>NC_061865.1:15947519-16272519 GCF_907164915.1 Impatiens glandulifera | reverse complement strand
TTTTATTTTAATAATATATATAATGGAACTAAATATATTATTAAATAATATATTTACTCTTTTCTAACAATTTACTTAATTAAATATGTTATAATAATATTATTATTTTTCTTTGTACTCAAATGTTTTAACAAATTTAAATGTAATAGGGAAAAAGATAGTTGATTTTTTTTATGGAACAACTTTTTATTCATTTTACATTCTTTTACTCCATTAAAAAAAGTAGTTGAAATAATTAGTTCATTTAATTTGTGGGTAATTATTTAATTATTTAATTTTTAATTTTTTTTATTTAATATTATGAATTTATTCTTTGAATTTAAAAAAAAATATTATTATTGATTTTGAATAGAAGAATATATTTTGTTAAAAAATATTAATGTATAATAATAAAATAAATAATATTTTAATTAATAAATTAAATATAGTAAATAGTTATGTATGTGGGGGTGGTGGGTCTGCCTAGGCCCAAGTAAACAGTGGGCTCATTGCTCTTATGAACCAGTCTTGTTTGTATGTATTTCAAACTCTCTCTTGGCGACTCTTTGGTTTAGGGTTCTTGGTCGATCAAAGATGAAGATCTGTGATTAACAAAGTTGGATTTTTCACATTTGTTCTTCTGTTTGTAGAAGATGGCGAAATTTTTTCCGGATGAAATTCTAGAAAATATTCTTTGTCGGTTGCCTGTTAAGTCTCTGCTCCGTTTAAGGTGCGTTTCTAAATCTTGGCTTTCTCTAATTAGTAGCCCTCGTTTCGTCAAATTGCATATGAACGTTCAAACCAAGAGCAACCTTAGCCTATACATGATAGACGCTTTGGTTCTCTCTCGGTGGAATTTGTATTCCCTCAACCACTTTTTTGGACCACCGGCGGAGTTCTTTAGCCATCCGTTGTGGTGTCATCATACAATCCACAATTGGGGCTCCTGTGACGGATTGATCTGTTTGTCAAATGCCTTAGATGACATTGTCTGTTTATGGAATCCATCAACAAAAAAATCTATAAATCTGCCTTACTCGTCCACCACATTGACAAGGAATGATGCTCGATCTTATGGATTTTATTACGATATCACCAATGACGATTACAGAGTGGTGAGAATTACTTTCTTTGTTGGAGAAATCGTCGATTACGAGATAAATGTTTATAGTTTGAGATCAAATTCGTGGCATATGTCATCAGAGAAGTTTAATCACGGTCCAAATTTTAATAGTAAAGAAGCCATAGCTTGTGGAGCTCTGCACTGGATGTCAGGAAACCTAAAAGAGGAAATTTGGATTGTTGCCTTTGATCTCGTGACAGAGAAGTACAGAGTAATTTCACAGCCTGAGTACAGTGGTCCTCCTTATCTTATAAGTTTGTATAATTTTGAAGGATGTTTATCATTATCTTGTCATTATTACTCAAATGTTGTTGTCGTGGATGTGTGGTTGCTAAATGAATATGGTGAAAAGAATGAATATTGGTCAAAATTGGTTTCATTGCCGCTAACACCAACAGATCCTCTGTGGGAAAGTTCAAATTTCTCTGCGAAACCTGTGGCTTATTCAAAATGTGGTAAGAAAGTACTGCTGGAAATAGATTGTAGAAAGCTTGTTTGGTATAACTTAGAACAGGAGTCAGTTGAAGATATTGAAGATAGTATGATGTTACAAGATTTGGAACATTTTATTCAAATCTACACTTACTCGGAAAGTCTAGTCTCCGTCAGCTGAAGCTGTAACCAATGCTAAGAAGAATTCAAGAAGAATAAAGAAAAGAAATGTGAGTAATATATATCTTAATTTGATAATATACATTCAACGTTTTTTTTATCCTTATGTGAAAATCACACACTTCTTTATAACCAGATTTCATATTTGCTAGTGTCAATAAACAAAAAAAATCCTTTGTTAAATCTCTTCATAAAAAGGTTTTCAATGGATTGCTCTGATTGCTTTGATTCTATTCTTACTGTTCTCAAATTAGCCAACTCGGAGCTAATTAATATTGCCATGAAACAAGATGAAATGGGAGCTAATTCTTCTGTGTGTTTGATAATGAGAAAGTTCTGAATTTTCCTTATGAAATTAATCTGATGATGCATAATTTGGAAACACAAACACCTTTGTTGTCATATTTATTAAGTGATCCAAATGAGATTATATTTGAAAACAAAACATAATTATATTTATTGTTTGTTGTATTCAGAAACAAAAAGGAAAGTGATTTCAAATAGGTTGGCTTGCAGTTATATAATATAATGATAACTGGAGTATGATCTGATAAAGATTTATGTATTTTTCTTTAACAGGCAAAGAAAACTTAGGTGATGGTGGAGTGCGGAAGAAAGATGGATAGATGAAGAAACAAACAGTCAAAGATTGAGGGTAAAGTAAAAATGACTGCTTGGGTTACATGGTTTATTACTGCATATTAAAAATTATTAGAGTTCTAAGACCATTTCAAAAATTATGACTCATCTTATTAATCTCATGCCTTATGTAATGGGGCGATAGTTTCGTATTCACTAGAATCTAGGTTTCATGTGATCATCCAAAAAGGCCTTTCAAGTTAAGTTATTTTGAAAAATAATTTGTGAAACACTTTCATTCCAGCTGAATGACAAGTTTAAAATGCACTATCTGAAAATTTTAAAGTCTAAATAAAAATTAAGTTACATATTTTGGGGATTTCTCCCAAAATACTTTCCATAAAATTATCCTAAACTATGTTTCATATTACAAATGTCACTCTCAACTTTATTTCATCTAATTTGAGTACAAAACTTAATTTTACATAACCCGAATAATCCGATTACATACATCACATATTTAAAAATATGATATACTAATCAAACCTTGCCTTGGTGTTCTGGTTTGTGACTGAACTCGAAATTAATATGAACAAAGGACGTTTTGGAATTGTTCTAGTTTCTTTTGTAGTTTTTCACCAATATTATGTGTCTCTGCTGGCAACATTATATCAACTTCAGCAAAGTAATGTTTACCAATCATATACGCACTAACTGTATCGATGTGCTTGATCTTGAACATGTACATTTTCGAGTTAATTGTGTATATTGCAATCTGTAATTAAACAAATCGTATATTAATTATACACATAAAGAAAGACAAAAAATCGAACTGCCAAGACATCTGCAGCTAGACCAAATTGCAGAAGAGTGATCACAATAAAGAAATGATCTTGACAATCTCATTTCAAATATTCAACAATAAACCATCAATACAAACTTCACTATAGTTATTAAAACCATGATTTCAGTCACCAAATATCTCTTCTTATGGTTCATCTTGGACCAACCTGCCATTGAAAATCAATAATTATCAATTTTGTTTTTTAAATATGACCACAAAAAGATCCTGGGAAATTTCTTAGAATAACTTTGGTAATTTAAAATAATCAATTGCAAAAACTTTGATAATTCAAAATAGTTGTTTGTATACTAGGGTGAGAACATAATGGATGACTAGAGCCAAATAAAAAAAATAATGTATGAATCCTTTGAGACCTTTATGACGTAATTGTAGAGAACATCTTCACATTTTGTAAGTTCAAAAACATTGATTTTAAAACACCTTTAATTTTTACCGATTATTTTTCCCTCTCGAGTATTAGTTTTCATAATTGTAAATTGATCGGTCGTTGCCATTTCTCTTTAATAATACATTTATTGATTGATCATTCATAATTTTCTATTTAAGCATTCGTAAGAAAGTTAAAATTTAATCGGAATTATGTTTAGTCATTGGAAGTTGTTCTTGAGTTTCGGTTCAAGAACAATTGCTCCAGTTATGATTTTATAAGTCTAACTGATATGAAGTCTCTAAAGATCATAATTTGAAAGTTCAGGGTAAATAACTACAATACAAAATAAAGTTGTATGAATTCATAAAACTTTCTGGACAAAAAATTTAAAATTATTTTAAGAATTAAATAAATAATATTTTGACTAAGAATATGTGAGAATGTTGTATAAACAATTTTTATTATTATTTTCAATGTATACCCAAAACTTTTCATTTTCATTGATATAAACAAACAAATGAGGCATATCATCTTATAAAGTATGAGTGTTATTAGTATCAACACTATGGGGACATTGATAGTATAATTGTATCTATAAGTTGTCTTTAATTCATTTTCTTTCATTATACTTGTTTTCATAGCTTGTTCATTCTTAATTTTTTGTAATGATAGAAGTAAAACATAATTAACATCTTTTCCATCCATTATTATTTTTTATATGATACATTTTCATATTTTTATATGGTATATATAGTTCACTTTTATTGACTAAGGGGTAAAATGCTTAAATATTAGATATATGAATTATAAGAAATATAACAAATTGAGATTAACCAAACATGATGCATGTCCAATGTGAAGAACCAAGCTATGCACACACATATCACTATATCTATACGCTTATAAGAAATAAATAAACAAATATTACCTCATTAAATCTATAGAGTAATAACTAAAAATAATAGGTGGGGACATCATATCTCAAAAATAAAATATTCTCACAAATATATGCTCAAACAACTTAACTATTAATTCACCCATCAACTTAAGAACTTTTTTTGATTAATCAACTATGAAAGATACAACATAAGTCAGAAAAATATAGGATATAACAGATATTGTTGACAAATATCATAGTTTTGAAACCCGGCCCGTCGGTCGGACTGGTAAACCCAGTGAACGAGTCGTCAAATCGGGTTAGGTTGATGAAAAAATCAGAAATGCAATCAACTCAGTTAAACTCGACCAACCCGTCAGTTGGATCGGAAATCTGACAACCCAGGTTAACCTAGTGGGTTTATTCTATTTTTAAAGAAAAATCATTTTTTTCTTTCTCACTTTTCACTCTTTTAGTTCCCTATCCCCGTTCTTTTCTTTCTCACTAATACGATGTTGGTGATGATTTTAGTGGGACTGGTTTTGGTGAATGGTGTGAGCGTTTTGCGAATAATTAGTATATGACATTTATTTTAATTGTGTTAATCCATGACTTAAGAGTTTGTGTTTATTTTAATTGTGCTGTCCATAATAGAGACAATAAACATATTGTAATTGCGAAACAATATTTTGGATTTTGTTATCTACTTTGACTATTACTTTATAAACAATTTGATGAATTTTTGTTATTTTGTATTGTTTTATTATTATATGAAACCCACTAGTTGAATCGGTTGACCCACCGGTTGAAGCATTAGTCCATTGACTTAGTCCCTTCACTAGGTAATGACCGGGCCGAGTTAAAGGTGATCACTTAACCATTAGAGTACTTGTGATTGACGAGTTTTATATATAATTGTATGTATGCACATATATTTTGTAAACTAATAAATATCAAAATTTTGAAGTTTTTATAAAATTCCAAATAACATTTCACTCATTATTAAAAAGCTAAAATATTTTCTACTTATTAAAAACACTTTCACATTCCTCTTATCTCTCGGCAAACCAACCATCAACCACCGATCTCAATCACAATTTCACACGCCTCTCTTATCTCTTAGGAAACTAATCACCGATCTAAATCGACTTATTATCCCTCGAAAAACTAACCACAAATTACAATGTTATCGGTCTTGTATTCATCGGTAAACCAATTACCAATCACAATTGACCTCTCATCTCATAACCTCACACTTTCACACTGACATTCCTTTGATCCCTCGATAAACCAACAACTAATCTCAACCGACCTTTAATCTTCTAACTTTACTATTCTTTGTTACCGACATTTTTATCCCTTGGAAAACCAACTACTAATCCTAATGTTACTGGCCTTTTATTCATCAGCAAACCAACTACGAATCCAAATCACACTTTTATACGCCTCTTATTCCTTGTCAACTCAACCACCAATCTTAATCACACTTTCACACACGTCTTATCCTTCGACAAACCAACCACCAATCTCAATCAATCTCTAATATCGTCACCTCACAATCCTTTATCACCGGTCTCTTATCCCTTGGAAAACTACATCTCAATCACACTTTCACAAATCTCTTATTCCTCGACAAATCAACCACCAATCTCAATCACACTTTTACACGCCTCTTATTCGTCGGTAACAAACGACCAATTCCAATCATATTTCACACGCCTCTTGTCCTTTGACAAACCAACCATCAATCTCAATCATATTTTCAGACGCCTCTTATTTCTCAAAAAAAACAACCATCAATCTCAATCACAGTTTCACACACCTCTTATCCTTCAATAAACCAACCACTAATCTCAATCGACCGAAAACCTTGCGACGTTGCGATCATTTATTATCATCCTCTTATTTCTCGACAAACTACATCCTAACTACACTTTCATATGTCTCCTATCCCTAGGAAAACAAACCACTAATCTCAATCGACATTTAACCTCATGACCTCACACTTTGATCAATCAAATATTCGATTCATATCTAACCACTCTCAATTGTTTTCATCCTATTATCCCTCGGCAAAACACATCCCAATCACACTTGGTTAAAATGTTGTACTTGTTTGGTTAGGTTGCAAGTTCAAAACATACATATAGCATTTTTAGTTTTATTTTTGACCATTTCAAGTTTATGGGCGGGTCAACCCACGATCCGACTCAAGTATTCATTTACTCTCACATATATATCCAAATTAACCACAACTCTCGACCCTACAAACCAAGCAAATTCAATTAAGCATTATTATTATTATTATTATTATATATATTAGTTAGTTAAAAAGTTGAACTTATATTGTTAAAAATGTCTCACGTTCATCAAATTTTGTGTTGAATTTAAAATATAAAGTCTTATTAGTTTAGTTAGTTAAAAAATTGTACTTGTTTTGTTATGTTGGAAGTTCAAAACATACATTGATCATTTTTTATTTTATTTTTAACCGTTTCAAGTTTATGGGCGGGTCAATTCATTATCCGACTAAGTATCCATCCATTATAGTGATTTACAGCTTCAATTACTCTCACGTATATATTCAAATTAACCACAACTCTCGACCCGACAAACTAAGCAAATTTAAATTAAACATTATTATATATATATATATATATATATATATTTGTTATTTCATTATTAAATCTTTTATTCTTATATGTAACTTTCTAAAGTATGCCTTTAGTTACCTTACCCTAAAAAGAAGGTCATAAGCTTCACTAATATAACTTTTCCCTAAAACTAAAGGCCATTTTGTGCACACATTTACCTGCAAAGTCTAAGCCTTATTAATACAATTTTACCCTTAACTCCAAACTTTGAAGAAGGGTTCTCTTTTCATAACCTAATATTCTAAAAAAAAATATATATTCCCCTCAATTTATAAATACTCAGTTTTGTTCAAATTCAAATGTCGAATTTTGACACATCGACTATTTGAGTTATTTGGCTGCCCTAAACATATAAATATATATATATATATATATATATATATATATATATATATATATATATATATATATATATATATATATTATTTAATTTAACAAATATCTCATTGTTATTTTCACTTTGTAGATATAAATTATTTTTTTATTCATAAATAATAAATTAGAAAAAAAAATTGACCTATTAGGTTGACTTTAGAAGATTTACCCATTATTTCTAACTAGGCTTACATGAACGTTAACTCATCTTTCCAAACACGCCATAATTGATTCCACAAGAGTGTCCAAATAGTACAAACAAACAAATGGGCAAATTAGTGGGACATGAGATTCTGGTGACATATCATGTGTTACACTTTATCTGTGAATAATTAACCCATCGAACTTCCTTTGTCTAACTTATATACTTTTCAATTGTTTGTGGATAGTCGATGTTAATAGCGTTGTGATACCATACACGAGTTTAATCGGACTTTTTCAATTATTTACCGGGAGTAAGGACGAATCTAGGAATTTTTTTTCCTGGGCTGTAAAGATTTTAAGAAATTTTTTCCTCATAGATCGTAAAAATTATATATATTACACTATTACGGGTAATAAGTCTACATATTAATCGAACCGTTCCATAAATATATATTTACTACAATAAAATAAATATAGGAAATTTAAAAAGTGATAAAATTATTCAATTTAAACTACAAATTTATACATTTAAAATTATATAGTTAAAAAAAATTAGATTAAGAAAATATGTGAAATTAAATTAATTATGTTTTATATAAGTGAAGACTATTATATAAATAAAAAAAATATTAAAGTATAATTTAGTTTTTCAGTCTAGATTAATGAGAATATAAAAACAAAACAAAATATGAAAATAAGAAAGAAAAAAACACAAAATTATTGTAAAAAATATATTATCAAGTAAGTAGACACTCAAGAAGACGATTATATAATATTAATATCTATAAGCAAATATAACCTCCAATATAAAGTTTGCCTACAACACCATCTAGAAAATACTTATTTACTTAGATTATGTACATACACATATATATATGTTTAGAAACATACCCTGGCTACAGCCCAACCCCGCCGCTGCATAACTCCTCTCTTGACCGGAAAAATAAACTCAGGCTAGGTTTGAAAGAAAAAACATTAATTTTTTATCTAAAAATTAGGTTACATATTTTGGGAAATTCTCCCCAAATCCCTTCCATAAAATTATCTGAAACTATGCTTCATATTACAAATTTCACCCTCAACTTATTTTCATCTAGTTTTAGTACAAAACTTAATTTTACATAACCCAAAATAGTTGGATTACATACATCACACATTTAAACAAAAAAACATGATTACAAACCTTGCATTGGTGTTTTGGTTTGTCACATAACTCGGAGTCAACATAAACAAATGCTCGTTCAACATATTGGAGTTGCTTTAGTTTCTCTGGCATTTTTTCACTAATAGTATGTGCCTCAATCAAAACCATCTTCCGATAACGCTAAATAAACTTCCAAAAAGTAATGTGTATCCATTGTATATGCCCTAACTATATCGATATGGTTGATCTTCTCGTCGTGATTCCATATAAGGAATATCAGTTTTGACAGAAATTTAGGTGGAGTTGTTATTCCAATTAGACCATGAACATTTTTAAAAATTGTCTTTGACCATGAGTTGAGTTAATTGTGTATAGTTTAATCTGTAATTAAACAAACCATATATTACTAATACAACAGAAAAGAAATACAAAGATAAGTAAACATACAATTATAGCTCTTGTTGAATCGATCCACTAGTAGAATTGAACTATGAGGACACTTGTAGCTAGACCGGTTGAGTTAGTAATCACATTAAAGAAATAATCTTGAGCGTAGGCTCAATCTCATTTTTAAACATTCAACAATAAACCATCAGCACAAACTTCATTATAATTACTGAGACCATGATTTCAATCATCTAATCTCTTCATTACGGTTCATTCGAGACCAATCTACTATGGAAAATCGATAATTATCAGTCTTATTTTTTAAATATGACATCAAAAAGATCATAAAAATTCCTCACAAAAACTTAGATAATTCAAAGCAGCCGTTTGTATACAAGGGTGAGAGCATAATTGATGACCATAGCCAAACAAAAAAAACAAAGTCTGGATCTTTTGAGATTGTCGAAGTACGTTCAAACAATCGAGCCTCATAAATGTTTTGATTCGACAAGTGATGCAATTGGAAAATTGTTAAAGGTGTCTCAATTGAACTCCTAACTCTCAATTTCTAAACGAATCAAGTCAACACTAGGGACATTTTTATTTGCATAAATAAATCATCAAACAAATCAAACCATAAGTCTAACACTAGGGGCATTTTTATTTGCATAAAAATCATTAAACAATTCCAACCCTAAGTCAATACTAAGGGAATTTTTATTGACATGAAAATTGAAAAGAAAAGAAAAACATGCAAATAAAACTATAAGTTAATACTAAAGGCATTTTCATTTACATTAAAATAAAAAACAAACGTGTGAATAAAACCCTAAGTTAATAGTAAGAGCGTTTTAAAAAAAAACATAAAACTTGAAATGCCTTAAAGATGATGTAAGACTTGAAAAAACAAAGAAAAAATAAGTTCTTACAACACAACATTTTGAAAATATAAAACTTTTGATAAGAGATCATACTACCTTAATCTTATATAGGCAAAATTTTTATTTCTATTTTTTCATATGGAATATCTCTCATTTATTGATATATTTTATTATAATATTAGTTAATATATATCAAATTAAAAGAACATTTACAATAAAAAAATTTAACAAGTTTTTTTTATGTCCCTCTACAAAATGTTTTTTATTTTTTATTTTTTATGTTTACCTCTAATAGGTTTTTTTTTTTTAAATTACTATTTATTTAATGTCATGTTTTTGTGATTATACAAATTCATTTTCATTTTTTATTTTATGGATGTACCATTTCTTTTTAGTTAAAAAATTTAGTAAATTGATAATATGTCCTTATTTCAATTTTTTTATACATTGCAATTGGATTTTCTTTGACTCCACGACTACTAGCCACTAGCATTTAGATTTATGTACGTTTTTTTTTCTATACTTAATTAGCTCCATAGAAGTAATGCGATTGCATCATTTCAGTTTAATTCTCAATTTATGTGTACAAATTAGATGAATTACTTACCCAAGTCATTATTTATAAAAAAAATATTCTTACTTAATTTATTATATTTGATGTTGTACTAAAAATATAACTTAAATAATATAAAATATGTTATTATATAAGTATTTGTAAGAAATATTTAAATAATATCATTATTATATTTTTATTTATTATATTAATTTCCTATATTATAGATAAATTATGTAATACTATATATGACCATGTTGTTTTTACGAACTGTTGAGCCAAAGTTGAGTTTGGATAGATATTTTTTAATTTATTTTAAAATTATATTTTTATAATATCTTATTGGTGTGTTGATTTAGATGAAATAATATTTTAAAATGATTTTTAATTATACAAATATTAACAAATTTAATAATATTGGTTAGTTCAACACCAATTCTACTCCAATTTAGGTCTTTTTAAATAGGGTTATTTAATACAATATTTTCTCATACAAATTTTAATCTTTTAGTTGACTTCATTAATAGTTATTTTAGTCACTAATGAAGGAATCTAATAAATTTATTATTATATTTTCAAAATATATTTTTTTTTTTATTTTTCCTAAATGTTATTGTTGATGTTACGATAATTTAAAGTTTTTTTAAGTTCTTGTCTCTCCTAAGCTCATTTTATTGGTTGGTCTTAACTCAATTATATAATTTTTGTTGTTGTTGGTTATTTAGTTAATATATAATTATTTGTCCTTTAATTTATTTTCCATATGATAGACTAATTACAACACTTACGAATAATCTCAAAGACGTCAATTTTTGTTTCATCCACACAGTTAATACACATAAATTTATACATTTTTTTTTGATTTATTTAGGCAATATATATATATATATATATATATAATTATCTGAATATTATAATATTCTTCTTATTAAAATTTTTAAATTTTTTTTAATATCTATATATTAAACATAAATAATGAAATTCAATATATTATTAAAATATATTTTCTCTATTCTAACAGTTTACTTTATTTATAATAATATTTATTATCTTTAAAGTTCAAATATTTGTGTCCGATTTTAAAAAAAATCTAAATATAAGAGAGAGAGACATTGTTGATTTTTTTTCATGGAACTCTATCAGACTTTTTCTTCATTTTACATTTTCTTTTATTTTATTAAAAGTAGTTGAAATAATTAGTTCATTTAATTTGTGTAGGTAATTATTTAATTTTTAGTTTTTTAAAATTTTGATTTAACATTAAAAATTTATTCAGTGAAATTTTAAAAAAAAATATTATTATTATTTTTAAATAAAAAAATTGTTAAAATTTATTAATATATAATAAAAAAATAATAATAAAACATTTTAATTAATAAATTAAGTAATATAAATAATAAAACAAATTATTTAATAAAATTATAGAATCTTAAATGTAATATTAATTGAAAGTTGGAAGAAGAGAAAAAAAAGTGGGCTGTTAGGTCTATTATTTTTAGGATCTGTCTAGGCCCAAATAAATAGTGGGCTCATTGCTCCTCTAAACCAGTCTTCTTTATATGTATTTCAAATTCTATCATTTATCATTGAGACTCTTTTGTTTATAGTTTAAGGTTTATGGTGTAATAGTAATGAAAATACTAGAAACACAATATGAATCAAAATAAATTATCTCTCTTATTTATCGTCGACATTGTCGTTAGATACAGGGACGATTTCGTTTATGCTGTTACACATCGCCAAGACGAGCTCTCGGCGTTGGAAGTATCCACTAGCATGTTGTTGCCTTAGTTTTGTGACATTTTTGCCAAAAATCTTTGTAGCTTAGAAGAATACCAATAGCGTTTCAAAGTTTAAAGATGATCGCAAAGAGAGAATGTGAATAGTCTCTTGAGAAAGTGAATAGTGGGATTGCAACGAGAAAATTTTGTTTTAATCCTTCATTGAGTGATTTTAGCTTCAGATAAATTAAAACAGTAAAGAAGAAAGCTTCACTGGGTTGCGCTTGTAAAAAAAGAAAAGATGAAAGCTTCACTAGGTTGCGCTTGTAAAAAAAAGAAAATATGAAAGCTTCACTAAGTTGCGCTTGTAAAATAAGAAAAGAAGACAAATTCACTAGGCTGCGCTTGCAAAATAAGAAAAAAATATAGTTTCACTAGGTTGCGCTTGTAAAATCAAAAAAGAAGACAACTTCACTAGGTTGCGCTTGTAAAAACAAAAAAGAAGAAAGCTTCACTATGTTGCGCTTGTAAAAACAGAAGAAAAAAAAAAGCAAGCTTCATTCGATTGCGCTTATAAGAACAGAAAAGATGAAAACTTCACTAGGCTGCGCTTGTAAAATCAGAAAAGAAGACATCTTCACCGGTTAGACCGGTTAGCGCGTTTGTTTCATCATTTTTAATTCTCCAATAGGGTTTACATACATGAAGTAATAAATTCTTTTACACGAACGCTTAAAGATCTTTACATTAATGTGTTGGAGGTTTTCCATGAACATTCTTAAAGACATATAAAATGAGTGACGCGAAAGAAGCTTCACTCAATAGCACCTCTCTTCAATTGTTTTACATGGCGAGTGAAGAGAAGGAAGCTTCACTTAATAACGCCTCCCTTCATTCTGTTTTACATGGCGAGTGAAGAGAATGAAGCTTCACTCAATAGCGCATCTTTTCATTCTGTTATACATGGCGAGTGAAAAGAAGGAAGCTTCACTCAATAGTGCCTCTCTTCATTCTATTTGTTGGAGAAATCGAATAATAGCTCCTGTTTAGCAATTCAGAAAAAGACAAGCTACAACAAAGGCCTAACAATTCTTTTTCCCTTTTGTGTAATCATATTGGCAGCCAAAACAATTGAGCAAAATAACTTTACTAACAATCTAACAAACTGAGAACAAAACACCAAAATTTTACGTGGAAAACTCAAATTAGGTAAAACCACGGGACACATCGGCCACTTAAATCATCCACTATATCAAATGTGTATACAATGTTGTTCAATACAAGCCTAGAGGTAATCTAATAAAAGTTATCAATTAACCTCATCCTAACTTGTCATTCACATACATTATTATCATCACTAAAGATGGTTAACCAAATGGAGAAAGAGATCAAGGAAATTATAAAAACATGCTGCTTCAATTCAATGGAGGACTGCTGCTTCAATGGAGGAAGAGGGAGAGAAAAAACCAATTACTGCTGTGTTTTTTTTCTTTGATTAAATATGCCCTAATGGGCTTTATTAATTTGTCAGGCCCATCTTCCAAATGAGTTGACCTAACAAATCTCCCCCGTCAGCGCAACTTCGCGGGCTCCAATAAACCCGCTCTCTCCCGACAATCTTCAAACTTGTCCTTAGGCAAGGACTTCGTAAACATATTGACACCATTCATACTTGTATGAATCTTCTCCAAGTTCAGCTCTTTTGCCTCAAGCACGTCATGTATCCAATGATATCTCACGTCGATGTGTTTGGATCTCGAATGAAAAGCTAAATTCTTTGAGAGATGAATGACACTTTGACTATCGCAAAACAATGTGAACTTCTCTTGCTTTTGGCCCAACTCTTGTAGGAACTTCTTCATCCATAACACCTCTTTACATGCCTCAGTATCTACAATATACTCAGCTTCTGTAGTAGACAAAGTAACACACTTTTGTAACCTTGACTGCCACGAAATAGCACCGCATACAAAGGTAACCAAAAAACCTGATACAGATTTTCTTGAATCAACATCACCTGCCATATCAGAATTTGTAAAGCCTTCCAAAATAGAACTATCACTTCCGAAGCATAAACGTGTTTTCGAAGAGCCTCAAAGATATTTGAGAATCCACATAACAGCCAACCAATGTTTTTCTCCAAGGTTGGAGAGATACCGACTAACAACACCAACTACGTGTGCTATGTCCGGTCTTGTACATACCATGACATACATAAGACTACCAACTACGGAGGCATAAGGTACATTCTTTATTTCATCTTTCTCTTTTTCACTTGTAGGACATTGTTTAGAACTCAACTTGAAATGACCTGCAAGTGGAACTGAAATCGATTTTGCATTTTTCATTGCAAACCTCTCAAGTACCTTCTCAATGTACTTCTCTTTTGATAGCCAATGTGTTATGTTCTTTCTGTCTCTTGTGATTTCCATGCCTAGGATCTTCTTCACTAAACTCAAATCCTTCATCGCAAAAGACTTGTTCAAATCACTTTTGAGCTTCTAAATTTTCGCAATATCTTGTCCAACAATTAGCATTTCATCAGCATAGAGCAGAAGAATAACATAATCATCAACACCATATCTCTTGATGAAAACACAATGATCAGAAGTAGTCTTACTGTACCCATTTGCTTCCATGAAGGAGTCAAATTTCATGTACCATTGTCTAGGCGCTTGCTTGAGCCCGTATAAACTTTTCCTCAACATGCAGACAAGATCTTCTTTACCTTTAACTTTGAAACCCTCGGGTAGTTCCATATAGATCTCTTCCTCCAAGTCACCATGGAGAAATGCAGTCTTCACATCCAGTTTTTCAATTTCCAAATCTTGACTAGCAGCCAATGCTAACACAACTCTGATGGATTACCTCTTCACAACTAGTGAGAAGATCTCTTCAAAATTAATCCCCTTTTTCTGTCCAAATCCCTTCACAACCAATCTTGCTTTGTATCGATGTTATGAGCTATTCTATTTGTGCTTCAACTTGAATACCCACTTGTTCTTCAAAATCTTCTTTCCTTTCGGAAGTTTCACCAAGTCATAAGTCTCGTTCTCTTGCAAGAAATTTATCTCTTCTTGCATTGCCACCGACCAATTGTTCTTATTTTCATGAGACAATACTTCTTGATAGGTTTCTGGTTCTCCCCCGTCAGTCAACATCACATACTCATTGGGAGGATCTGTCCCACTCGAGTTAACTACATCGGAAGAGATCCTACCGCTTTAAAAAAATAACATCCCTTGAGTCCAGCATTTCCATTTCGCGATTCAGATTCAGTACCTACTAGAAGGTTTTCGTTGCCTACTAGATCTTCTAATATGCTGATCATCGGATGACTTTAGAGAACTATCATCATTTTGTTCATCTTCCTATGTTGGCTCAGCATCAACTAGAGGAGTCTCATCAACCTCAACTTGGGCATTTTCCATATCATTGGGCTGTGATTGTGGTGTACGAATCCTACCATTATCGAGCAATTCTTTCTCTATAAACTTCGATTTTTCTTTTTTCTTAAAGTCTTCAATGGTCTGATCTTCAAATAATACCACATCTCTGCTTTTAATGAGTTTCTTGTTAATCGGATCCCAACATCGGTACCCAAATTCTCCATGGCCATACCCAATAAAGATACACTATCTCGTCTTGCTATCAAGCTTATCTCTCTCATCTCGAGGAACATGAACAAACACTTTACAATCAAAAACTCTCAAGTGATCATAAGAGACGTCTTTACCTCTCCAAACTCTTTATGGAACGTCGCCATCTAAAGGATTTGAGGGTGAAAGATTTATCAGATCAATCGATGTCTTCATTGCCTCTCCCCAAAAGGATTTTGGCAACATAGCATGAGACAACATACACAAAATTCTCTCATTGATAGACCTGTTCATCCTCTCTACGACTCCATTCTGTTGAGGTGTTTTTGACACAGTCTTCAAAAGCTTGATCCCATGACTTTTGCAGTATTCCATAAATGGTCCTTTGTATTCGCCACAATTGTCCGAACGAACACATTTAAACTTCTTCCCAGTTTCTCTCTCCATTTCAGCGTGAAACAACTTGAAATAATCCAATGCTTGATCCTTAGTATTCAAGCAATAGGCCCATACATTCCTTGAACAATCATTGATAAAAGTGATGTAATAATGAGCACCACATAAAGTCAAGGAATCCATAAAATATATGTCTGTGTGAATCATATCTAGGATATTGGGCTTTCTAGATGGAAATAAACTTTTGAAAGAAACTCTATGTTGCTTACCAACTAAGCAATTTGTGCATGTCTTCAAATCTGTGAACTTTAAGCCCTGAAGATCGATTTTCTCGGAGAGAACTCGCATGCCATTCTAACTTAAGTGACTAAGTCGCTTATGCCAAAGTTGTGCTGAATAATCATTAACTGCATTTGCTTCTCCCCCGTAAGACTTAGTCTCTGTCACATAAAGAGAACCGACCTTCTTTCATTTAGCTATCACCAAAGACCCCTTAGTGAGTTTCCATTTTCCTTCACCAAAGTAACTATGATATCCCTCATCATGAAGAATACTAGTAGAGATCAAATTCATCTGAATATCGGGAACATGTCAAACATTCTTCAAAAGTAGCTTGCACTAAGTGTTAATATCCAAACAGACATATCCTTTTCCAACAATCTTACACGTAACATGGTTTCCCAACGTCACTGAACCAAACTGTTCACTAGTGTAAGAAGAAAATATATCACAACAATTGGTGACATGATAAGAAGCACCCGAGTCTACCACCCATTGTGTATATTGAGAAACAAGGTTGATATTATCATTGTCGTAAACAATATCGATGTCGTTACCACCCACATCTGCAACCTTACTACTTCCATCTTGCTTATTCTCCTTTTATTCCCGCTTCAAAGATCTACATTGATACTTCTTGTTTCCTGGCTTGCCACAATGATAACATGTAATCTCTTTTCTCGAGCTGGATGTTCCTCGCGACCTGTCTAAATTGCCACTGTGATTCTTTGGAGTTTTACTTTTACTTCTACCCCTTCTCTCGATCACGAACACCTGACTTGGAGTCGAGAAGCCCTGTTCTTTTCTTCTATCCTCTTCATTCAACACGCTCTCTTTCATCATTTTCAAAGTGAGCTTACCTTGTGAAACAAAATTGGTAATTGAAACCACAAGTGTCTCCCAACTATCAGGTAGAGAATTAATCAAACACATAACATGAAGTTCATCATCAAATTTCATTCATATCGCAACCAACTCATTTACCCTGAAAAGCATTTAGATGCTCGGACATAGAAGACCCATCTTGATATTTCAACAAGCAAATCTTCCTAAATAGAAATACTCTGTTTTGAGTGTTGTTCTTCTCATACAGCTCACTCAAAATAGTCCACACTTTATGAGCATTAACCTCAGTAGCCACATGTTGATACACGTTGTTGTCAACCCATTGCTTGATTTTACCAACTTTCTTTCTATTCAGCTTCTTCCAATCTTCATCTGTCATAGCCTCTGGTTTACCTTTATCACCCAAAACAGTGTCTTTATAATTACACAATAAGTCCTCCATCCGTGACTTCTTGATTGTGTAATTGGTAGTTGTGAGTTTGATCATCATGCCATTACTACTCAACGATTCTTCCATTTGAATTATACAAGAATCACCACCAAACGAACTCAGCTCTGATACCACTTGTTGGAGAAATCGAATAATAGCAACTGTTTAGCAATCCAGAAAAAGACAAGCTACAACAAAGGCCTAACAATTCTTTTTCCCTTTTGTGTAATCAAATGGTCAGCCAAAACAATTGAGCAAAATAACTTTACTAACAATCTAACAAACAAAGAGCAAGACACCAAGATTTTACGTTGAAAACCCAAATTAGGTAAAAACCACGGGACACATCGGTCACTTAAATCATTCACTATATCAAATCGGTATACAATGGTGTTCAATACAAGCCTAAAGGTAATCTAATAAAAGTTATCAATTAACCTCATCCTAACTTGTCATTCAGATACATTATCATTATCACTAAAGATGACTAACCAAATGGAGAAGGAGAGATAAAGGAAATTAGAAAAATCCGCTGCTTCAATTCAATGGAGGATTGTTGCTTCAATGGAGGAAGAGGGAGAGAAAAAACCAACTACTGCTGTGTTTTTTTTTCTTTAATTAAATATGCCCTAATAGGCTTTATTAATTTGTCAGGCACAGCTGCCAAATGAGCTGACCCAACACTATTTTACATGGCGAGTGAAGAGAGGGAAGTTTCACTCAATAGTGTCTCTCTTCATTCTAGTTTACATGGCGCTTTTGTTGAATCCGAAATGAAATTCAGGTTCCAGTTCTCTCTATTCTTTTCAACCCGACCATTGAATTATTATTATATAATGTTGCTGGAATTTGATTGCTCCGGCATGAAAACACCATATTCTATAGTAGAAAATCTAATTTGCCCAACAATCAATACTCACATAACTCTACCATTTTCACTGATTTATTTAGTCAATATAAATATAATGTTATTTTTCCATATAATAGATTAATTACAACACTCATGAATAATCTTACAGTTCTTCATCGATTTTTATTTTATCCACACAGTCCATACACATAAATTTATACATTTTTTTTTTATTTATTTAGGATATATATATATATATATATATATATATATATATATATATATATATATTATAATTATCTCAATATTGTAATATTATTATTATTAGATTAATTTTTTAAAAGTTTAATATCAATATATTAAACATAAATAATAGAATTCAATATATTATTAAATACTATATTTTCTCTGTTCTAACTGTTTACTTAATTAAATATGTTATAATAATATTTATAGCTTTTAAAGTTTAAATATTTTTGTCCTACATCCAAATGTGTTAAAAAAATCTAAATGTAAAAGCGAGACCTAGTTGATTTTTTTTTCATGGAATTCTATTTGTGTTTGGTAACCCTATAATTGGTATTGAAAGGTCTAATTTCAATTCTTATATTTGGTAGACACTTTAATATTAAAAATTGAAATTAGAATTTTAATGGAATTTAATATAGTGTAATTTTATAGTTCACAATTTTAATCTTTTTAGGTTTGGATTGTACTTCCAAATTCTTTTTATATAAAGTTTTTAATCGATAATATTTGTTTTTGGAATTTAAGATATTAAAATATTGAACCGATATTTTTTAGTTGAGTAAATTTCACACGTTTTTGACACGTTTAACACGTTTAACACGTTTTTCACGTTTTTCACGTTTTTGACATATTTAACATGTTTTTCACATGTTTTTCACACGTTTAACACATTTTTCAGATATTAAACACGTTTATCACGTTTATGTCACGTTTAACACGTTTTAAACACATTTTCACACGTTTAACATGTTTTCACATTTTTGACACGTTTAACACGTTTTTGACACGTTTTGGCACGTTTTTCATTTTTTTGACATGTTTTACATGTTTTTCACGTTTTATCACATTTTTGACATGTTTAACACGTTTTCACATATTTGGTACGTTTAACACATTTTTGACACGTTTAACATATTTTTCACACATTAAACACGTTTATCATGTTTTGGCAAATTTAATACGTTTTTTACATGTTTAACACATTTTGACACATTTAACATGTTTTTCATATTTTTGGCACGTTTAACATGTTTTTGGCATGTTTAACATGTTTTTGGCACGTTTAACACACTTGTGACATATTTAATATTTTCGTTCTATTTAATAAATTAATTTATTTTTGAAAATTAACAGGGTTTACCATATTCAAGACTTTATTTAGTATGAACGATTTAAATATTATTTAAATAATTCATATTAATCTCACAAATTATTTCTTCAACTAATACAGTGATTAAAATAATATCAAAAAATCAAAATTATGTTAAACAAATAAAAAAATGTATAATAATGTCACAGAAATATTAGACTTAGTAAAAAATAAATTAAACGGACTGAAAATTTTAAATATTTCGCAAGTATGTTAAACGGACTAAAACGTGTTAAACATGTCAAAAATATATAAAACATGTCAAAACGTGTCAAGATGTGTTAAATGTGCCGTTAAACATGTCAAAACATGTTAAAACTTGTCAAATATGTTAAACGTGCCAAAAACGTATTTAATGTGGCAAAACGTGTTGAAACGTGTTTTAATGTCAAAAACGTGTTAAACGTGCCAAAACGTGAAAAATATGTTAAACGTGCCAAAAACGTGAAAAACGTGCCAAAAACGTCAAAAACGTGTTAAATGTGCCAAAATGTGTTTAATGTGCTAAAAATATGTTAAACGTGCCAAAAATGTGTTGTATTTGTCAAAACGTGTTAAATGTATCAAAAATGTGTTAAACACGTTATAAACATGCAAAAATGTGTAAAACGTGTGAAAAGTATGTTAAAATGCAAAAACGTGAAAAACATGTTAAACGTGTTAAACATGTGAAAAATTGTTAAACGTGTTAAACATGTCAAAAATATGTTAAACGTGCCAAAAACGTGAAAAACATGTTAAACTTATCAAAACATGTGAAAACATGTTAAACGTATTAAAAAGGTCAAAAATGTGTTAAACGTACCAAAAACATGAAAAACATGTTAAACGTGTGAAAATGTGTTTTGAGTGTGAAAATGTGTTAAACATATCAAAAACGTGTTTAAACGTGCCAAAAATGTGTTAAACGTGTAAAAAACGTGTTGAACGTGTTAAAAATGTCAAAAACGTGTTAAACATGACAATAACGTGAAAACTTATTTTAAAAGTTTACATTGAACTGTATTTTATTTTTGAATCTATTAAATTAATATTTTTATTTCTAATATATTAAGTTAAGAGTAACGATAGAGGAACGAAAGTTTTGCAGCGAATGTGTAACCAACTGATGTGGAATGATGACTAGGCGGATGAATAATTTTAACTTTAAATGTTTATTTATCTCTTATGTTTATTAATAATTTCTCTCTCTTCTCTTACTTAATAATTTATATTTTATATCTTTAATCTTGATTAATAATTTATTTTAAATATTAATAGGTACAATAATAAATCAAATAAAAAATAGCAAAAATATATATTTTTAAATATATATTATATTTGATAAATATATATTTAAGAGAATAAAAAATTAAATATAAATTTTTTATATTTTTTAATTAATTAATTTTCACTCTCTCTTTTTTTATTTTTATAATATATATTTTAAATTTAATTTATTATTTAGGTTCAATAGTAAGTGGATAATTTGAGTTATATTTATTTTAAATATTAGTACATAAGATTTCAGTTAGATTAACAAATTCTTATTTTTATTATTATAACTTATTTTAAAAACAACAAATTCTTATTTTTTTTTATTATAACTTATTTTAAAAACAATAAATTCTTATTTTTTATATTATAACTTATTTTAAAAATAAATAAATAAATAAATAAATTATTAACGCATATATATATATATATTAATAGAGAAGAGAAATCATTAATTAAAAAAATTAAGAATTTTTATATTTATTTTATTATTCTCTTATATATTTATCAAATATAATATATATTTGAAAATATATATTTATTTTGTTATTTATTTATTTGATTTATTATTGTTCATATTTTTATTCTAATTTTTTATAAATAAAAAGGTAAATAATAAAATATATAAACATATAAGATTGAAAAGATAAAAAATAAATTATTAATAAAGGGAGAGAGAAATTATAAATGAATAAGAGAGAGATAAATAAATATTTAAAATAATACTTAGTCGTTGGCTTAGTCCACGTTAGTTCGCTACACATTCACTGCAAAACTTTTGCTACCCTATCATTACTCTTAAGTTAAACCTAATATATTTTAAATGAAAATCAAAATTTAAAAAAATAAAAAATTAACCTGAGATATTTTAATTAATTTTATCAAACTAATATTTTAATAAAATAAATAATATATATTAAAATTATTTTTATTATATTCTATTTTACAAACATATAGGATTGAAATTGAATTATAATTTTATAATTTTCCTAAACATAGGAATTGAATTATAATTTAATATCAATTCTCATATAATTAGAATTAAGATTTCAATGTTAATTCCAATTCCACCTATCCAAACATACCCTTAGTCTTTTTCTTCATTTTACATTTTCGTTTATAATTTTTCATTAAAAGTAGTTGAAATAATTATTTATTTAATTTGTGTAGATAATTATTTAATTTTTAAACTTTTTAAAATATTGCTTTAATATTAAATATTTATTCGGTCTTTGCCTAGGCCCAAGTAAATAGCGAGCTTATTGCTCCTATGAACCAGTCTTGTTTATATGTATTTCAAACTCTCTCTTTGGTTTAGGGTTCTTAGTATTTGTGATTAATAGAGTTGGATTTTTCACATTTGTTCTTCTGTCTTCTGTGTCTATAGAAGATGACGACATTCTTTCCGGATGAGATTCTAGAAAATATTCTTTCTCGATTGCCTGTTAAGTGTCTGCTCCGATTAAGGTTTGTTTCTAAAGCTTGGTTTTCTCTAATTAGTAGCCCCTATTTCGTCAAATTGCATCTGAAAAGATCAGTCCAAAACAAGAGCAACCTTAGCCTATACATTACAAACGATCGGGTTCTCTCTCGGTGGAATTTTTATTCCCTCGACGACCACGACCACGTTCTTCGACCGGAGGAGATCGTTAGACATCCGTTGAGCTATCGGAAGTATACAATCCAAAATTGGGGCTCTTGTGACGGATTGATCTGTTTGTCAAATACCTTTTTTTTTGATGACTTTGTCTGTTTATGGAATCCATCAACAAACAAATCTATAAAACTGCCTTACACGTCCACCACATTGACAAGGAATGATGATCGATCTTATGGATTTTATTACGATATCACCAATGACGATTACAGAGTGGTGAGAACTACTTTGTTTGTTGGAAAAATCTTTGATTACGAGATTAAGGTTTATAGTTTGAGATCAAATTCGTGGCATAGGTTAGAGAAGTTTCATCAAGGTCCAAATTTTAATAGTAAAGTTGCCATAGCTTGTGGAGCTCTGCACTGGACGTTAGGAGAGGCAGACGAAGAAAAAATTTGGATTGTTGCCTTTGATCTCGTGACAGAGAAGTACCGAGTAATTTCACAGCCTGAGTACAGTGGTCCTCCTTACCTTATAAGTTTGTATAATTTTGAAGGATGCTTATCATTATCTTGTCATTATTACTCAAATGTTGTTGCTGTTGTGGATGTGTGGTTGCTAAATGAATATGGTGAAAAGAATGAATATTGGTCAAAATTGGTTTCATTGCCGCTAACAGAACCAACAGATCTTACGTGGGAATGTTCAAATTTCTCTGCGAAACCTGTGGCTTATTCAAAAAGTGGTAAGAAAGTATTGCTGGAGATAGATTGTAAAAAGCTTGTTTGGTATAACTTAGAACAGAAGTCAGTTGAAGATATTATGTTACAAGATTTGGAACCTTATATTCAAATCCATTTTTACTCGGAAAGTCTAGTCTCCTTGTCAGCTGAAGCTGTAACCAATGCTAAGAAGAATTCAAGAAGAAAAAAGAAAATGAAATGTGAGTAAAAATATATCTTAAATTTTATAATATACATTCAATGTTTTTTTTTATCCTTATGTGAAAATCACACACTTCTTTAAAACAGATTTCATATTTGCTAGTGTCAATAAGAAGAAAATATCCTTTGTTAAATCTCTTCAGAAAAAGGTTTTCAATGGATTGCTCTTACTGCTTTGATCCTAGTCTTACTGTTCTCAAATTAGCCAACTCGAAGCTAATTAATATTGCCATGAAACAAGATGAAATGGGAACTCAGAGATCAAAGAATTCTTCTGTGTGTTTGATAATGAGAAAGTTTCTGAATTTTCCTTATGAAGTTGTCATATTTTATTAAGTGATCCAAATAAGATTATATTTGAAAACAAAACATGATTAGATTTATTGTTTGTTGTATTCAGAAACAAAAACAAAAGTGGTTTCAAATACTTTGGCTTGTATATAATATGATGATAATTGCAGTGGAGTATGATCTGATAAAGATTTATGTATTTTTCTTTAACAGACAGAAAACATAGGTGATGGAAAGATGAAGAAAACAAGCAGTCAAAGATTGTGGGTAATGTAAAAAGTAAAAATGATGCTTGGGTTACATGGTTTATTTCTGCATATTAAAAATTATTGCAATTTTGAATTAGAATGACTTGGCTGTCTAGCAGTGAAGCTCACTTGTTGAGTTCTAAGACCATTTCAAAATTTATAATTTATATATTGTTATTAATCTCATGCCTTAACTAATGGGGGCGTGATTTTCGTATTCACTAAAATCTAGGTTTCATGTGACCATCTAAAGAGGCCTTTTCAAGTTAAGTTATTTGTTTGAAAAATAATTTGTGAAACTCTTTCTTTTCGTCGGTGTTCTAAATGACAAATGGCGGAACGGTAAGTGACTGCCTAGGCGGTGCTTAAGCAGTTGAATATAAATATAAATAAATATATTAAAGATATTCTATAATTATCATTTTACAAAAAAAATTAAATTAATATTCTCTAAAATACTAATATTTAACAAAAATAAGTATGTAGACGAGCGGAAGAAAAAGTAAATGTTCGAAGAGGTGAATGTAAATAGTAATTTCAAAATTTAAATAATTAAATAAGTTAACCGCCTCATGTATAAGCATTTCAAAATTTAAATAATTAAATAAGTTAACCGCCTCATGTATAAGCAGTGTTGGAATAGGTGTTTAGAACAATGTTGAATGACAAGTTTAAGATGCACTATGACAAGTTTAAGATGCACTATCAGAAAATTTTAAAGACTAAAATGAAAATTAGGTTATTTTGGGAATATTTGACAAAATTATCCTAAACTATGTTTCATATTACAAATGTCATTCTCAACTTTATTTCATCTAATTTTAGTATAAAACTTAATTTTACATAACCTGAAATAATCTCGTTACATACCTCACACATTAAAAAAACATGATATACTAATCAAACCTTGTATTGGTGTTCTAGTTTGTGACTGAACTCGAAGTCAATATGAACAAAGGCTCGTTCCACATCTTAGAGTTGCTCTAGTTTCTCTTGCAGTTTTTCATCAATATTATGTGCCTCAATCAAAACCATATCTTCTGACAACACTATATCCAACTTCCACAAAGTAATTTTTACCAATAGTATATGTCCTAACCGTATCGATATGCTTGATCTTCTCGTCGTGATTCCATATAAGTAATATCAGTTTTGCCAGGAATTCAAGTGGAGCCGTTCTTCCAATTAGACCATGTACATTTTTAATAACTGTCTTTGACCATGAGTTAATTGTGTATAATGCAATCTGTAAATAAACAAACCATATATTAATTCTATAATATAAAGAAAGACAAAGATAAAAAAAACATACAATTATAGCTCCGGTTGGATCCATCCACCAGTAGAACCGAACTGTGAGGACAACTGCAGCTAGACCGACGAGTTAGTGATCACATCAATGAAATGATCTTGAGCGTAGCTCTGACAATCTCATTTTTAAACCTTCCACAATAAACCATCAACACAAACTTCACTACAGTTACTGAGACCATGATTCCAATCATTCATATCTCTTCAATATGGTTCATCTGGGGACCAACCTGCCATGGATAATCGATAATTATCAGTTTTGTTTTTAAAATATGACCTCAAAAAGATCCGGGAAATTACTTACGAATAAGTTGTCTGCCAGATTCAGGCGAGATTTGTAAACCAAGAGTTGCCATGACTGATGCAAAAACAATAATACCCTGCAGATTGAATGAAGACTACTTAATCATGGGTATTAGTTCTTTCATGAGGATCTTTTTGTTGCTTACCACTGGCTGCATGCACTTCTTTCCAATCGGATAGCGATACTGGTTTGGTTTTTTCATTGCATAGGCATTGCATCACAGAATAAACCAGATAAGAGGTCTAGCAGAGAATCCAAAGTTGATGCAATGACTGCTAATGATTTGCTTTCATAGGAAGCATACACTTTTGCTAAGAATAGCACCATGTTAGCAATGTTTGATACAGCAACCTCCATTCTTTCACTCCTAGCAAGCTGCTTTATCTCATCCTAGATCCATTTTCATAAACACATGTCAGCAATTTCCGCATTCATTTATAGACATAGTAGAAAGAAATTCAGAGATACAATCATCATCTTATTTGTAACCAAGCAGGAACCATTCAATTGAGATGAATAGAAGCTTCAAACAAGCAAATCACTAACCTCAGTCATTTCAGGCAGGTAACCTATCTCATGAATAGCTTCAATTTCATTGAATCCTTCGATAAGTCTTTCTTGCTTTTTATAGTATTATGCAAACTTGCCTTGTTTTCCTGTACAATGAATTAAGACGAACAGGACATAAACTTTTTGAATGAGAAATGATTCTTAAGGTAAGCTTCATAGAACTATTAATCTTTAAACTTAAGTTTAGTGATAGTGCTACGGCTGAAGAACGTCTTTGAAGGAGGATCTAATTGGAATTTGGAAGATGCCACTCCTAGCTGACGTAAACTCTAGTAAATATTGGAATTTTTAGGGTCACTTGTATAATAAATAATTGTGCATATGTCATATTTAATATAAGCCAAAATAATGTGATCTAATATGAAATTAAGTTTATGGCTTATGAGTGGATTTGTCATTAATATAAAGTGAGGATACCTAAGTGACATTTCTAATTTTATGAAGGGGCTAAATTAGAAATTGCCAAACCATAATAACTAACTTATTGTTGGTTATATGTAACTGTAATAGTTCCCATTTGATGTAATGTCAATTCTCCTTTGCGTCCCTATCAACAGAAAGAGAAAACTATTGACTTACTCATCAAATAATCATTCCACATAAAGAAAGTCTAAAGATAGAGAGATTAAAGACTTTTTCTATTACAAGGAAAATTAAGATTCATGCACCGCATTCATTCAGATTTTAATTTCTCACACATTAAATTATGATCTAATTAGGATAATTCTAACAATGGGTATCAGAGTCATCCTAATTTAATTATGTGAGAAAATTATATCGGTGGTATAGATATATATGCATGCAATTTATACATGCATGCAATTTATATGATTCATATATGCAATTCATAATAAAAGCATGTTATTAGGAATATATATATATATATATATATATATATATATTAATTTTTGATAATTTCAAATAGATAATTTCAAATAAAGTTGGTATAAAGATGTAAAGATTTATTTTATATTTATGAATATTTAGATTCTTATAAATATTTAGATTTATGATATTTAGATTCTCGGTAAGTCAGATGAACGATTATACATCAATTAAGATTAATTAAGATTGATGATAGATTTAAAATATATTATAAATTATAATTATCTATTTTTGACTAGTTATTATATTATTAAGATAAGATCCCTAAATTGAAGGATATTTGGATTCTCTATATGCATTCATTTATGAATTTGTAGATAATTGATAAATTAATGGATATTTGAATTTTACAATTATTAAGATAAGATCTCAATATTCTAATTTTCTCTCTTGTGATTTCGGAATAGATATATGATTTTGGAATATATGGATATTGATTTCGGAATATATGGATATATTGATGTTTACAATAATATGGAATAACTGATTAAAGATTAAAGAATATATAATTTATGATATTATTTAATAATGTTTAATCGATTTATGGATAATTAGATTCTTGTTTAGATTTTCTAGTTAAAAGAGGAATTTTCTGTTTTAAAGTTTAGATTTTATCGTTCAGTTTTAAATTGACGGTTGATATTTGTTGTTAACGGATTAAATAATATATAATATATATTATAAATAAGAAGAGAATTAAGGAATAATGTTTAAGGTTATATATATATATATATATATATATATATATATATATATATATATATATATATATATATATATATATATATATATATATATATATATATATATATATATATATATATATATATATATATATATATATATATATAGAGAGAGAGAAATGATTAGGTGATGGAATTTGGTGAGAGAATTTGGTGAGGGAATGATGTGGCATAATCTTATTCGCTGAAAAAATCAAATAATTTCTCTCTTTTTTCTCTTTCCTCTCACTTTTACATTTTCCACCAATGAAGGGTGATGCCACGTCATTCCCTCACCAAATTCCCTCACTAAATTCCCTCACTCTATCACTCCTCATATATATATATATATATCAATATATAATAAAAGATTAAGGTTAATGATTTAAATTAATTAATAATTGAATTTGTCGCATTAATACTTGTGATGATAAATATGTAATAATTATAAAGTCTTATTTATGTGAATAATTAATCCATCCAAAGATAGATGGGTTATTTGACCTGTCTTATTATTAATGTTTGATCATTACACCAAAGACTTGATATTAATTGCTAATAGTATTTTAGTGTAATCATCAAACATTAATAATAAGACATGTCAAATAATCAATCTATCTTTGGATGGATTAATTATTCACATAAATAAGACTTTATAATTATTACATATTTATCATCACAAGTATTAATGCAATTCTATCAATTAATTATCAGCCTTTGGACCAAATAATATAATCACATGAATTACACAATACTATCATTCAAATACACAATACTATCATTCAAAATTGTTTTGAATTAATTTCAACAAACATTGTCACTTTGGTGATTATTTGTATCAATCAATACAATCATTAGACTTATGTTGCAGACTTGATATTAATGTTGCATTAAGTATTTTGAGATGGGATAAATCATTATTTGAATTTAATTGTTACTTAAGTTTATAAATGTGAGCAACTATTTCATTAAATATTCTAAGTGATTAAGGGCTATAATTTTTTATTATGTCAAGATAAAGATAGTTGTTTTTTTAGACGAGACTGCAATATTTTTTTGAGGATATTGAGTTTGAGGGGAGAAATGATTGTGTCTTTAAAAATGATTTAGATCAATAATTCCTATTGTGGAAGATTTAATTTATATCTCAAGTGTTTTTGACATTGATAAGGATTTTATTGATATTGATGACAATGTTCAACAAGACAATATTAATCAAATTCATTAAGTACAAACTCAACAACCTCAAAATCAAGTGTCTTTATGACAATCTAGTTTAATTGAATTACTCTTTAAGGACAATTTATAGTACTTGTTGCATATTTTGATATGGAGCTTCACCATAATAGATGTTAAGGGGGGTTTTTCAATAGAGACATTGAAAAACAATTTAATGCAATGAGAAAACTTTGTGTTGAGAAACCAAATTAATATGGTTTGCAAATTAAAGACTTAAAGAAGCGTCTCGTTAGTGATACCATAAGTTTCACAAAATAACAATTATCTCTTTTGGTTTTGAGGTGAATTTAATTGATTATTTGTGTATCACAAGTTCAATGGGAGTAAACGTCTATGTATGGTTTTATATATGAGTGACATTTTGTTTGTCACAAATTTTGCTTGACATTAAGTAACCAATACTTACGAGATATTTGAAAAGAACTAAGAATTAAATGCTCATATATAGAAAGTCGAAAAGTCTTGAGATCATTGAGTATTCTGACTCCAATATTACGAGATGCATAAATAGTATGAAATCTACTTCGGATAATATTTTTCGCTAGCTGGTTTTGTCGTTTCTTGAAGAAGTGTCAAACAAACACTTATGGCGTCATCCACTATTGCAGCGAAATTTATGACATGTTACTAGGCATCAAATTAAGTGATTTTGACATCAAGTTTATGTTATGAAAGAAATGATACAAAGTGGATAAATTTCTATAAAATATTTATGTACAAACTCTATGGTTATGAACCTCTTGATAAAGGGTTTATCGTTCAGTGTCTTTTATAAGAATATTGCTCGTATGAGTGTTATAGAGATCGATAATCTCTAACTTCAGTGGGAGTTTGTAGTTTGGTTGTCTTTCAGTTTAGTTATTTTATAGATATTTATGAGGTTTTTTATTCTGATCAGAAATTAAGTATTATTAAGTTCATTACACTTTGTATAATTATGTTTAAAGTATGATCTCACTAAAGTTAAGTAGGACCAGTTGAAAATTGACATGAAAAGATCACCTTGCATGAAATTTTTATTCCTCACATTCATGATATGATTTGTCAATTAATTGTATTGATTTATGTGATCATTGTTGGGTCTAGTTATGCTTAAATACAACGACGAACTCTTTGGTCCTATATTGATATGTTTAATTGATAAAATTGTTTATACAACATATGATTGAGATGACATAAAACTTCAGGCGCATTATGGTTGATACATTTATTTTTTACATACGTGACCCAGTGAGAAATTGTTGGAATTTTTAAGGTCACTTGTATAATAAATAATTGTGCATATGTCATATTTAATATAAGCCAAAATAATGTGATCTAATGTGAAATTAAGTTTATGGCTTATGGGTGTATTTTTCATGAATATAAAGTGAGGATACCTAAGTGACATTTCTAATTTTATGAAGGGGCTAAATTCAAAATTGTCAAACCATAATAACTAACTTATTGTTGGTTATATGTAACGGTAATGGTCCCCGTTTGATGTAATGTCAATTCTTCTTTGCGTCCCCATCAACAAAGAGAGAAAACTATTGACTTACTCATCAAATGGAAGAATCATTCCACATAAAGAAAGTCTAAAGATAGAGAGATTAAAGACTTTTTCTATTACAAGGAAAATTAAGATTCACGCAATTAATTAAGGTATGCTTCCGCCGCATTCAGATTTTAATTTTTCACACATTAAATTAGGATCTAATTAGGATAATTCTAACAATAAATACTTTTGTTGTATCAGTTAATAAAATCGATCTCATGTATCAAGGAAGGTACCTACTCTGACAGAGAAAGAAGCGGTTGAAATCGAATGGAGAAGAATGATCGGAAGATCGACGTTCTAGCAACTTAAATTCCGTGACATTGAGCCTCCACGATGAATAACGCTCACCGGTGAAGGAAATACATTGATCGACCATGGCTTCAGGCGAAAACAACTCCCACCATTGACAAGTACAAGTGATGATCTGAAAGAAAATGGAACGACGATGAAGTGATGATCGGAGAATAACTGAATCGGCGAAGGAAACTACTTCCCGCTCGCTTATATATAATAAATTATAATAACTTAATTTACTTTATTATTAAAAGGATTAATCAAGTATATTTATCTTTATTATTATAAAAATAAAGAAGATAATCAAGTTAAGCATTTTTTTTAAAAAAAAAAAAATTCCTTAATTTTTAATTTTATATTTTGATTAAATAATTTTAATGACTGATTTTTTTTTATAATATCGCAATTTTCAAATAATCATTATTTTTTTCATAAATTATATTTTAATTAAAATCATTAACTAAAATATAACCAAATTTCAAGGTTTACTATGATTTTAAAAATTTTAAACGTTATTTAATTGAATAAATTGTTACAAAATTTATATTATATTAAACTATAAATTGTAATAACTACCAATATAGTAAACACAAAATAAATAGTCATCATGTTCTGTTACGATCCACGAACAAGAAAGTGCACCCTTCTCGGTCCTATGGAACACTTGGGCTGGTTTATATTTTTTGTTGAATAATTCTGTTTTGTTTCATTTCTCTCTTATTTCTCTTAAACCGAATTCTGTTATTTGAAAGTTGTTTTAACAAATTTGTAACCGAATACTCTTGGGTAATTCAGCCGCTTTAAATGCTGATACCCACCCCACTTTTTTGGGCTAGGAATTGAAGTTTGTGAAACTTGTTACCCTAAGTTATTCTCCCGGTCTTGGACCCCTATCTTGGACTACTAGGTGTATTATAGTAGTATTTCCCTTCTCACCTTCGGCTTTTCTCTCTCTTTAACCTCGAATTCTCTTCTCATTCTATGTCCGATGCGCTTGAATATTGAATTCCACCATCGGTCCCAACTATCAAGAACCCGTCTCTTGATTTAAAGAATTCGAAAGGCTCGGTTATTGTTTCAAGCTTAACATATTGGTATCAGAGCTGGTCGATTCTCAACATGGTAGAAACTCGCCAGCAATCAGAAATGGATGCGCTCAAGGCCCTTATTGAAAATTTGTCCCAACAAACAGCCGCGATGCAAACTGCCATAGACCGAAGATTTGATGCGGCTGAAGAACGAATGACAGCCTTTGAGAGCGGGGCATATGGAAATGTGCAAGAACCCCGCCACAGACCCTATGATGATAATTCTTGCCACGGTCCTTCCCCATTTAGGCCCCGGCACCCTGGCCAGAACCGCGACCAACACTATGTTCCTCCCACTCGGCTAAACAAGGTCGATTTTCCTCGGTTTGATGGGTCGGATGTCGAGGGCTGGCTAATATCCGTCGAGCAATTTTTCAGGGTGGACAAAACTAGGGATGCCACTAAATTAGAAATCGTCCCCATTCACTTTTCTGGCGAAGCAAGAATGTGGTACGGGTCATATCTTCAGAACCGCAATTATATGGAAGCATTATCTTGGGACGTGTTCAAGAGAGACCTTATGACTCAATTCGGGTTGTCTATACACGACACACCAATGAGACAACTGATGAATTTGAAACAGGTTGGGTCGGTTCAAGAATATAATCTGCGATACATGTCGATCTCTCAAAAACTCTACAACATGCCAAGGGAATACATTATAGATTGCTACTTGTCCAGTCTAAAGGAGGAGATTGCAAACTACATCAGGTTGCGATTTCGGATTCTGTAAACGAAGTCATGGTCATGGCTAAAGTCCAAGAAGCAACATATCGGTCCTTAATGAGCAGTGGTAACTTGTACAGCGCTGAAGCACTGTTGCTGCTCACGCCATCCAATATCAACACAGCCGGGCTGAGCACCAATACCGACTTCAAGAATTCATCATATGGGTCCTCTTCAAATGCAAACCAGGGCCATGTTAAGCAATTAGACCTAGCCTCAATGGATGAAAAGCAGAAGAAGGTCCTATGCTACTCTTGCAATGAAAAATGGCAACCAAACCATAGGTGTAAATCAAAGTTATTCATAGTCTCGGCCAATCAAGAATACCAAGAACCCGATCAAGAACCTGTTTTTGATGATCTACCTTCGTTGCTCGGCCCAAGGGATGAACCAACCATATCCTTACAAGCCTTGACCGGTTCTAAAGCTTTTCAAACGCTCCAGATTCTTGGCAAAGTTGGGAACCTGTCGGTAGTGATCCTGATCGATACAGGCAGCACCCACAATTTTATTAATGACATGATTTTAGAGAAAATAGACCACAAAAGCATAGCAACCCGGGTGCAATCGGTTAGAGTGGTCGATGAGTCTAATGTGTTATGCTCTAGTATTTTCAAAGACTTGAAGTGGTCGATGGAAGACAATGAATATCAAACAGAAATGAAGGTAATTTCAATGGACGAATATGATATTGTGCTGGGCATTGAATGGCTGATTACTTTAGGTCCCTCAATTTGGAACTTCGAAAAGCTAACCCTATCTTATGAGAAGCAAGGCAGAACCACGGTCCTAAAGGGTATTCCTCGGTCGCAGGCCACTTTGATGCATGGTAACCAACTGGAAAAAGGTTTGGAAGAACGTAGTGTTGCTGCCAAGGTGAAAATAAATAGTCAGCATGACGGCCAAACTATTTTCCTCGCAGCAATGAACTTGGAAGATATTCCTGAAGATCTCCACCAACTATTTGATGTGTTCAACGCTCTATTCCAGCAACCCGAAGACCGACCACAAGTTAGGAGAATAATTGTTGCCCCCGTGATGCCGGTTCAGGAAAAAGACTTGGTCTGGATTTTTGATAACACTATAGAGTATAATCAAAACTAGAAGAAATTATTTTTGCATCAGGCGCTGGAGACATTGCAGCAACAAAGGTCAACTTTAAACACTGAAAAACTCGACCATGGGTGAACAGAAATTCCTCACATGGGCGGAGTGGCGAGTGACCCGGCAGCGAAAAAGACCACAAGGACCCGACCAGATCCACTATTGACACGATTCTGCCGAAAGTTTTTGAAGAAATCCGGTCCTAGGCTACGATCCTTGCTGAATATTCTGAAGCCCGACCGAAGCAATATTTTTGAAGTTGAAGATGCGCATTAGAGGCTGACCAGTCCACGGTCTTTTCGGCGAGGGCGACGAACTTCTGATGGGGGAGATGATGTTACGATCCACGAACAAGAAAGTGCACCCTTCTCGGTCCTATGGAACACTTGGGCCGGTTTATATTTTTTGTTGAATAATTCTGTTTTGTTTCATTTCTCTCTTATTTCTCTTAAACCAAATTCTGTTATTTGAAAGTTGTTTTAATAAGTTTGTAACCGAATACTTTTGGGTAATTCAGCCGCTTTAAATGCTGATGCCCACCCCACTTTTTTGGGCTAGGAATTGAAGTTTGTGAAACTTGTTACCCTAAGTTATTCTCCCGGTCTTGGACCCCTATCTTGAACTACTAGGTGTATTCTAGTAGTATTTCTCTTCTCACCTTCGGCTCTTCTCTCCTTAACCTCGAATTCTCTTCTCATTCAATGCCTGTTGCGCTTGAGTATTGAATTCCACCATCGGTCCCAACTATCAAGAACCCGTTTCTTGATTTAAAGAATTCGAAAGGCTCGGTTATTGTTTCAAGCTTAACAATAAGTTTTAATAACTACCAATATAGTAAATACAAAATAAATAGTCATCATGTTCCATTCTGCTTAACTAACACAAACATTGTGATTAGTCAAGAACATAAACTAAGATGGGAGTGAATTAAGCATGACATTGATTATAAATTTTATATTTAATTCCGACTTAAATCAAGTCTATAAAAAATCATAGTAAACCCTCCAAAATTAAATTAGAATAAAAAAATATATGTTGACAATAGTTAAATAAATTTATATCTCCATTGAAAAGATAAAATGATAAAAAAAAATGTGAAAACAAAAATAATAAGGGATTTTTGTGATTGATGTTGTTTCATTACAAATTTACAAGTAATAACATAAATCAATCCAGTATAAAAAAAATATTGATATAAGATGTTAATGTCATATATTTGATTCACACTCTAAGCCTCAATTTAATTGGTGTAATATACTATTATGGTAACACGAAATAATATTTTAAAGGGATACAAGTGTTTCAAAGACCTCATATCACAATCCCCACATTCTTGATTGACAATAAAAAATGAGCTAATTTCTTCACATATCTGGAAATACCTCAGATTCTAAGTGAAACTGAATCCTCAGAAGGTGAGGTCTCGTCTTTTGCATGACGCAATTGTGCAATTTTTCTCCTCATTACCGAGTATTGATTTTACAATCTTAGTATTCATCTTATCCTAGAATTAGCGAGCTTAAGATCTTCTTTAACTCTTCCAAAACTATTTCCTCATCTTAATCACTAGGGAAAATGACTACTAAATCTAACGATGGTGGAGCTTGTATTAGAAGATGAATGATAACACATACAAACACAAGACATCACGAGTGGGCCTAGGTGCATTGATGCTCAAGGTTGATCTCAGTATTTTTTTATAACCATAACCATAAGCTGGAGCATTAACTTTGACGAGCCGAGGCTTCATCTATTTCATCAATTTGATGAACTTGAAGAAGACAAGGTTGTTGACATTCATTAGATGTATGTTGCGGAAAAATAAGATCCTATCTTAACTTCTATTTAGGATGTTCATGCATTTAGCGATTAAAAGAATTATCGAAAAGGTGATACCTTTGATGCGTGAATTTGGTATATTTTATAGTGTAAAGGATAAGAGCCCCACGTGTTGCTCCTCTAGTTGGTCCACACGAGCTCGTCAAGATTCAGTTGACTTCAACTGCTAGGACGAAAGAACAACAGAAGCAATCTAATTGTTTATGGGAAAAATGAGTTTTTCAATCGCAACTTCTCTCTCTCCCAGATCCCTATTTTAAGCTGTTAAATTAGAGAGTCAGAGCAAAAGAAAACCAAAAGACCATCTTTTGACATTCCTCCGTTTTGCAATTAATATTCATAATAAACATTTTATTTTCTAAATAAAATTTATTTCAAATCATTATATTCATAATTAATTTGATATATCATGTTTCCATAATCAATTTACCATTGTTAATTATTTTATTTCATAAATAAAATATTATTTCTATCATGTTTCCATAATCAATTTATCATGGTTAATTATTTTATTTCATAAATAAAATATTATTTTTAATTATTAATAATATCTAATATATTATTAATAATTGAATTTTATTCTCATTAATCTATTTTGCCATCTTTAAGTGTGTGACCTCATAGGACCCAATTATAATAGCTATGGGTTTAACCACATTAATCGTAGTTGGTTTCTAGTAAAGCACTGCGACTCCTAACATAATCAGATTAAATTATTACCGTTAATTGTCCTATCCAGGTTTAGTCATTGCACATTAAATTAAAGTACATATTTCCTTCAATCTCCCACTTTTCCTTAAACAAGTGTGCAATATAAGATATCTTTGTCTCTTAATGTCTTATTTGATGATATGGTGACATTCATATCCTTTATCAAATATGTTTCTTAAATTTTGAGTTCGAACTGTCAATAAAATGGATGATTCAAGTAATCTATCCGAGCATGGCCATGCATTTTCAGTTCTTACCCTTCAAGTGGCCGAGACACCATTCTTTTCCAATGTATCATGTTATACACGAAGTAGGAGGACTTCTCCAGTCTTGTATGACTATCGCTCCCACTTAATTTTTAGCAATCCCAACAACTGTTTTTATAACTCCCTTTTACGGAAGTGTTTAACAGTGTCAAAGAAATACCAATTATCAAGAGAGACCATAACATACTCATGTCTGAGGATTATACTAAACATGGTTTACTTAAAATTCTACAAATTTTGAAGATTCTTAAACCGGTCAGTCTTACATGTATCCTCCATACACATATATGTAAATGACTAGACACCTCCATGTCCCTATAGCCCATGAAACCTGACACTATCAGTCAACTTATAATATAGTTACACATAAAATCATCTATGTCCATTTGATGATTTCGAACTATAGACTTTTAATAATGCAAAACTTCATTTCGTTTAATGAGGTTTCATTCACTAGAACACTTAAGGTGATCTCATTTGTTAATAATGAATTATTTGGACATATTATTCAATATTGATTAAACAATATATAAATAAGAATTAAATATCATATATCTTAAAATTATTAAGTCAAACATAGAACTAGTGTCAAACATTTATAAAAGCTCAATTAGTACAAAAGTAAAATCAAAGTCATTCTCCAATGTGCTTGAGACCCTTAAGCCTAGTGTGACTTTCATGCTTGGGTCTAGACATAGGTTTAGTCAATGAATCTGCAATGTTGTTATCAGTATGCACCTTACACATCCTAATATCACCCATATTGATGATGTGGCAAATAAGGTGATATTTCCTCATAACGTGTCTGGATTTGGAGCTCGAACTCGATTCCTTTGCCTGAGCTATGGCACCATTATTGTCACAATAGATGTCAATAGGCCTTGAAATGCTATGAACAACACCAAGTTCATCAAGGAACTTCTTTATCTAAACGGCCTCCTTTGCTGCTTCACTAGTAGTAATGTACTCAGCTTCTGTTGTGGAATCTGCTACTATATCCTGCTTAGAGCTCTTCCAGCTCACAGCTCCTCCATTAAGGATAAAGACATAACTCGATTGTGACTATAATCCATCCCGGTCAGTTTGAAAGCTTGCATAAGTATAGCCTTGCATAATTAATTTCTCATCTCCCCCATATACTAAGAAATCATCCTTAGTCCTTTTTAAGTACTTCAGGATATTCTTAACTGCACTCCAGTGTACTTCTCCATGATTTGATTGGTATCTGCTACACATGCTCAAAGCATATGCAACATTTGGACGTGTACATATAGGTAGCGTTTGGTACGTGGTATTAGTTATATAGGTATAAGTTATAAAGGGGTATAAATTGTAAGAGGTATTAAGAAGTATAAATTATATAAGTTATAGTGTTTGGTTGGGAATATAAAAGATTTATAAATTATATAGATTTTATTATATTGTGTTTGGTTGGTAGTATAAGAAATGAGTAAGAAGTGTAAAAGACTATTTTATCCTTATATAAATTATTTTTAATTATTATTTTAATATTTACTTGAAATTAATAAAAAAAAAATATATTTAATTATTGTATAAATATATTTTTAAAATAAATAATTCTATGGTTTACATTATTTATATATAATTTAATTTATATAATTATATAAATAAAATATATTTATATATTAATTAATAATTAATAATTAATTTCAAAATTTATGTATTATTACAAATATTTTTATATTTAAAAAAATATTAATTGTTTTTATAAAATAATAATAATAACAATTTTATAGAATAATATTTGAAATTAGAATTTATAATTATATTTAGATTCAAAAATAAATTATATAGATATAAATTGTATTAATTAATAATAATAATAATATTTATTATACTTTATTATTATTTTATTTTAAAATATAATAAAAAAATTAAAATTTTAATAAATTTATATTTTTGATTAACATTATTTATTAATTATACTTAAAATATACTTTTTTCTAAGGAAATAAAAATTTTATTTAATTGCACCTTTATTAATATTATTATTTAAATTAGAAAATTAAACACATATAAATATAAATAAATATTAGTTATAGTTTATTATTATTATTATATTTTAAAAATATAATAAAATAAATTGAAATTTTAATAATTTTATAAAATTAAAGGGTAAAAGAGGATTATAAATATTTATAAATATTTATATATTTTGTAACAGGTATGAGTAGGTATTATGTTATACCATATTCAAGGTATAAATAATACTTAAAATAATACTGTACATATAACCATTAATAAACCAAACAGTTATTGTAATTTACTGTAGATAAGTTATACTTTATCTACAGTCTAATATCACATACCAAACATAGCCATAATGTCATACATGATAGATCCTAAAGTAGACGCATATGGAATCTTGGTCATTTTCTCAAGCTCAGCGGGTGTATTAGGACATTGCGTCTTGCTAAGATATACACCATGTTGAATGGGTAAAAATCCCTTCTTAGAATTTTGCATCTTGATTCTTTCAAGAATCTTATTAATTTAAGTTTCTTGACTTAATCCAATTAGCCTTTTAGATCTATCTCTATATATCTTGATTCCAAGTATGTATTCGGCATTTCCTAAGTCTTTCATTGAGAAACATTTCTTTAGCCATTCTTTAATGGACTCTAGTATCGGAATGTCATTCCCAATAAGTAGTATGTCATCCACATACAGAAGAACTAAGAATGTTACTTTACTCCCACTGAACTTCTTGTAAACACAGTGATCTTCTTCGCATCTAATAAATTCAAATTCTTTGATCTTATCATCAAATTAAAAGTTCCAACTCCTGACTATTTGCTTAAGTCCATAAATAGACTTCTTAAGCTTGCATACTTTCCTAGCATATTTTGGATCTTCAAAACCTTCAGGTTGTGTCATGTACACATCCTCTTCTAAAAAACCATTTAAAAATGCTGTTTTGACATCCATTTGCCATATCTCATAGTCATAATATGCAACAATATCTAGGATTATCCCAATTGATCTAATCATAATAATTGGTGAAAATGTCTCATCATAGTCAATACCATAAATTTGTCTAAAACCTTTGGCAACTAATCTTGCCTTGTAAATAGATACATTTCCATTTTTGTCATTTTTAAGTTTGTGTTGGGTCAAATTATTTTGACTAAGTGTCAAAGTAGTTTGACTATTGGAATTTTGATGATGAATGCATATAAAACTCAATCTATGCGTCTAATTGTTTTTGATGCAGGTGTATCGAAATCAGATTATATTAGACTTGGTCCTAATGAGGTTCATTAGACCGATTTGGCATTAGATGCACGAAGTTAGACGTGTAGTCTAACTAGTTGAGTTAGACGTGCAGTCTAACACACGGAGTTAGACGTGCAGACTAACTAGCGGAGTTAGACATGCAGTCTAACTAGTTGAATTAGACGTGCAATCTAACACACGGAGTTAGACGTGCAGTTTAACTAGCGGAGTTAAACATGCAGTCTAACTGGTTGAGTTAGACGTGCAGTCTAACACACGGAGTTAGACGTGTAGTCTAACACACGGAGTTAGACGTGCAGTCTAACTAGCGGAGTTAGACGTGCAGTATAACTAGTTGAGTTAAACGTGCAGTCTAACACATAGAGTTAGACGTACAGTCTAACTAGTGGAGTTAGACGTGCAGTCTAACTGGTTGAGTTAGACGTGCAGTCTAACTGGTTGAGTTAGACGTGCAGTCTAACTAGTTGAATTAGACGTGGAGTCTAATGGAAAGAGAAAGTTAGACGTGCACTCTAACTCCTTTATACTAGTCTGAAGGGAACCGCAATTACACGTGGTGTCAAATGGAATGTGAAAGTTAGACATGCAGTCTAACTAGTGAAAGTTAGACGTGCAGTCTAACTCCTTCAGATTAGTCTGAAGTGACTGTAATTAGATGTGAAGTCTAATCCCATTAGACCAGGTGGTCTACTGGATCCTGTTATTAGACTGGGACGTCTGATTTCATTAGACGAGATCGTCTAATTGAAATACGTCTTATGCCATGCTTAAGTAGTTGTTTGAAGCTAGCACCCACCTACCCACGTGCTCTAGCTGTACGCTACTCCTGCTCCATTTTCTAGTGAAGATCAGTACGACAACCAGCTGCAATCAATCAACCAATGCCACATAAGCGAATATCCTTCACACTACTTGTTTTGCAGGTACATTTTTAAAGAATATTCGGCGCACTACCAGTTGTGTACGGCCACGATCCTTGTATTCAGAGTCTACTGTGTACTATGGAGGCGTTCCAATGGAAGCTCGACACGTGTCATTAATTGAAGATTCGACCGTTGGTACATGTTCCTTATTTAATGAATCTCAAGGATAATGGACGATCCGCCAGACAATTATCCGATTTTGATACTCAGATTATTCTATCGAAAACTGTCAGCTGCTTTCTTGCTTTACTGTGTGTTAATCAAGAGAGAGTTAGAATCAAAACACTGTATTAGCTGAGTGATATTCTTCATCATATTGTAAGTTGAACAGAGTCTGTTCTGTTCAACAGTGAGCTATTCGTGCAAACTGTATTTGATTCAAAGCATATTATAGTGAATCCTTCTGGTGGTTGGAAGAGGGGTGACGTAGGAGAGTTTGCTCTGAACATCCATAAACAAACTGTTGTGTTGTTCCTTTCTGTCATCTTCTCATTCTTGATCTTAAGCTTTAAACCTAAGTAAACATTTCCGTACTTGATTCTATTTCAAATGTTTACAAGGGTTTGCGTAGAATAGAAAGTGATTTAAATCCTTAACAAGATTTCTATCAAACCGTTTTTCATAAGCCTTCATCAATCGCTAGATCCCCGTCTCTATTGATTAAGTCGATCCTATCAATTTGAAAATCCATTTGTTTTCTATGTTTTTAACTTCATTTGGCAAATCTATCAAGTCCCATACTTGATTTTCAAACATCTAATCAATTTCGGACCTCATGGCTTCAAGCCATTTATTGGAGTTTGGACCATCAATGCTTGATTATAGGTAGAAGGCTCGTTATGTTCTAACATAAGAACATCAAGACTTACATTTAAGATAAAATCATTGTAATGTCTTGGCATAACCTTTGGCCTTTCCGATCTACGATTGGGTTCAACTTGTTCAACAACTGAATCCGGAATGTGATCCACAACAATTTGCAGATCCTCTTAGTCTAGTTCTTGGATGATCAGAGGACCTAGGCCATCAAAAGTAATCATATCATCATCGATATTATCAGAATCATCTTGTTGTTGAGTTTTTTGTTGTTCATCATCTTGAATTGTTTCAAGATGAATATTTCTCCCACTTGACTTGTTGGAAAGAAACTCTCTTTCCAAAAAGACACTATCCCTTACAACAAAAACCTTTTGCTCATTTGGATTGTAGAAGTAATATCCAAAACTCCCTTTTAGATATCCTATAAAAAAACATTTTTTTTTTATTTTGGGGCAAGTTTATCTATTTGTAAACATTTTACATAAGCTTCGCATCCCCATATTTTCAAAAACAAATATAGCTTTGGAACTTTTCCAGTCCATATCTCATATGGAGTTTTGTCTACAGTTTTTGATGGAGTCATGTTTAGTGTTAGTACATCGGTAGTGAGGGCATATCCCGAGAAGGATACCAGAAGATTAACAAAACTCATCATTGATCGAACCATGTCTAACAAAGTCATGTTTCTCCTTTCAAACACACCATTAAGCTGTGGTGTTCCTGGGGTTGACAACTGTGTTATAATCCCACAGTTTTTCAAATGATGATCAAATTCGTGACTTAAATACTCACCACCACGATCAGATCAAAGTGCTTTTATTTTCTTGTCACATTGAGTCTCTACTTCATTTTGAAATTCTTTGAATTTTTCAAAGAACTCCGATTTATGTAACATGAGATAAACATATCCATATCTACTCATGTCATCAATAAATGTGATGAAGTATCTATAGCCACCTTTAGCTTTTATGCTCATCGGTCCACATACATCAGTATGTATTATGCCCAGTAGTTCAGTAGACCTTTCAAACTTTCCTTTGCAAGGTGACCTTGTCATTTTTCCCATTAGACACGATTCACATGCAACAATGGATTCATAATTCATGTTTTTAAAAAGTCCATCTTTATGGAGCTTCTTCATGCGATTAACACCGATGTGACCCAATCGACAATATCATAGGTAGGCTTCACTCAAATTATTTAACTTTTGTCTTTTGTTATTTATGTTATATAATTCTGATTTGAGATCCAAAATGAAGATCCCATTACTCATTTGAGTAGTCGCATAGAAAATATCATTCTTAAAAACAGAAAAAATCTCATTTTTAATGCTAAATTCAAAACTACCAGAATGTAATACAGCAACCGAAATAAGGTTCTTAGTAATGCAAGGAACATAATAACAATTATTCAGTTCAAATACTAAACCAGAAGGTAAAGATAGACTATAAACTCCTACGGCAAGCGCAACAACATTTGCTCAATTTCCAACACGCAGGTCTATCTCCCCTTTCTTCACCTGTCTTCTATTTCTTAGTCCCTACACATTTGAAATAATGTGAATACCACATGCAGTATCAAATACCCAAGTGGGACCATCATTTAATATGAGAACATTGGTTGCCATAATTTTAATAACATAAATACCTGAAGCGGAACTCATAGTCCCATTCTTTTATTCTTCCAGGTACTTGGGACAGTTTCTTTTCTAGTGTCCCTTGGCTTTGCAGAAAAACAATCATGATCAGAGGCTACTCTTAGCATCCCACCATCATTGGGTATGATAACTTGTTTGTCTTTCCCTTGGTTATTATTCATTTTCTTGGCCACCTTCTTAAAACCCCTCCCATTGTTGACATTCATAACTTTATTCCTCTTGTCATCAATCATATTGCCTTCAGCATTTTTAAGCAAGTTATGGAGCTCATTCAAATCATGTTTTAGACCATTCATATGGTATTACATTCTGAATGGTACAAAACCATCATGTAAGGATCTAAGAACAATATCAGTGGCCAACTCTTGGTCATATGGGGTACCCAAATTTTCCATCCTCTTGAATAGTCCATTAAGACTAATTACATGAGGACTCACATGTTTCCCCTTCACAAGCTTTCTATTCAAGTATAGCCTTGTGAGTCTCATATCGTTCTATCCTTGCCTGATCTTAAAACAATGTTTTCAGTTCACTTATGATGGTATAGACATCAGAATTCAAAAACCTCTTTTACAATTTAGGTTCCATTGCGGCAAGCATTAAGCAAGTGACAGACAATACTTTATTTTTCAACCGAATTGTGTTTGCCTTCTCCTCATCAGATGAGGTTTTTGTCACCATCGGGATAGGGTTTGCAAGGGCGTCCTCACATCCCTCAAACCTGAGAATGATTCTTAGAACTTTGTACATCAGACGAGACTAGTCATAAACAACTTGTAATTTCAGCAAAGTATATTAACTCAGCTGATATGCAAAGTCTGTTGTATGCACTATATATCATCCGAATACTGCACGGTATTAGCTGAGTACTCACCTGATGAGCAATGTATGTTGCCAAGCATAGTATATCAGTTGTTACTGTGCGTCAGGAGAACGCCTTCAGTAGAGTAGTGACACTCATCTGAAATACATGGCATGCGGACAACACGGTGCGTCAGCTGTCTTAGTAAGTATTAGACGACTACTCTTTAGCTGAGTGGAACAATATTTCGATCTTATCAACACGCTGTCGTATTATCTCCCTTAGGATAATGAACAGTCACATTTATATACTATATTTTTAAAAATAAATAATTCTATTTATTTCTTTTTGAAAAATTTTGTACGCCAATTTTTGATAAAATAACATGAAGACACGTGCACTGTCATGTTATATAAATATGTGACCAACAACTCTAAACGATTCACATTCTCCAAAACAATTTACTCTCTCTCTTTCGATCTCAACCCTAAACCCTAACTTTCTTCATCTTCTCTCTGAAAACCTAAGCATCTGTAATGACGTTTTTCTCTCAGAACATTCTGCAGGTAGACTTCGAGTCTGTCTACACAATAGCGTTTCCTAAAATGGTGGAGATGTTCCGAACCCTGGAGGCAACCGCCTTGAAGAAGTTCCTTGGAGGAACCAACAACGTACACGAAGAAGAGGTACACCAGTTTTTCTCTTCAGCGAAGGTCGTCGGGGACTCCATCCAGAGCATGGTGAAAAGCATCGAGCTCTCTGTCTCAGAGGAGGTGTTCGCCGAAATCTTTGAGCTTCTAACAGAAGGGCTCATCGTCTTCGACTAGATACCGGAAGACGCGATTAAGGAGATGCAAACGACTTTCTCTGAATTCTCTCAATTTATTCCTACTCATGGAAAGAAGAAGTTGATGAAGCCAGAATATCGATTGTTCAACGATATTGTAGCAAAATCCTTTCGGGCGGAGGTAGGGTCCTTCGATGCTTACACTCAGGACTAATTTGAGATTATGGTGGGCATCACCAAAGGCATGGTCATCAACTGGTCATTAGTCATGTTCACAACCCTAGTAACCATGGTAATGCTCTCAAAGAAGAAGCATATTGGATTTGTTGTGCAGATCAACAGACTGCTCGAGCATTTCAAGGTGCATGTAGCTAGGGGAGTGAACGTCCATCCTCTAGGATTCTGACCATCAGAACGGTCAGTACCTACATTCTCAAAATAAGAGGGGTGCAGGACTCTAGCCTTGAAATATCCGCACGATAGTCAAGCGGACAGTCAACAACCCTCCCTCAATGACCAACGATAGGAAAGAGAAGGATGCTAGTAGTTGAGGAATCTGCTGTAAGCTCAAGCGACCGAGACCTTTGATTCAATAGGAGAGTCAGCCGAGATTGCCTCTAAGGCCAAGAAGGCACAACTGGAGGAAACAACAACAGAAGATGTAGCAGCAAACTCTGTCACTATAGTCCCTAGTACAACTCATGAGGTAACTCCTACAATGGTACCAACCGAAGCGTCAGCTAAACGTTCTGCAATGGTACCGGCTGAAGGCATTACTGAAGTATCAGCTGTAGTGTTAACTCATAATATTGCTTAAAGACCAGTTGCAATGTCAGCTGAAGGCCCTGCTACAGCACAACCAACAACAACAACTTCATTAGTAATTTTTTCATTAACATCTGTCTCTCCAGCAGCTACTATAGTAGGAACTCCATCTGCTAAAGGTATCCAAATAAGAGAACCAGTCACAATTGTTGCACGACCTACCAAAGTTACAAGTAAAGGAAAAGAAATTGAAATCTTTAAACCAAAGGTTCCCTCTCCGAAACAACTCAGCATTGATATGATAATGGAGGAGATCAAGGAGAAAGCGAAGGAAAGTCTGGAACTCTTCGACAACTAAAGCGATAGGAGGCTTCACGGTAGGTTCTCTGATTTCCTAAAAATCAAGAAGATTGAATGGCTGATATGATAAGAGAACTTAATCCTGAAGTGGACATCCACTACCAACATACATGAGGCTTTCAAAAGGAGGGAGTTAATTGTATTCAACGTTAGAGGATTTAACTTGCAAACACTTCTTCGCCATAGTGGCGAATTACAGGCCAATGGACAAAACTGCATGGCTAGATGCCAGAGTTAATGAGAAGATGCAGCAAATCCTAGATTCATTTAGCTCGAGAGTCATGATAAACATACATTGTACTGAGTCTTCTAGGGCTGCTAAACTACCTTGGACACCACTAAATGCATCCAGCGCAAGTCCTCTGACATCCCACTTGATGGAAGTGACCGACTCAACTCCTCCACCCAAGTTAACTCTAGTCGATTTAGTGCGGACCAGCCTAGTTGTCGAGCAGCAGCCCTCCTCATCTGCCGAGTAGAAACCTTCTCCAACTAAGTAGCAAACCTCCTCGGCTGCATTTAGTGTCTCTGCATCAGGAAGTTAAATAATCATAGACATGTTTGCAGAGATTCAGCATACCGAATTCTCACCTCCAACGTTGGAACACGTGCCTCCTCCACAATTATCTCCACTTCCAAATGAGCATGTGTTAGCCGTTGACAGGGAAGTAGTCATTCTGGATAATGAATAGGCTCTTCCCCTACAAGTCTTACCAGCTGTCTCCACTCATCAATTATCGACTCCTCATTCAGTAGAGGAGTCATCACAAAGAATGGTGGATCTTCACGGCCTTATCCATGACTCCCTTGCTCCCCTGCAACAGAGCATTTCCACTCTCTTTGGAGAATGAAATCTCTCAAGGAGTACGTGTTAGTTGCCTTGACAGCGTTAGCCCATGACAAACTTCTGAAATAGGTCACGAAGGGTAATATGGAGACTGTTACACTCACAACTAGGAGCTCTTCTCAAAGATCGATACTATCGAAATGCAGATTGTCGAAGTAATGGAATTTCATAAGGGATCAGGGGATGTTGATGTTAAAAAGGGGGAAGTAGTAGAGGGGGGAAAGCAATGAGGGGGAAACCGGGAAGAGGAAGGTAACAAGGAAAAGAAGTCAGTTGGAGTGGGCTCAAGCAAGCTACAAAGGGAGAAAACAAAGGGAGGAAATAGACCATGAATATTTTATTTTATTTATATTTATCACAGTCTATATCTATATTTCCTTGCGCATCTTCACTTAGTTTTAACATAATCAAAAAGGGGGAAATTGTTCAATTAAGAAAAATAGGGAAATTATTAAATTAAGTTTAAGGGGAAATCGTTAAATTATGAAAAACGTTTTAATTGATTAAAATGAACTTAGGATAATTAAAATGAACACTAACAGTAGAGTTAAATGGTTTTGATGAATGAATAAAACTATGTTCAACAATGTATTAATGCGCACGTAAAATCAGATGAAGACTTGTTGGTAGTAGAGTTGATCTAACAGCAGAGTTGAAGACTCGCTGGCAGTAGAGTGATTCATCAGTAGAGTTTCTTCATCAGTAAAGTTGAAGACTCGCTGGCAGTAGAGTTGCCATCGCCAAACTTGCTATCAGCTGAGCTGCTCAATCAGTAGAGTTCGCCAACAGCAGACTCAAATCACTAAAGACTCGCTGGCAGCAGAGTTGCCATCAGTTGAGTGCGCTATCAGTACAGTAGCTCATCAGCAGAGCTGATCAACAGCTGGGTGCGCTATCAGTAGAGTTGATCATCAGTAGAGTTAACTATCAGTTAAGCTTCACATCAGCTGAATGCGAAAAAAATGTACAACCAACTCTCTACTCTGACATGCAAAACGATAAATGAATATTCCATTTTTTGGGCACTAAAACCCGTAAGTCAGACGTACGACAAATGTATCAGTGCCATGTATCAACAATTTGGATTCGACTGTTGCAATGCATCAAATATAAAAAGGCATCATAGAACAACGACAAATTCTCTAGTTCTTGAATCTCTAGCTCGTGCGCTCTCTCACATTTGATAAAGTTCTTCGAGTTCTTTACAAGCATCATTCGATAATCTTTTGTAATCATTTTACTTGTGTACGTTAAACAGATAGTGGTCTATTTAACAAGATAGTGTGAGAGCTAGGAGTTCAGACAAACAAATGTGTTAAGACCTGTGATCTGAGTGGGTTTGTGTAGTGTCTATACAAATCAAAGTCGTCTAGTGGAATCCTTCTGGAAATAGAAGAAGGGGTGACATATGAGTTTTTATCTTCGAACATCCATAAAATCTGGTATGCTGCTTCAAATCCCGCAAGCATTTTTCGCACTTAAAATCGTTCAAGAGAATGCTACGATTTGTCCAAGAATAAAAACAGACTTGTAATCCTTAAGAAGATTGAAATCACATTTAAGTGAAAAATAGAACAATAATATTTAAATCCCCCCCCCCTTCTACTGTTGTATTTGATCCTAACATATTCAAATTAAGCATAACTCTCGACCCGACAATTCGAAATTTTGAAATTAAGCATTATATATATATATATATATATATTAGTTAGTTAAAAAGTTGAACTTATATGGTTAATAATGTCTCACGTTCATCAAATTTGGTGTTGAATTTAAAATATAAAGATTTATTAGTCTAGATGGTTAAATGGTTGTACTTATTTTATTAGGTTGTAAGTTCGAAACATACATATAGCATTTTTAATTTTATTTTTAACTGTTTTAAGTTTATAGACGGGATAACCCATAATCCGACCAAAGTATCTATTTATTCTCACATATATATCCAAATTAACTGTATCTCTTGACCCAACAATCCAGACACATTGAAATTAAGCGTTATATATATATATATATATTAGTTAGTTAAAAAATTAAACTTATATTATTAAGATTGTCCCACGTTCATTAATTTTTGTGATGAATTTAAAATATAAAGTTTTATTAGCCATGTTGGTTATTTGGTTTGACTTAAAACAGAAACAATAAAAATAGCAAGCTTAATTCGATTGCGCTTGTAAAAACAGAAAAGATGAAAACTTCACTAGATTGCGTTTGTAAAATTAGAAAAGAAGACATCTTCACCGGTTAGACCAGTTAGCGAGCTTGTTTCAGCATTTTTAATTCTCCAATAAAGTTTACATATATGAAGGAATAAATGCTTTTACACGAATGCTTAAAGGTCTTTACATTAATGTGTTGGAGGTTTTCCATGAACTTTCTTAAAGGCATATAAACTAAGTGAAGCGAAGGAAGCTTCACTCAATAGCGCCTCTCTTCAACTGTTTTACATGGAGAGTGAAGAGAATGAAATTTCACTTAATAGCGCATCTTTTCATTTTGTTTTACATGGCGAGTGAAGAGAAGGAAGCTTCACTCAATAGAGTCTCTCTTCATTATGTTTTACATGGCGAGTGAAGAGAAGGAAGCTTCACTCAATAGCGTCTTTCTTCATTCGGTTTTACATGGCGCTTCTGTCGAATCCGGAATGAAATCCGGATTCCAGTTCTCTCTCTATTCTTTTCAACCCGACCATTAAATTATTATTATAATAATGTTGTTGAAATCTAATTGCTCCGGAACGGGAGAACACCCTATTCGGTAGTAGAAGATTTGATTTTCCCAACAATCAATACTCATAGAATTCTACCATTTACAATGATTTATTTAGTCAATATAATGTTATTTTTCCATATGATAGATTAATTACAACACTCACGGATAACCTTAATGATCTTCATCGATTTTTATTTCATCCAAAAGTCAATGCACATAAATTTATACATTTTTCATTAATTTATTTAGGCAATATATATATATATATATATATATATATATATATATATATTTATTTATAATTATCTTAATATTGTAATATTATTATTATTAGATTAGTTTTTTTTTTAATTTTAATATCAATATATTAAACATAAATGATAGAATTCAATATATTATTAAATATTATATTTTCTCTATTCTAATGGTTTACTTAATTAAATATGTTATAATAATATTTATACCTTTTAAAGTTCAAATATTTTTGTCTGTACACCCGAATGTATTAAAAAATCTAAATGTAAATGTAGAATTATCCCGGAAGAAAATAATTCCAATAATGGAATGTTGAGAAAGTCAGCCAATCAATTAGACTAATTGATTTGTAAATCCATCAATTAGGCTAATTGATTTGCTAATTAGCCGTTGATTATCAATTACATGATTTTACTGTTTAATTATTTCCTTTTCTGCAAATGTAATTTTACTATTTAAGCACTAGACGTCTTATGTAAGAAAACAACCAAAAAACAAATTAATAAAATATTCTCTCTTTTCTTCATTTTTCTACATGGTATCAAAGCGGGTTTTTTCATCTTGAAGAAACCGATTCACAATTTTCCGCTGCCTCCTCCAATGGTGGAAATAGCCATTGGAGGAGAACTCAAATGATTCTATAATCTCATATTTCTCTAAAATTATTATCACAAATCTCAGTGCATTTTTTTTCCATAGTTCAGTCAAATCTGTATCGAGCATCGTCTTCGTGTCTCGACAGATTTATTTTTTCTCCTTTTTTGGCAAATGTCGTCTTCATGTCTCGACAAATTTCTTTCAACATTTTATCTGTCCAAAAATTATCATTTTTTCACTTCAAGAGAGCCAAGAGCCAAGAGCCAAGTGCCAAGTGCCAAGAGCCAAGAGCCAAGAGCCAAGAGCCAAGAGCCAAGAGCCAAGAGCCAAGAGCCAAGAGCCAAGAGCCAAGAGCCAAGAGCCAAGAACCAAGAGCCAAGAGCCAAGTGCCAAGTGCCAAGTGCCAAGTGCCAAGTGCCAAGAGCCAAGAGCCAAGAGCCAAGAGCCAAGAGCCAAGAGCCAAGAGCCAAGAGCCACTCCTCTAACTAAGTGAATCATGATTTTTGAATCAGTCAAATTGAAAAAATGTCATGCACAATTCATCGGCAACACTCTCTTCAATCTCTGCCAAGGCTCTATTACACCTCTCTACGTTACATCCCGCAATCAGGTGGTTGGCATACTCACCAAGACGATTCAAGGAAGTATTCGACAAGTTGGGCAGTCTCAAAATCTACTACCCAACTTGAGGGGGAGTGTAGAATTATCCCGGAAGAAAATAATTCCAATAATGGAATGTTGAGAAAGTCAGCCAATCAATTAGACTAATTGATTTGTAAATCCATCAATTAGGCTAATTGATTTGCTAATTAGCCGTTGATTATCAATTACATGATTTTACTGTTTAATTATTTCCTTTTCTGCAAATGTAATTTTACTATTTAAGCACTAGACGTCTTATGTAAGAAGCACAACAACAAAAACACAAAGCAATAAAATATTCTCTCTTTTCTCTCAAATTTCTACAGTAAAAAAGAGACATAGTTGATTTTTATTTTCATGGAACACTACTAAAGGTGTGTTTGGTAACTCAATAATTGGCATTGGAATTAGAATTGGAGGGTTCAATTCCAATTTTATGTTTGGTAGACACTTTAATATTAAGAATTGAAATTAGAATTCAATGGAATTCAATATAGTGTAATTTTATAGTTCTTAATTTCAATCTTTTTAGGTCGGAATTGTAATTCTAAAATTTTTTTATATAAAGTTTTTAATCAATAATATTTGTTTTTGGAATTTAGGATATTAAAATATTAAACCAATATTTTTTAGTTGAGTAAGTTTAACACGTTTTTCACACGTTTAACACATTTTTCAAACATTAAACATGTTTATGTCACGTTTAACACGTTTTAAACATATTTTCACACGTTTAACATGTTTTCATGATTCTAGCACGTTTAATACATTTTTGACACGTTTAACACGTTTTTCACGTTTTTTACACGTTTAACAAGCTTTTCATATATTTGGCACGTTTAACATATTTTTGACACGTTTAACACATTTTCACACATGTAACACGTTTATCATGTTTTTGGCATGTTTATCATGTTTTTGGCACGTTTAACACGTTTTGACACATTCTTTTATGTTTTTGACATGTTTAACACGTTTTTCACACATTAAACACGTTTATGTCATATTTAACATGTTTTCACACGTTTAACATATTTTCATGTTTTTGACACGTTTAACATGTTTTTTACATGTTTAACACATTTTTTTTATGTTTTTGACACGTTTAGAACATTTTTTTATACGTTTAACATGTTTTCATGTTTTTGACACGTTTAACACGTTTTTGATACGCTTAACATATTTTTTACGTTTTGTCACATTTTTGACATGTTTAACACATTTTTCACATATTTGGTACGTTTAACACATTTTTAACACGTTTTCACGTTTTGACACGTTTAATACGTTTTTTACACATTAAACATGTTTATCATGTTTTTGGCACATTTAATACGTTTTTTACATGTTTAACACATTTTGATATATTTAACATGTTTTTCACGTTTTTGACACGTTTAACACGTTTTGGCATGTTTAACACGTTTTTGGCACGTTTAACACACTTGTGACACATTTAATATTTTCGTTTCGTTTAATGAATTAATTTGTTTTTTAAAATGAACAGGGTTTACCATATTCAAGACTTTATTTAGTATGAATGATTTAAATAATTTATATTAATCTACATATTATTTCTTCAACTAATTTAGTAATAAAATAATATCAAAAAATCAAAATTATTTAAAACAGATAAAAAAAACGTATAATAATGTCAAAGAAATATTAAACGAAGCAAAAAATAAATTAAACTGACCGAAATTTTTAAATGTTTCACAAGTATGTTAAACGGGCCAAAATGTGTTAAACATGTTAAAAACGTATAAAACGTGTTAAAATGTGTTAAAAGTGTCAAGATGTGTTAAATGTGCCGTTAAACATATCAAAACATGTTAAACGTGTTAAAACTTGTCAAATGTGTTAAACGTGCCAAAAACGTATTAAATGTGGCAAAACGTGTTAAACATGTTTAAACGTGAAAACGTGTCAAAAACTTGTTAAACGTGCCAAAAAAGTGTAAAACGTGTTAAATGTGCTCAAATATGTTTAATGTGCTAAAAATATGTTAAACGTGCCAAAAATGTGTTAAACTTGTCAAAACGTGTTAAATGTGCCAAAAACGTGTTAAACATGTTATAAACGTGTTAAACGTGCCAAAATATGTAAAACGTGTGAAAAATATGTTAAAATGCCAAAAATGTATTAAACGTGTGAAAAACATGTTAAAATTCCAAAAGCGTATTAAATGTGCCAAAAATATGTTAAACGTATGAAAAACGTGTTAAACATGTGAAAAACATGTTAAACGTGTTAAGCATGTCAAAAATATGTTAAACGTGCCAAAAACGTGAAAAGCGTGTTAAATTTGTCAAAACGTCTAAAAACATGTTAAACGTATTAAAAATGTCAAAACGTGTTAAACGTGCAAAAAACGTGAAAAACATGTTAAACGTGTGAAAATGTGTTTTAAGTGTGAAAACGTGTTAAACATGTCAAAAACGTGTTTAAACGTGTCAAAAACGTGGAAAACGTGTTAAACGTGTAAAAAATGTGTTGAATGTGTTAAACATTTCAAAAGCGTGTTAAACATGTGAAAAACATATTAAACGTGTTACAAACGTGTTAAACGTGTCAAAAACGTAAAAACATATTTAAAAAGTTAACATTTTCAACTTAATTTTATTTTTGAATTTAGAAAGTTAAAATGTTGAAACATATTTTAATTTTTAATATATTAAGTTAAACTAATATATTTTAATGAAAATCAAAACTTAAAAAAAAAAATTAATCTGAGATGTTTTAATTAGTTTGGTTAAAGTAATGTTTTAATAAAATAAATAATATATATTAAAATTATTTTTATTATATTTTGTTTTATAAAAAGTAAGATTGAAATTGAAATTTTATAATTTTCTCAAATATAAGAATTGAGATTGAATTACAATTCTATAATTATCCCAAATATAAAAACTAAATTGTAATTTCAATACTAATTTTAATTTCACTTGTTCAAACATATCCTTAGTCTTTTTTTTATTTTATATTTTCTTTTATAATTTTATTAAAATAGTTGAAATAATTAGTTCATTTAATTTGTGTAGATAATTATTTAATTTTTAACTTTTTAAAATATTGCTTTTAACATTAAATATTTATTCGGTGAATTTAAAAAAAAAATTATTATTATTGATTTTAAATAGAAGAAAGAAGTAAGTTGTTAGGTGTGTCATAACTCATATGGGTGGTGGGTTTGCCTAGGCCCAAGTAAATAGTGGGCTCATTGCTCCTATGAACCAGTCTTGTTTGTATGTATTTCAAACTCTTTCTTGGCGACTCTTTGGTTTAGGGTTCTTAGTCAGTCGAAAGATGACGATTTGTGATTAATAGAGTTGGATTTTTCACATTTGTTCTTCTGTCTTCTGTGTCTATAGAAGATGGCGACATTCGTTCCGGATGAGATTCTAGAAAACGTTCTTAGTCGGTTGCCTGTTAAGTGTCTGCTCCGTTTAAGGTGCGTTTCTAAATCTTGGCTTTCTCTAATTAGTAGCCCTCGTTTCGTCAAATTGCATCTCAACAGATCAGTACAAACCAAGAGCAACCTTAACCTATTCATGATAGACGGTCAGTATTTCTCTCGGTGGAATTTGTATTCTCCCGACCACGACCACGACCACGTTCTTCGACCGGCGGAGATCGTTAGACATCCGTTGAGGTGTCGGAAGTATGCAATCCAAAATTGGGGCTCTTGTGACGGATTGATCTGTTTGTCAAATGCCTTCTTAGATGACTTTGTCTGTTTATGGAATCCATCAACAAAAAAATCTATAATACTGCCTTACTCGTCCAGCACATTGACACGGAATGATGAACGAACTTATGGATTTTATTACGATATCACCAATGACGATTACAGAGTGGTGAGAACTACATTGTTTGGTGGGGAAATCTTTGATTACGAGATTAAGGTTTATAGTTTGAGATCAAATTCGTGGCATATGTTAGAGAAGTTTCATCAAGGTCCAAATTTTAATAGTGAAGTTGCCATAGCTTGTGGAGCTCTGCACTGGACGTTAGGAAGAGCAGAAGAAGAGGAAATTTGGATTGTTGCCTTTGATCTCGCGACAGAGAGGTACCGAGTAATTTCACAGCCTCACTACAGTGGTCTTCCTTACATTATAAGTTTGAGTACTTTTAAAGGATGCTTATCATTATCTTGTCATTGCTACTCACATGCAAATCCTGTGGATGTTTGGTTGCTAAATGAATATGGTGAAAAGAATGAATATTGGTCGAGATTGGTTTCATTGCCGCTAATACCAACAGATAATTGGGACTCTGCTGCGAAACCTTTGGCTTATTCAAAATGTGGTAAGAAAGTACTGCTGGAGATAGATTGTACTGAGCTTGTTTGGTATAACTTAGAACAGGAGTCAGTTGAAGATATTGAAGATATTACGATGTTACAAGATTTGGAACATTTTATTCAAATCTACACTTATTCGGAAAGTCTAGTCTCCGTCAGCTGAAGAATTCAAGAAGAATAAAGAAAAGAAATGTGAGTAAATATATATCTTAAATTTGATAATATACATTCAACGTTTTTTTTATCCTTATGTGAAAATCACACACTTCTTCATAACCAGATTTCATATTTGCTAGTGTCAATAAACAAAAAAAATCCTTTGTTAAATCTCTTCAGAAAAAGGTTTTCAATGGATTGCTCTGACTGCTTTGATTCTATTCTTACTGTTCTCAAATTAGCCAACTCGGAGCTAATTAATATTGCCATGAAACAAGATGAAATGGGAGCTAATTCTTCTGTGTGTTTGATAATGAGAAAGTTCTGAATTTTCCTTATGAAATTAATCTGATGATGCATAATTTGGAAACACCTTTGTTGTCATATTTATTAAGTGTTCCAAATGAGATTTTATTTGAAAACAACCCATATTTATATTTATTGTTTGTTGTATTTAGAAACAAAAACAAAAGTGATTTGAAATAGGTTGGCTTGCGATTATATAATATGATGATAACTGGAGTATGATTTGATACAGATTTATGTATTTTTCTTTAACAGACAAAGAAAACTTGGGTGATGGTGGAGTGCGGAAGAAAGATGGAAAGATGAAGAAAGAAACAGTCAAAGATTGAGGGTAAAGTAAAAATGACTGCTTGGGTTACATGGTTTATTACTGCATATTAAAAATTATTGTTATTTTGATTTAGAATGACTTGGCTGTCTGCAGTGAAGCTCACTTGCTGAGTTTTAAGACCATTTCAAAATTTACAACTTATCTTATTAATCTAATGTCTTATGCCTTATGTAATGGGGGCGTGATTTTCACTAAAATCTAGGTTTCATGTGACCATCTAAAGAGCCCTTTTCAAAAGTTATTTGTTTGAAAATTAATTTGTGAAACTTTCTTTCCAGCTGAATGACAAGCTTAAGATCCACTGTCTGATATTTTAAAGACTAAATGAAAATTAGGTTACATATTTTGGGAATTTTGGACAAAATTATCCTATGTTTCATATTTCAAATGTCACCCTAAACTTTATTTCATATAATTTTAGTACAAAATTTAATTTTACATAACCTGAAATAATCTGATTCACACGTTCAAACAACATGATATACTAATCAAACCTTGCATTGGTGTTATGGTTTGTGACTAAACTCGAAGTTAATATGAACAAAGGCTCGTTCGACATCTTGGAGTTGCTCTAGTTTCTCTTGCAGTTTTTCACCAATATTATGTGCCTCAATCAAAACCATATATCTTCTGGTAACATTACATTAACTTCCACAAAGTAATGTTTACCAATCGTATACGTCTTACTTGTATCGATATGCTTGATCTTTTCGTCGTGATTTCATATAAGGAAAATAAGTTTTTCTTGGAATTCAGGTGGAGCTATTCTTCCAATTAGACCATGTACATTTTCGTCTTTGACCATCAGTTAATTGTGTATGGTGCAATCTGTAAATAAACAAATCGTATATTAATTATACAACATAAAGAAAGACAAAGATAAGAAAGATACAATTATAGCTACGATCTTGAGTGTAGGCTCTGACAATCTCATTTTCAAACCTTCGACAATAAACCATCAACACAAACTTCACTACCCTACATATTGAAAAGATATGGGGAAATTACCTTACTAATAAGTTGCCTGTCAGATTCAAGCAAGATTTGTAAACCAAGACTTGCCATGACTGATGCAAAAACTATAATACCCTACATATTGAATAAAGACTAATTAATCATCAGCATTAGTTCTTTTATGAGGATCTTTTTCGTTGCTTACCACTAGCTGCATCCGCTTCTTTCCAATAAGGTAACGATACTGGTTTGGTTTTTTCATTGCATAGGCAGTGAACCACATAATAAATTCAGATAAGAGGTTTAGCAGAGAATCCAAAGTTGATGCAATGACTGCTAATGATTTGCTTTCATAGGAGGCATACACTTTTGCTAAGAACAGCACCATGTTAGCAATGTTTGATACAGTAACCGCCATTCTTTCACTCCTAGCCAGCTTCTTTATCTCATCCTGTGGTCGAATTGAAGATTGTAATTACAGCTGTAGATCCATTTTCATAACACACATGTGAACAATTTATGCATTCATTTATAGACATAGACTTATTAAAAATCATACTTTGCCTAGACAGTTTGAGCTCTGTCAGATCTGTGTCCGGTCGAAATGCACATTCTCAACCTCCGAGGAAATTCAATTTCGGAGATCTGTCAGGCTTATTAAATAGCTTGTCTCTGTCGGATCATCACGACAATGTAAAGGTTACATGAGGTCCAACTAAGCAAGTTCTTATCCATTGATCTATTCCGATGGAAGTTATGCCACTTCATTCCTCATCGCATTAAAGAAAATGAAGAATGATTACAAACCTGTCCGGAATAATAGAGGAAGAAGAGAGATAGTAAATATAAAAAAAAAACAATAAAAGTTTAAATGTTATATGGAAGAGTCATGAAGTTAACATGACATGGACGATATATTAAAAAATAATAAAAGTGCCTACATGGACGATGACATGACTAAAACTAATTAGATAAATTTGAACATAATTTACAAAATGATGAATACAAATAACAGATGGTAGGTTATGGATAAATTTAATATATCATTCTCTATAATATAATATATATGGATTATTTCTTCTTTTGTACCTAATATTGAGACACACTAAATTGGGCATCAAAACTCTAGGTCCAATTCCACAAATCTTCACCTTATCTCTGTGTCTATTGTCAAACGAAACCGCATAACTAAGAACATCTTAGAATTGATCCTCCTACTTTTCCGATTATGTTCCAAACTTTGTGACGTGAATCAAGTCTCAACATTTTCGAAACTTGATTTTCGTCACCACATTCGTGGCCATATCTGTGGGTTTTTCATCTGTGTGAATCTTCTCCACAACTACAGTTCCACTCGCTATGACATCTCGAATGTCGATGTGTTTTGTGCGCTCGTGAAACATCGAGTTATTGGACAAGTGTATGGCGCTTTGGTTATCGCAAAACAGCTCCACTTTATCTTGCTTCACCCCAAATTCACCCACGAGACCCTTCAACCAAAGTGCCTCCTTGACTCCCTTTGTCTCACCGATATACTCGGCTTCCGTTGATGAAAGAGAAACTACGGATTGTAATTGTGTCTTCCAACTTACCGAGCATCCAAATAGGGTAAACACATATCCCATTAGGGATCTTCTCTTGTCCAAGTCACCTGCAAAATCTGCATCAATATATCCTCTCAACTTATCATCACCTACACCCGCCCGTTTAAAACAAAGACCGACATCTAAGGAACTTCCCATCAAATTCAGTTCTCTCTCTAGCGACTTCGCCAGCTTCGATTGACCATGTTGCTCTATGATAGAACTCGGTTTCCCTAAAGACCACATCACGGCTAATGATACACTTGGACGTTTCTCTGTCCTTGTAAAAGAGTTTTCAACTCTTTACTCCCTCAGGGTATCCAGCGAAAATACACTTCTTCGCTCTCGGATCAAATTTTCCATCATGTTGGTGCATGTAAGCCACTCAAATACCTTCAGGTTGTCAAGTTTTGGAGGAGCATCATTCCAAACTTATTCTGGTGTCTTGTATTCCAATGCCGTCGATGGACAATGATTGATAAGATAAGTCGTAGTGTTAACCGTCTCACCCCAAAACCGCTTTAGTAGACCAGCCTCAAACAACATAACACCGGACACGCTCAAGTAGCGTTCTTTTCATTCGCTCCGCCAAGCCATTATGTTGCGGTGTTTGTCGGAAGGTTTTGTGACGAACCATCCCTTTTTCCTTGATGAACTAATTGAAATCCTCGCATATGTACTCCGACCCATTATATGTTCGTAGCTCTTTAATCTTCTTCCCAGTCTAAGTCTCTACCATCTTCTTTCACTCCTTAAATTTAGCAAATGCATCATCCTTGTGCTTCAAGATGTATACCCAAACCTTGCGCGAATAATAATAAATGAAGGTGATAAAATACCGACCTCCACCTAGAGTTGTAGTCCTTGCTGGCCCCACAAGTCTGAGTGAACATAACTGAGCGTCTTCTGAGTCACCTCAACTAATCGTCCAAACTTCACCTCGTAGATTTATTGTATATGCAGTTCTCGTAAAACTCCAAATCAACAATTTTCTCCTTGCCAAAATAGCCTTTTTTACTCAACTCCTTCAAACCCATCTCACTCACATGCACCAATCTTTTATGCCATAGACTTGTGGACGATACATATCGAGGTTCTGTCACAGCCGCCATATCACCAACCAAGATGTTGCCTTGAAGGACGTAAAGACTCTTTTCTCGCACACCCCTCATTACCACTAGCGATCCCTTTGTGACTCTCAATACGTTCTTTTCGCCCTTCCATGCAAAACCAAGTTAGTTTAGTGTGCCAAGAGAGATTAAATTCCTCCGAAGATCCGGGACGTGTCGTACTTCCGTCAATAACCTCTCGATTCCATCATACGTTTTCAAACGCACTATTCCGATCCCCATCACCCTACAAGACTTGTTGTTACCTAACAAAACTTCGTCCACTGATGTCTTCTCATAGGCTCAAACCAACTCTCGCTAGGTGTCATATGGAATAAACACCCGGAATTCATAATCCAACACTTGTCGGACTAATTAGTGGAGACAACAAGAACATCTGCACTTTCGTACCCATTCTCGACCTTTTGAACAACCGCCTCTTCTCCGCACTTCTTCCCGCCGTTACTCCAATCTGGAAAATGTCGCTTAAAGTGTTCCTCCTTGTCACAATTGTAGCACTTCGTAGATTTTTTCTCAAGAGACTTCAAATGCTTATTCTTGTTGCTTGTATTGTCTCTTTTCTCGGTTTTCCCTCGAACCAAGTGTCAATCTCCACTCACATTTCTCTCTTAATTCTTCTTTTTTGGGTCTTCGATCTCAACACACTCATTACATCATTGAGGGTAAACTCTTCCCTCTCATGCTTGAGTATGTCTACGAACGTCTCTAATGACTTCGGTAAAGAATTCAAAAGCATCAGCGCTTTATCCTCATCTTTATACTTTTCCCCGATGTTTTCTAAATCAAAGAGAATCTTGACATAATCGTCGAGATGCGTCTGCAAATCATTCCCTTTAGTCATTCTAAACTTGAAGAATTTATGCTTGATGTAGATCTGAGACGACATTGTCTTAGTCATATACAAAGATTCCAACTGAAGTCACACCTCTCTTGTCGTTGTTGCACTAGCAACCTCTCGCAGTACCTTGTCACTGAGACTATGAATCAAGGTGTTATAGGTCATTTCCAACACCTCCATCTTTTTCTCTACGTCCATCGAGGCTGGTAATTTCGATTCCCCCTCGAGTGTTTTAGTGACTCCCATGTTGCCTAGGTGTGTCATCATCTTCATCTACCATAACCCAAAATCCTTCGTCTCATCGAACTTCTCAATATCCACCATAAAATTTGACCTCATCTTAAGTCAAAGAAATTGAACCGCGACCGCCTTAGACCAACCTCGCAATGATACCAGTTTGTTGTGAAAACTATCACCCGGTGAATGAAAAATCGGAAATATAGCAATCGTAATGGATGTAGAACAATAACGTAAAATCAAAAAATAAACAGAATAACGACAAAAGAGTTTTATCCAGGTTTGGATCAACAATTTCCTACGTTCTGCTTTCGGAGATATATATATATATATATATGCTTTTAGCATTATAATTAGGAAAAAATCATTCTTTTAAAATATATCATTCTCTCTATATAATATAATATAATATAATATAATATTTCCTTCTTTTGTATTTAACATAGAGACACACTAAATTGAGTCTCAAAACCTTAGGTCCACTTCTATAGTAGTATTGGCGTCAATGCCAAAATTGATAGTCGATGTTATTAGTGTTGTGATACCATACATGAGTTTAATTGAACTTTTTTAATTATTCACCGAGAGGAATAAGCTCAAGCTAGGTTTGAATTATTGAATCTGAAAATTAGGTTACATATTTTGGGGATTTCTTCCCAAATCCATTCCATAAAATTATCCTAAACTATGTTTCATATTACAAATGTCACCCTCAACTTTATTTTATCTAATTTTAGTACAAAACTTAAAAATATGATATACTAATTAAACCTTGTATTGGTGTTCTGGTTTGTGACTGAACTCGAAGTCAATATGAACAAAGGCTCGTTCCACATCTTGGAGTTGTTCTAATTTCTCTTGCAGTTTTTCACCAATATTATGTGCCTCAATCAAAATCATATCTTCTGGCAACACTATATCAACTTCCACAAAGTAATGTTTACCAATCGTATACGCCCTAACCGTATCGATATGTTTGATCTTCTCGTCGTGATTCCATATAAGGAATATCAGTTTTGCCAGGAATTCAGGTGGAGCCGTTCTTCCAATTAGACCATGTACATTTTCAATAACTGTCTTTGACCATGAGTTAATTGTGTATAATGCAATCTGTAAATAAACAAACCATATATTAATTCTACAATATAAAGAAAGACAAAGATAAAAAAAAACATACAATTATAGCTCCGGTTGGATCGATCCACCAGTAGAACCGAACTGCGAGGACAGCTGCAGCTAGACCGACTGAGTTAGTGATCACATCAAAGAAATGATCTTGAGCATAGGCTCTGACAATCTCATTTTCAAACCTTCGACAATAAACCATCAACACAAACTTCACTACCGTTACTGAGACCATGATTCCAATCATCCATATCTCTTCAATATGGTTCATCCGGGGACCAACCTGCCATAGAAAATCGATAATTATCACTTTTGTTTTTTAAATATGATCTCAAAAAGATCTGGGGAAATTACCTTACTAATAAGTTGCCGACCAGATTCAAGCAATATTTGTAAACCAAGAGTTGCCATGACTGATGCAAAAACAATAATACCCTGCAGATTGAGTGAAGACTACTTAATCATGGGTATTAGTTCTTTAATGATGATCTTTTTCGTTGCTTACCACTGGCTGCATCCGTTTTTTTCCAATCGGATAGCGATACTGGTTTGGTTTTTTCATTGCATAGGCAGTGAACCACAGAATAAATCCAGATAAGAGGTCTAGCAGAGAATCCAAAGTTGATGCAATAACTGCTAATGATTTACTTTCATAGGAAGCATAAACTTTTGCTAAGAACAGCACCATGTTAGCAATGTTTGATACAGTTACCGCCATTCTTTCACTCCTAGCCAGCTTCTTTATCTCATCCTGTGGTCGAATTGAAGATTGTAATTACAGCAGTAGATTCATTTTCATAACACACAGGCAGACCTCTAGTAGAACTAACCAAGCAGCAGAAGCCATTCAATTGAGATGAATAGAAGATTCAAACAACCAAATCACTAACCTCAGTCATTTCAGGCAGGTAACCTATCTCATGAATAGCTTCCATTTCATTGAATCCTTCGAGAAGTCTTTCTTGTTTTTTATAGTATTCTGCAATCTTGCCTTGTTTTCCTGTACAATGAGTTAAGACGAACAGGAATAAACTTCATAGGACTAATAATCTTCAAACTTAAGTTTAGTGATAGTGCTTCTTCTGCTGACACTCCTAGCTGACCTAAGCTCTAGTATACCTTTGTATCAACAGATCTCATGTTTTTTACCAGTCGTTTACATAGAGAAGGAAGACATAGCTAGAGAATGAGAAATGGAAAAGAGACATACTTTGACAGAAAAAGAAGCGGTTGAAACCGAATGGAGAAGAATGATCGGAAGATCGACGTTCCGGCAACTTAAATTCCGTGATATTGAGCCTCCACGACGGATAACGCTCACCGGTGAAGGAAATACATTGATCGACCATGGCTTCAGGCGATAACAGCTCCCTCCTACTGTGTTCGAACTCGTAATTCACACCTGGACTTCTTTGGATATCCGCCATTGACAAGTACAAGTGATGATCTGACCGGAGAATAACTGAATCGGTGAAGGAAACTGCTTCCCGCTTCTCCTGGACAATACGAATACGAAAATTAAGACATCATTTCCTCGCTTATATATAATAAATAATCATCACTTAATTTACTTTATTATTAAAAAGATTAATCAAGTTTATTTATTTGTTATTATTATAAAAAAATAAAGAAGATAATCAAGTTCAACTATCACTTAATTAACCATAACAAGGCGTGTTCCATTTATTATAATAAATGAAGCATCTTTGAAGAAAAAAATAATGTGAAAAAAAAAGACAAGGAGACTTTTAATTTTATATTTTGATTATGAACAATGACAGAGACAATTAAGTTGGAAACGAAAATACGAATATGTTATAGTCTATCACTTGTGCGAGTGAGAAAAAAAATAAAAATTGTAATAAAAAATTAATAAATTCAAAATAAATGATAGAACAAAATGTTTCGAAAATTATCATGTTCAAAAGAGAGGCGACAAAACTGATATAGTCTGTCACAGGAAAGAAATAAATAAAAAATAGCTTACTAAAAAAATAATAAATTAAACAAAATGATCAGGTTGGAAACAAATATTTCTAAAAAACATGGTCATTGACAGACTATAACCAAATCTTAACCTTGTTTTCGTTCTATTTTGTTATCTAAATTATTTTTAATTTAATGACTGATTTTTGTTATTATATTTTAATCAAATAATTAACTAAAATAAAAAAAAAAACAAATTTCAAATTTTACTATGAGAAAATGTTAAAAAAAAATTATTTCAATTTGAAACTCATAATTGTTTTTACAAAATTTATTAAGTTTGAGATATTTTATTAAAATAATAAATTGTAATAATTTTTTTATTATTATTTTGCCCCTCATGTGAGAGGGAGCAGAGGAGTAAATACAAAATAAATAGTCATTATGTTCCATGCTGCTTAACTAATGGGAGTGAATTAAGCATGCCATTGATTATAAATTTTATATTTAATTCCCACTTAAATCAACTCTAAAAAAATCATAGTAAACCCTCCAACATTAAATCAGAATAAAAAAATATATGTTGACAATAGTCAAGAAAAATTATATCTCCATTGAAAAGATAAATGTGAAAACAAAAATAATAAGGGAATCATAATAACATAAAACCACTCCAATATAACAAAAAAGAATCTTGATATAAGACGTTAATGTCATATATTTGATTTATACATTAATAACGCCTCAATTCAATTTAGGTGGTGTAATAAACTATTATGGTAACACCGAAATAAAATTTGATAAGTTAATAAACTTTTAAAAGTGTGAAAGGATACCAAGTGTTTCAAAGACCTCATCTCACAATCCCAACATCCTTGATTGACAATAAAAAATGAGCTCATTTCTTCACATATCTGGAAATACCTCAGATTCTGAGTGAACCCGAATCCTCAGATGCGGCGGGGTCTCGTTTAACGCAAGTGTGCAATCTTCTCCTCGTTACGGAGTATTGATTTTACAATCTTAGTATTCATCTTATACTAGGTTTGGCTAGCTTAAGATCTTCTCTAACTCTTCAACAACTATTTCCTCATCTTAATCACTAGAGAAAATAACTACTAAATCTAACGAGGGAAGAGCTTGGATTAGAAGATGAATGATAACACACACAAACACAAGAAATCACGAGAAGGCCTAGGTGCATCGATGCTCGAGGTTGCTCTCAGTGTTTTCTATAACCTTAAGCTGGAGCATTAGCTTTGATGAGCCAAGGCTTCATCTATTTCATCAATTTGATGAACTTGAAGACGATAAGGCTTCCTCTATTCTCCTTATAACCACACTTAAACTGCTACCACTTTCAAGAGCCTCCACAGCAGCTCGATGCCCACTTTTATGCCATTTTAGCAGATTATACGATTGCATTACTGACCACCTTGCTCTATTCGACATCTGTCAGCACAAATGATCAATAACAATTGAGACCAACAGTCTTCTCATATACATTTGTTTCAATTACCTCAGAAGTTGATAATGGAGGTTCTAAGAGAACCGATATGCTCCTGAACAGATTTTCATCGTTTTCTCCTCCCTCAGCCTCACCATAAACAAGAGCTTCCGCTGCAATCCCACCAAATAGCACCATACAGTACCTGATCCAGATGCAATAACCAACACAGCTTCAGATGTTGTTTCGCAATAGAAACATAGTCTAAAATTGAGTGACACTGACCTATCAAACGCAGTACCACTTAAACGGCCTTTAGCAAGTTCATTCGCAAGATTTTCATCCCAAAACTGTGTTCCAGCCTACAAGAATTTGCTATCAGTCAGATTTTTATTCTTTTTCAGAATAAGGAACTTGTTGGAACTAAGAGTCTAGTAATTCTAGCACCTCGACTGCTTAGTTTATAGATTTTGGCTAATGAATCAGCTACAGTTTCCACCATTACTAACAGAAAACGAAGCTGAAATAAAACAAAATTCAATCACCTGTCCTTGAATGCCCATTTGCATAGCAACAATTGGGTCTAATATCACTCCCCGGATTGGACAGCCCATAAGGTAAGCTGCGAAAATATGAGAAATTACACTATGAGCCATCAACGAAATTTTAAAAAGAAAAAACATGAAAGATTGCAGCTTTGATGTTCCTTCAACTTTCAGTTGCACCTGTAAGAAGATGTCCTGCTTCGTGTACAAGAATTCGACGACGATGTGGCGGCCAATAACTTGAAATTTGAGCTAAGCAAGTTCCACCAAGGACAATGGAATCCAGTATGCCTAGGCCCAATACAGCTGCTAAGTTAGGCCTGATGTCTATTCCTTTATTCAACAGGAAAGACACCCCTCCTAGGAAACCAACCAAAGCAATAGTAGAGTTTCCCGAAAGACCCCATTTCTTTGGTGAGAGCTTCGATGCTGCGAAAAGAGAATGCAAAGTCAAATAAAGCTCTCAACCATCTGTCTATGTTTGGAAAACCATAGAATTGTAATTCTTAAGAGATTACTTCTCTTCCTTTAAATGTTTCTAAAACATCTAAAACTCATTTTCAAATATAACCAAACACAAACTTAATGAAATGTGTGATTAAGAATTCAAAGTAAAAATTCAATTCCTATATGACAACAAAATTGAAATCTGCCCCCAATTCCAATGCCAATACCAATTCATCTAAAACCAAAACACAACCTAACCCTAATTAGCATCAATCTCATTCATAATCAATCCAATCTTCAGTTTCTCAAAGATTCTATTATAGGTAATGTCACCTTCTAACCCTGTTGAAGACTTCAAAACACTTGGTGTAACATCTCTCGGGCCATCTAGTACTGCAAGAATGTATAAAGATGATGAAAATTATTAACCCAACAAAAATGATGAAGAAATTAACAATTAGGGTTTGAAGAATTAGCAAAAAAACACTCAGATTGAAGAACTAAAACCAAAATCGAGAGATTATTGCATCCCTAAGCTGACCTATATTGCGACACTTGCCGAAATTGGGTAAAAAGCCTTTATCTTTGAGGAAAGAGTAAGCACTTCCGACAAGCCTCATATCATCGGCATTAAGGCAAGTGTCCAAAACTTCCCAGTCCCTTTCTCGAACATCCAAGCCCAATTGGGCAGCCTTGGACCGGGTTAACTCGATCGGAAAGTCTTCGAGATCGATAGGAACGTCCTTTAAGAAGCGGAGAGCTCGAGCGAGGTCTTTCTCCTTCACCGCTTCCTCGAATTCCTGCCATTCTCTCAAAGCTCTGGTTATGGTAGACGGGGATTTCGTTGATGTAAATGATATTCGTTGATGAAGGATGAAGGAGATGGTTGGACGAGGAAGAATGAGATTCGCCGGAGAATGCGGTGGTGGTCGGAAGCACAGGGGAATCGTAGTTATTGCCATCGTAATGGCGACGCAAAATTCGACGATTCTAGAAACTATTATTATAATGGACAAAACATGTTGTTTCTTTTATTTTCAAATTTTTTTGTTTTTTTTTTTTAATTAGAGTTTATTTTCTAAAACTAAATATAATCAAAGGACTTGGTTCAAATCAAATTTTAAACAATTTGAAAAAATTAAAATATAATCAAAAGGACTTGTTGTTATTTGTGTTTGAGTAAGTTTCATTTTAAAGAATTTGAGACAATTTTTTTTTTTTTATCATAATTTAGTTTACAATGATTATTATAGTGACCAAACATGAATAAGTGAAAAACAAAATGATATTTGAGACTCCAGACTAATTTGTTTCTAGTTGTTGATGAGTTGGTTGGATTAGTTCACCATGCATAAATTAATCTTGAAATCTCTCGCAGTTAATGTTTACGGTCTCTTATTAATGTTTAAAGAATTTTGTCGTGTTTTGTGACTATAATTCTTGTAATTTTCACCATTAATAAATTCGATCCTGAATAGTGAATTAATGAGAATATGATTTGTTTGTTCTTAAGATTTGATTTTGTAATTGAAGCTCATTTTAATTGACACTCCGTCATAGTGACAAATGTTTTCGTATAAATAATTTTTTTCTTTTGAATCGCAAATAGAGAACTCATTAATTACTGTGAAATTTTTTAAGCTTCAAAAGATAATTGAACTTCAAATTGATCTCACATGTTTTTAAGAACCTTGATCAAACCTTACTCTCTTTTTCATTTTTTTTGTATGATGCCTAATTGAAGTAGTTAACTAATGTTGTGACTTAATATAATTATTTAAATTTGTTACAATTGATGCAACTTTCTCCTATAATAAAAATAAAAGATATTTTGCAATATCTATCATACATGTAGAATAGTTTTAACCTAAACTATAAAAATCCATTATGCTATAAATTAAATAGTTAGCAATTGGTTTATATATATAGTGTTGCATATAACATGTAAATTGACTAGGGTTGACTATTGAGTGATCTGCATGCCACCTTTGATGTAATTAACAAAAACATGAACATTTTTTTTTGCTATTAATAGTACATATGTCATACAAATAAAATAAAGAGAAAAAAATACTTTCTTTTTTTGTCAGCATAATTTAACATTAATAGATATATATATGTAACATATTACATCTCTTAATTAATTACATCATATATCATTATATGCATGCTAGATACATGATAATTAAGTAGTGCCGGCTTAGGAAACACCTAATTAACAAACAAAGTATTAAAGTATAATGTTTGAAACTTTTGATTATAATTAATAATATTTAAAGGTAAAAGATTAGTGGGGCAGGCTTGAAAACAGCACTTGCCAAGATGAGATAGAAGATATATTGATCTTGTTATAATCAATATTATTATTATTATCTAAATCTTCTTCATTAATTATTTGGTCCATCTTTTGGACTTGGACTTGGACCAAGCCACAATCATCTTGATCAATTGATAGATCATGATCATGATCATCATCTAGTCCAAGTTCATTTTCCAAGTTTCTCAACCACTCCTTGAATTCATGATCAATTACTAATTCTTCCCCTCCTAATTTCGGACCCACATCATTATTTGAAGATGAAAACGAACAAGAATGGGTTAAACTTTGATTCTTGATCATGTCTTCACGAAGATAGTTAGTAGTTGTAATCGAAGAAGATGTAGATGAAAAAGAAGAAGAAGGAGACAAGGAGTCTTTTTTCCACGATAGTTTCTTCTTCAAGTGAGTGTTCCATATGTTCTTTATCTCGTTATCTGTTCTACCCGGTAAACATGACGCAATCTTCGACCACCTGGTTAGTTAATTTTACTCGAAATGAGAATTAAACAACATATGGGTAATAAAAATTGACATAACATACTTGTTTCCGAGTGATTGATGTAGCTTAATTACGATTTCCTCTTCTTCTTGGGTAAAGTTTCCTCTCTTTACGGTTGGTCTTAAGTAATTAATCCATCTTAACCTACAACTCTTACCGCATCTCAACAACCCTAGTTAACGAGAGAGCATCGTGTTAATAACAACGCGAAGTCTAGAACTCGATTTGTATGAAAAGAGATTAGATAAGTACCAGCTTGGGAAGGAAGGGCACGCCAATTGGGATGGCCATGTTTATGAATGAAAGAGACGAGACGAAAGTCTTCTTCAGGGCTCCATGCTCCGGTCTTGACCTTGGTTTTGTCGCAGCATGGTGCACGCCCTCTTCCCATTTCTTCTTGTTGGTGTTGTTTTCTCTCTCTATTGTATTTTTTTTTATGTATTTTGTTTAACCATGGGCTATATTGTGAAGGCTGCGTGTCAGCGTGTCCATATATGTATATATATATATATATATAGGATGAGAGATGAGTGATGGTCTGATTTCGTCAACAATTCTGATCACGTACGCGACCATGGTTTTCAATCCACCTGTGCAGTTATTTGATTTTGTTTTTTCTTTATGTATGGAGGAACTTTTCATGCCCAACAATAACTTTTTTTTTTATATTTGAGATAGTTGGGTTCGACTAATCTCGAATTAAGTATAACCCGGGAGATAAGTTTAATATAAGTAAACATTAATGAACATTAACTAGAATTCAGAGCCGGAGCCAAGTTAAAAAAATACTTGGGGCTGACTCATTTGCCCGGTTTATTCACTTAATTTGCCCAATTTCTTTTTAAATTTAGGTGGGGCTGGAGCCACCCTAATCCAATTTTTTTTTTTAATTTAGGTGGGGCTGGAGCCCACTCTAGCCCAAGAGTGGCTCCGCCCCTATTAACCACTAAGGTAGTTCAAATAATAGAAATAAAAGTAATCACGTCTTCTAGCCTAGCGACAACAAGATCAACAAGATGTTGATATCCCCTGAGGTTTTGATTTCAAGTCTGTCAGGTAGCAAGTTTTGCTTTCTGGTTAATTGCATTCTACAAAAATAAAAGATCACGGGTTCGATTTTTATTTAAAACGCCTTAAATTGGAGCATAAGTGTAGACACCAACAACCTTCACTATTAAGCTGCCTATTAATTATTTTTTTTGTCTAATTTAAGAAGTATCGCACCTCCATAAATTATTTTCACTCAGTAGATATATATTATTTTTTTATTTATAAATGATTAAATTCTTATACATAGTAAATTTGAAAAAAAAAAAATTCTACTTATTATTTTTTGGATGGTTCATGACTTGCTGAGCTTCGGTTCGTCCGTAAATGTTGGGGTCATTCTAGTTCACTACAAGAATGTAAAATTTAATTTGAAAAACTTAAAATGTTAATTTTTTTAATATGAAATAGAGAGTATTTTAGTTGCTAAGTTAATTGATTTAATTGATAAAATGAATGTTAAAGAATGATGGGTTATTTAAATAAATTTTACTGAACAGGTCTTAGGTCTTAGTAAGGCTACCGTCTCTCTTGATCATCTTCTATCTTTTCAACTATTTGCATCTTGACTTTGTTGGTAAGGGTTTTTATCCTGATTCACATGTTTAACCATTTTTATAAGAATTTAACTTAAAACATCTTTGATAGATGAAATGAATGGTGAAACAATGATGAATTAATTAAATGAATTTTATCCAACGCCTTAAGGTTACGAGTTACGACCCTCTTGAATCTTTTCAACTAGTGACATTTTTCTAACTTTCGTTGGTAAAATATAACTATTATCTATTTGTCTTTGATTTGTATGAGCGAAAGACAATGATTCTATCCTAATTGACAAGTTTTTCTTAAGTATTTAACCTAGTGTAAAACATCTTTGATGAAATGAATGGTGAAAGAATGATAGTTATTTAAATAAATAAAAAATTTACCCGGCCTTAATAAGGCTAGGTCCCTTTTGTTCATTTTGAATTTTCAACTATTGACATCTTTCTCACTTTATTGGTACATTAATTTTAACAATTATATATTTTGTAACTTTTGATTAGAGTTTTGAATTCCATTATAATTAATACGATTTACCATTTAACTTAGTGCAAAACATTTTTGATTTTGTGTGCAAATATTTGAAATGAAATATGACTTTTCACACCGACTTACCAACATAATCACCCTAATATCATTTCTTACATGTTTATAGCAATTCCTTTGTTTGACTAGTTCAATTATTTGATAATTACATACTATTTATTGCAATTCTTTTACATCCACCTTATTTCTTACTTGATTGATATTATTAGTTTTAAATGTTAGAATTTGTACGATAAAAGTGATTGCGATGTCAATTTCTAATAATAAAATTAATGTTTTCATTGAACCCCATGCCAATCTAATATTGAATAAGTCCTTATCCATTAAATTAAATATTCTTAATCAAACATTGTAATAGTGTTGATTCTTATATACATGATGTGAATGAATGAAAATTTGATAGTTAATCAGTGTACCCACTTAATTATATCATCGAATAAAATATACCCTTTTTATTCCTAATATAGGAAAATTTTCTTTACTTTTTATTTATATCTCTTTGTTCTATTTCAAAAAAGATAAGATCTGAAAGAAATACTTATGAATAGTCGACAATGAATTTCTCTTGAATAAAAATATTGAAGGAAGGGAGCGGTTAAGTTCGTTGATCATTTTTCTAATTTACTTGGTATTTTTTCCCTTAACTCTTCTTTATAATCATGCACAAACCATCTCAATTCCTTTGCAAGCTGCTACGAAAATTTGAACAATTCATTTTTTTTAAACTCACCCTAATAACAATTTTGAATTCGAGCATAATTGATTCGGTTCTTAAAATATAAGAAAATTGAAATCTATATTATCTAACATTAAAATTCATTTGTCTTCGACAAACTATCCTAATTTATTAGAATATATGATAATATATATGTAAGATATTATCACAATATTATATAGATGGTGGTAATTTCATTAGTATATTATATTAGTTTTCTTAAAAATTCAATTTAATGTCGATATAATAGACATAACTTATATAATTCAATATAACATTCAATAGAATCTTTCTTCTTTATTCTAATATGTAAGAATATAGATAGAAGTTGTATGTAATATGTAAGAATATAGATAGAAGTTGTATGGAATGTTATATTGAATTACAAAGGTTATGTCTATTATATAGACATTAAATTGAGTTTATAAGGAAATTAATATAATATAGTATAATAATGATATAATATAATATATTAATGATATTATCATAATTTATATAATATTGTGATAATATCTTACATATATATTATTTTATATTCAAACCTCCCTCCTCAAATTCAATATAAAAAATACTTGAACAACTTGAGGTTGAAGACGAGATGTTGAAATGTTGATGGTGTATTCTTTAAGATTCATAAACTTTTGAGCTCCATTCAATTATAGGATGACAGTGTATTGACTGATAAATCAGCGAAGAGGTAGAATCTCATGAGCATTGAATGTTGGGGAAACAACAACCGAATAAACTCAAAAGTTACTCGTGAGTCTCAAAATTCATCCAACGACGGGATGATAGTGTGTTGCATTAAAGAAAACTAGCGAAGAAGGTAGAATCATATAAGAATAGAATGACACAACACCTGAAAAACTCATCCTAACAAAAGGATGATAGTGTGATGACTAAATAATCAGTAAAGGATCACATATTATTGGATTAAGACCAATAAAAATATGGGCATTGACTACTGGAATAAAGCAACAACTGAAAATAAAACTCAGAGAATATGATTGCCAGAAAAAATAAGAACATCAATAAAATTATTTTAAAAAAATATATTATTAAAAAATATAATAATAATTAGAGCACTCCATCAATGGCTAAAGTAACCATTGATGGAGGCAGCAAAAGACTAAATTTGTAACTCAAAAACAAAAGTTTGACTCTATATCATGTAAGAATATAGATAGAAGTTGTATTAAAATGATATATCGAATTAATAGTTTAAGTCTATTATATTATATGAACATTATAATATAATATAATATAATCCCAATTTATATAATATTGTAATAATGTCTCATCTATATATTATCGTATTCTATCCAAAAAAAATCATTTTACTAATTTATATATTCCTAGAACTTGGATGGTTTCTGATAATTGTTTCTGCAATTTTAAAAATAAATATTAAATTTTGATTAATTAGGAGATTTAAAAAATGAAAAATGAATTTTGAAAATGACAGATTAATGGAAGAGAAGAAAAATTACATCTTTTAGTAATTTATATTTATTTTTGTATATAGATAAAATATTTTTAATATATACTTAAATTTGACATTTAGAACTAACTTAGTAAATAAATATGATATTTTTAATTTTCTAGATTAACAACATGCAATTTTAATCTCTAAGAATCTAGTGCCTTCAATTTTCCCAAAATTTCATCTCCTCACCGGTGCAAATTGCAACCACTTTTAGGTTAATAATCTGGTTATTTAATATTAGTTTCTTTCATTATAATCTATCCCACTAAATATAATTGATAATTTATCTAGAAAAGTTGGAGTTAGATGGTTAGAGTTGAATTTCATATACGAATTAGATGGTTAAAGTTGAATTTCATATGCGAATGTTATTTAATTAGGAAAAAACTCACTTAGACGTATGTATTTGTTCAACTAGTTCACTTAAACGTATGTAGTAATAAAACGTATCCATCATTAATTATTTTAACTTTATATTTATTCTTTTTTATATATATTTTCTTATATTAACATTGATTATTAATTATTTTAAAATGGTTTGATCTCAATGATTGGATATAACAATGACTTATCTAACAATAAAAATCTTTTAACACAAAAATAAATTAATTAATAATCAAGAATTAGATAATAATAAAAACTCATTCATCAAATAACAAAAAAAAAGTAATAATCAAATATTAGAGAAAACAATGTTTACTATAAGTCATGAATAGAAAATTAAATAAAAAATTATTAATTATATTTCTATTCATAATAAATTAAATAAGAAAGAAATTCTTCAAACAAATATTACAGGAAAACACAAAATTCATAAATAAATTACTATTTTTTAAAAAAAAATGAGAATTTAAATTTTAAAAAAAAAAAACTGATATAAAAAAAGATGAAATAAAAAAGAAAAACTAATATAAAAGTAATAAAAAATTTAAGAATGAAATAAATTTAACGGTTTAATTAATGAAAAAGAAGGAAATAAAAAATATATTAATATTTAATTAATAAATATATAGATTAAAAAAATAAAAATTACCTATAATTTACTAAAAAATAAATGCTAAATAAGTCAATTTTTTGATAATAAGTATGTTTAAATGACATTTTATTAATAAATATATATATATATATATATATATATAAAAGTGAGTTAGTTATACAAGTACATAGATTTAAGTGAGTTTTTTTCCTATTTAATATATTACTTATTTAAATTTTATATTCTAATAATATATTAAAAAAATAATTTTAAATAAATTTTAAGCGGGTTTAGATTATTTAAATAACTCAAATCACTCGAACATCATTTCACTTTCATTTCATCAATCATATTAAACAATTCATTAACCAAAATACTAAAATACTCTTTATTTTAAATTATTATTTTTTATTTTATTTATATATATTAATATCTTTTAAAAAAATTACCAAAAAAAATCATAACCTCTTCAAAACTATCATCCATCATTATTATTTTTCTCTCTCCAGGTTATTCATATAACCCCAATTCGAATGAACACTTATAAACTCAGATTCAACCCTGGATCTCATCCGGTCATTTTCGAATTGGACAATTAATTTTATTATATATATATGTGTGATTTTTTTTATTGGTGAAAATTTTAAGTGTTATTTATTTATTTTAGATGTATGGATAGAATCATGTTTATTGGTGTACAAAGAGAGTTTAGAATACATAATTAAAAACAAAAATACTTTTATAAGAATAGTTTAATGGAAATAATCGGTTTAAGAAATCATAGATCACTGGTTTGCTTTGAATAAAAGCGGGTTATGAGTCTATTACTATGGGGTTAGTTCTCTTTAATTAAAAAAATAATTAAAAATAAAAATATTAAGAGAAATTATATAATATAGCCAATGGAATAAATATATTATTCATCACGCAGTTTTGGTTTTGTTCATCTAATCTTCCTATCTTATTCAAATTCATTATTAAATCTAAATAACTATTCCAATAGCCCATATCATATGTATTATTATTGATTGAAATAATAAAAACTACATTTTCCTTTTAGTAAGCGAGTTTATTATTAAAATATTGACCACGTTATTTAAATAAGTTAGTGTGTGAAATGATTTTAAAAATATTAGGATATTTTTAAAAATAATTTTTTTTTATTATTGAGAGAACGGTGAAGGGAACCTTTGAATAAATGAATAATATTATTTTACACAACTATTTTTTAATACTCACAAATTCATGAATTTGAGTGTAATATGGTTTATATACCATTAGAATATTTTAATTGAATTTTAATTTTTTATTCAAAACGTCTTAAACTAAATTAAAATGAAATAATTCTTTTAGAACAAACTCGATTTAAAAAAATAAACAATTCATTACTATAGAGTTAACTGTTCTCTTTTGTATATTTGGCATTTGTCTATTTTTAAAAAATCTAAATTTAACTATATTGAACTCCAATGATGATCTATAGAGAATTTCATATGAATGATGTGTCATAGTTGAAATACTAACTAATTAAACAAAATTAAGTATAAAACTTGAACATAATAATAATTTCAAATTTATTTATTAAACAAAAACGTAAAATCAAGTTAATACATTTAATAAAAAATCAAAAATCATAAACTAATTAATAAATTACAAATTGCAATTCAGTTATTTGAATAGATAATGACCTTATTACACTCAATCAAAACCCACATCCCGCCAGCCCTATAACCTCAATTATACTCAATTAAAACCCACATCCCGCCCTATAACCCGTTATACTCGATCAAAACTCACATACAGCCCTATAACCGACGAATCAAATATTTTTCTATTCAAATTAGGTCGATTTAACCAATTTAAATGGTCACCCCTAAGATGGATGCTAGCAACAACTCGTTGCGATGATCTATGATTTCAATTTGATACTTCTTCGCCCAAATTAACATCAACACTAAAGGAAATAAGCCTTTTAATTCAAACATCCCGAGACTCCAATATGGGTATTCTCTAGCTAGTTATAAAATTACAACACCAACAAAAGAAAAATTATAATTAAAAAATAATATATATACATAACATTTGAAAAAAAAAAGGACAAATTTTCATAGTTGGGCGGGTAGAATATTCCAATGCTACCAATATAACTTGCCTAGTCATTCATCATTCATTAATGTCATTTGACCAATTTCTTTCTCATAGACACCAAATTTTCAAAGTAAGCTTAACAATCATAATCTCAATATTAGTAAAAAAAGAAAAACAAAACATAAAGATTAAAGTCAAATCAGGCTAGTATTGATTAGAAAAACCAGTTTTAAGTAGGTTAGGTTCAAGACTTAAGGCTGATACATTTGAATTATTTAAATAACTCAAACATCGTTACACTCCTTAATTATTCAAATAACTCAACTTAATCAAACTCATTTCACTTCTCGACTTCTCTAATTCAATTCATTAACCAAAACACTAAAATATCATTTATATTAAATTATTATTTTTTATTTTATTATTATAGATTAATACCATTTAAACTTTTTTACCAAAAAAAAATATATATAATCTCTTCAAAAATCATCATTTTTTAAATAACCCAGGTTATTTAAAAACAAACTCAATCTGAACAAGCCCTTGGATCTAATAATCCAATCCATATCATGATGCAAACACTACTATGCAGAATTTGTGATGATCAAACTTAGATTAACAAACATGGTAAAAAAAAAAGATGTCTCTATCCTTACTTTAAATAGATTGGTAACAACTGTTGAATTGATTTGAAAAAAATGACTCAAGCAACATAAAACAAATATAATATAAATATAACAGGACAAAAGAATTATATTATTGTGTATGCATGTATGTAAATAAAAAAATGATTTGTGGGTGACAAATGTCTAATGATTTAGGTGACCAGCCAAGCTCACTAGTGTTTTGTTGAAAATTGACACATAATTATTAATAAAGCCAAACTCCATGCAACAACAACTTCAGTCTAACAGGTCTTTTTCTATCTTATTTTAAACAAAATCTATTCTGAATAAGTCATAGTTTAGGAAACCAAACATGAAATCCCTTTTACCATTTTTGTCACCTAATCTTTTGACATCTCTCTCTTGGAGTTAGCACAGAATTTCACTTACCCCCACTACTACTCTCCATTTCTAAACAGGATAAGATGATGATAACATATGCCTTACGAACCCCGACTTGGGTCCTGTTTGGATTCCATTTGGATTCCATTTCTAGTTAGAATCCAATGCCTTCCTAGTTCCTACCACAACAAACAAGTTCCTAGTCTAGTCTAGTCTAGTCAGTCAACAATGCATGATATAATAATATCAAGTTCAATTGTACACCACATGACATATTAAAAGTGTTAAAACTTAACTTCATACAATCAATCATCTTATCTTTGAGCATATTTTCTCAACACAATCAATGCATATCATGCAATCACAAATATTGAAGTTTAATACATTTTTTTAATTTCAATCAATTGAGAAACCTGATTTAAAGACCGCAACCTCCTCGCAATGCAAGCACAAGGTGGAGTACAGAGCCACCTTCGATATTATAATCTTTAGCTGTTTTGTCATCTGCAAGTTGCTTCCCAGCGTAGATGAGCCTAACATGAGAGCAGCAAATATGGCGTAATAATTCAATAACCAATCTTTCATTCTTTCAATAATTGTTTGTATTATAATAAGTTGAGGAAAGGAGTTGTGTGCCATCAAAATAGTTACATATCTGAGTAAGGTTAGTTCCAAATGTTACTCTATCTAATCCAGATCCAGAACATGGCATTGTTTGATGTAGGGTTATTTGGGTAAAATGACTAAAAATGTAACATTATTTAATATTTTGATAATTTAATATTTTAGTTGATGATTGATTGGAGTAATTTGATTTGATAACAGCACTTCTTCAAACAATGAAGTCAAGATCCTGAAATGGCTTTGACATAATTCATTGTGTGCGAAAACATGTAAAATACAAACCTCTGCTGTATAGGAGGAATCCCTTCTTTCTCCTCGACTCTTTCCTTGATGCGATCAATTGTATCAGTTGGTTCAATATCAATTTCGATTTCCTTTCCAGTAAGGGTCTTCACCTTAATCATAGTCCCACCTCTAAGCCTCAAAACCAGATGTAGTGTTGACTCCTTCTGGATATTGTAATCAGCAAGAGTTCGGCCATCCTCCAATTGCTTCCCAGCGAAAATCAACCTCTGTTGATCCGGTGGGATGCCCTCCTTATCCTGCCACAAGTAGTCATGTTTTAGCAAAACATTAATGGAACTCTTCAAAATAAACTGCAGGTAGTAGTTTAAGGATTGGTTACACAAAAATACTTTTATTATGAAGCCCAATTTCACTCCAAAAAGAAGAAATCCAAATGGATACTAAAGGAACCTGACTGGAACATGGAAAATGGAGAAGTAGCCAGTCTATTATATATCACATTCCCATTTGAAAACACCTAGAAACATAGCTGGACAAGATTATGTTTTGAAATCAATTTATTGTTTGCTTTTATATCCAAATCTGGAAACACCATAATGCAAAAATTCTGGATCCAAAAACGTATCTAAATGAGAATATGTTTGGAAACTAAACTTAGTTAGAGAAAGATTCGAAAATTTATTGGTTGTTTCTCATTTGGATCCAAAAGCATAAACTATAAGTGTTTTCAAATGGGTACAAAAATTAAGATGTGGACAAATTTCAGTATGACACCTTTGAAGCACCCATCACTAAAACATATATAGCTATTCTACAATCAAGGAGAGAAATGTTTTTGTTACTTTTAAAAATACAATCACTATGCTTCAGAAGGCCCCAAATTGTTAGTTTGTCTATCATCAGCAATTTAGCATTAGTGTCCTGAAATTATTTAATATCTCAGGTGATGAGGTTGAAAATAACAACCTAAACTACCTCACTTCAAAGGGAAAAGAATTACCTATTAAGAGAATTATACAATACATACAACATTTCCTTATAATTTATGAACAATTATTTTACTATCCCTGATTGTAGAGATAATGAATAAGACCGAGAAAGGGGAGATGAGACAGTTTTGACAATTATCTAAAATAACTTTATTTACTATCATGGGTAATCCTATACAAGTCTAGCATTACCTATCTATGCACCTCACTAGTCAAGAATACTAATTGTATGATACCACGGTAACTAAGAAGGATGGACGGACAATGAAGACCCACGTGGACGAACCAAAGAAATTGTCTGTTAGGCCACTTAAGCATGTGATGATTGTAACTGTTTTGTGGGAATCTTCTGAGTGGGCTATATTCTCAGTTGGATTCTACACGCAATTTTTATGTTGAATGTAAAGAGCCTTAGCTCGTTATTTCTATCTCTCACCTCTTCATCGATTATTAGGAGCGATTCCCTGACCAGTCACTCTGGCTTCTTCCTCTCATCTGATCTGACTAACGTATCATTGTAACCCCAACTAACCTGTGTAATATATTTATATCATAACTGATATGTCGGGAACTACTTTACATATTCTATCTTCAAGAATATTTCCTCTCTATGATACCTAACCCTAAGACATGTTATACTACTCACCCCTTTCAAAGCTTCATTGTGTTGAATTAAGGTCTATAAAACAGTAAAAGCAAAAGCAACAAAAATCAGAAACTAAACATAGAATTGAAAAGCGAAAGTAAATTGGTGGCTCATGCTTATTCTCTTCAATTTGGCCTATTTATCGACCTCTTCTCCTCCTTTTCCTATGCTTCACCTCATAGAAATTGAAGTAATCAACCAACACTCCACCACTTCTGAAAACAAGAACGAATCTTGATAAAAAAAACTTTTGAATCTTCTGTCATTTGAGTTCATGTTTGTCTCTACTTGCTCTCTTTTTGGAAAGTTTTTAGATTTTCTTCCTTTACTGCATGTCTTCCAAATGTCTTCTTTGACGGAAGTTCGTTGCAAGGTAAAAACATTAGAACATTTTCTTTCCCTTAAACCGGTTCTCGCAATTCCTTGAATGGTTAGTTAGTTGTTACCTTCGTTATAATAGATTATGATGCCTAATTGTTTCAACCTTTCTCCATGTTAGGCTATTAGAGCAACTTATTGCTTGAAAGTCTCTCTTACTTCATCATAATTAATCAACTAACATTTCATTAAAGGAAGAGCTTTTATCATCATCGGTTTCCACCATGGTTGTATCTTGTAGTATTGATAATTTTTTCTTGTCAAAGATCATTGGGTTTCAGTAACGTGGGCGATTGGTAGTTGGTACAGATATATCGAACTCCACAAATAGAGAATTTTACAATCCCCATATAGTAAAAAGAGAATGAATTACTTAAAATCACTTTATTTCCTATCATGGATAATCCTATACAATTCTATCTTCACCTAGCTGCCTACAAGTAACTAGCACTTTTTCAGAAATAATGTGGAAGATTTGAATGTCAATATCTCACAAAATGGAATTGAATAGCTATATGCAAATCACTTCCAAATTCTAATACAGAATTCCAGTAAAAACATGTATTGAAACAATAGATAGATAGATAGATAAAGATCTCAGCAACAGCAAGCAAGCAAGCAAGCAAGCGCAGGGGGTGAATCGATCTGATGTCCATAAGTACACCATTCACAAAGAAAGCAGATCAGTTTAGTCTTATATAATCAGATAATTCTCCATATGATTAACCCATAGAGTGAGAAAGAAAAAAACCCTAAATTGACAATTAGAAAGAAAAAAGAACCTGAATCTTGGCCTTGACATTATCAATGGTGTCGCTGGTCTCGACTTCCAGAGTGATCGTCTTTCCGGTTAGCGTCTTCACGAAGATCTGCATGGTTATCGCTTCCCACACCACAGGTCCACGGCTTTGCGCGCAGAAAGAGATAGAGTCAACCAAAAACCCTTTGTAGCTTCCCACCATATTTTCTTCATTTCTCTTATATTTACCATATTCTTTCTTACAATAACATTCATATTTCTAATTTTATTTTACTTTAGTTATTCAATGAGTTTATATGTTAATTTATCATTCAAAACTCTACGTTATTTTCCGTTGAGTAGTCTTAGAATAAGTCGGTAATGATATTTGTGTCCCCAACTTGACTTTGTCCCAAATCTTATTCCGAGATTTTTTTTCGAGGAGTACTAAACATAATTAAATATATAATATCACTACTATATTTATTTATTATTCATATTTTATAAAAATTATAAATTTATTTCTTTATAATAAAAAATCTCGAAATAAAATGTGACGGGACAGGTAAATATTACAGTGTCTACCTAATTCTCCTACATAATATAAACTATCTTAATGAATTAAATTAATATATCTATTCCATTTATATATTATCTTATTTGGACACAATTTTTTATTTTATTTTTATCTGATTATTATAATTAAATTTGATTTTTACAAGTTTTTTATATTGATTCAGATATTACAAAAATCAAGTAAAACTTGTCTACAAATTAAAGGAAAAAGTGCCAAATGACCCATGTAAAAAGAGAAATTGGATAATGGGTTTTTGGACTTGTTGCTCAAATAGGCCCAAAAGCACACATGACATTATTATGAATAATTTAATATGCTAATATTTTTTCTAGACCTTTATTTTATTTTATTTTTCTAAATAAACAAACCTAGCATCTCATCCTTCATTATTCTTACTCTAATATAAAAATGGTTACCAATTTTACATATGATTCAAACTCATATCATCAACACATGGACTATTATTTCGCAAATTCACATTTCTTGAGCATGTTGCTGAATTATAGAGTCTAATATTTTTGCTTACTTTTAAAAATGTCATTTTGTCGTCCCTTATTACAAAATTCAATAAATACTTTCCATTGAAAGTTACATTTAGTTTGAATTTAACCGAATTAGTGGATTCCATCTAAGAGTACTAGACCTTTAAGCACATCTTTGTGGTTGAAAAAATCCCACCCCAAAACCAATGAGTCCTATAAATTTGTCCAAAATCAAGCTATATATGTTTACAAACATACATATTGAAGATGGTTATATGTTATTAGATATCACTTAAATATAATATCATTTTTTTTTATATATTATAACTTAACCCTAATAACAATGATCCCACCGATCCGACAAAATACAAACCCTCAAGTTCAAACACGACAACCATCCCAACAAAAAAAAATTCAAATAAAAGAATTTCCCAAATTTCTTAAAGAAAGCAAAACATAAGTAGAAACAACATCAACCAATAATAACCCTTTACCATATGAACACATAAAAAGTATTGTTAGAAAAATAAAGTTAGGTTTGAAGTGGGATGATAGTTTCATGTTCTTACATTAAGAATCTTAAAGAGCTCTCCCATGTATCCTATTCATTATTATGAATACATCATAAACCTTTTTAATAAATTCGATAAGGATAGATAGAGTTCGCATCATTAGTGTACAAGACTTGTGCTTCACGCTTCATTTTCCTCTTTTCGGTCATCATATTTTCACATTCATTTTCTTTATTGTTCATCATTTAGCCATAACCATTTTTTTACCGAAAAATAAAAGAAAAAGGTTGATGGTCGAAACTAGATCTAAAGAAAATTACTTGATGGAGACATGATCAATGTCTTCTTTAAATACACATTGCATGAAAGGGTACAGTCACGTTTCTATCAGTCTTAATTTCTGCATTAATGGTGATACAGAACACAAGGAATTAAGTTTTATTAATGAATTCTCACCAACCTATTACATGTGTGAGCTAGCTAACTATTTTTGCCTTTAATGTGATAAATGTACACCTAGAGAATTGAAACATTTCCGGATAAGATCAAAGCTTAATTTGTTCAAAATTATAAATCAAATTAAATGTGAATCTAATAACATACCAATCAAATAAAAAACATTATAAAATTTCACTCCAAATTTAGATTTTTTTATGGGTAAATATCATCTAGAGTAATTGAAGTGTATAGGGTAAATATTATTTTAAGAAGTATCATAGTGGTAAGAGTCGGATTAAGAGACCAAAAAGTGGCGGGTTCGATTACATTAGGAAACTTTTGAGTTGAAGCGGGTAAGTCTCCTAATCAAATTAAAAAATTATATAATAATCCTTATTAAATGTGGTATCATATTCATAAGAATGGAGATGTTGAAGCATGTGCCTATATAGTTATGGATTCCTAGGTGCAATATATTGGGGGCATTAACTATTGCTTGGGCCATTTTAGTTTGCTGGTCCATGTTTTTTTTCTTTCTTTTTATAGTGATTGTATTTAATTTCAGTTTGCAATATATATACAATTTTCTTAAATAATTATATATTGAAAAAAAAAACTCAATTCAAGACTTAAATGAACACATGTGATATAGTGTAATGAAACCTTAATTAGCATAATGAAAAATTCATTTACATTAGATCAACTTTAATATAACGACACTCCATCCATCAATGATGTTTATTTTTTTCGACTAGTGTACAAGTGTATTCACCGATTTTTTTAAATTAATAATAAACTCCATTAGAGATGTATAAGTTCGGTTAGAATAATATGTCAATTGTGCATGGAGGTTGAAGAAACATGTTCTTATTATTTTTTCGCCCATTATAAGATATTGAGCATGAAACAAATTTCACTTATACTAAATGGGTCATGTCTTCTTTAGAAGAAAAAAATGTACTTTATATAGTTTATATTAGTATTTGGATAACATATTTCATCTATTTAAATAACTAAATCAATTTGACATGGATAAAAGAATAAAAAATTATTTTATGTTAATCTTCTTTTTCCTTGTTTAATAAGAAAATTTCTTTTAAATTATTATGTTTATATTTTATAATTAATTTGTTTGATTAATATTTAATATAAGATTTAATATCCAAAACATATTAAATATCTAGGAAATGATGGGGTTAGATATAATTTATTAATATAATATCATAGACCTAACAAAATCGAATTAAAATTTTAAAAAATAAATAATTGACCCACTCCATAGTATCTGAACTAAAAATAAAACTAATAATTTCCAGAAAATGGATTATTTCTAAATATATAAACAAACTACATTTCATAATTCCAGAATTAGCAAGAAAAATGCATGTAATAAACAGGGGGAGAAATGGAGGTGCTAGATCAAGAAAAGATAACAAATTTGATATCAAAATGAGCATAATCATCAACAAAATCATTACAAATTGAGTAAAATCCTGCTTCATTTCATTACAGATCATAGATTTATTATATACAAAACCAAAGTTAACAGCTAGTTCCTCTTCCTGATTACTTTATCTCGCTAACAAGGAATTCAATTAACAAAAGTTTAAACGAACTCATCTGAAAGCGAATTAACAAGATCCATATTCTCATCACCAAAACAAACTCCTTGAAGAATCCTTTCAAATACAACAACATTACATGGAATCCGAAGCACACCTTTCTGTTTGTAACCGTATTCCTGAGCCGATTTGTTAAGAAGATTAACGAAGATCGGATTATTCAATAGATCTGCACTAACAACGAACCGCTCCATCTCTTCGCCGACGTATACAGGAAAGTGTCCTTCTGGTACGGAAACAGTTGAACGAGTTCCGGTTAATCGCGATCTAGAGGCGGTTACATTAGCTCTGTTGGATCTGAGAAGAAAGTACTGTGAGGAATCGGCAACGCGTGAGAGTCTTCGAATCAACTTCTTCATCGGAGAAGAAAGGGAAGTCGCCGGAGAAGAAAGGTTAGTCGCCGGAGATTGAAGTGTGTTATAGAGAGAGAAAGGATTGTGTCATTTGTGAGGAGAGAAGAAGGGCAGGGGGTTGTATAAATATATGGAGGAAAGGGTAGGAATCTGATACGTGTGAGCGCAGTAAAAGGTACGTACGTATTCGTACTTGATGTGTACCAATATTATTTTATATTTTTTTTTATTTTTTTTTGGAAAGAATAAATATTATATATGTTAAAGTAGAAATATTATTTATCTTTATTTTTAAGGCCTTGTTCGGATTATAATTTAAAAAAAAAAACTTAAATGGAGAAAAAAATAATGATCGTTGATAATTTTACATAATTAATGATTATTTTTGGTAAAAAGACTTAAAGGTATTGATATATATAAATAAAAAAATAATAATAATCTAAAATAGAAGGTATTTTAGTATTTTGATTAATGAAATAAGTGATATGATTGTTAAAAAGTGACTGATTGAAAAATTAATTTCACTTGTTTTTTTTAAAACCCAAAGAGAACAAGATCTGAGTCTTTTTATAAAAAATAATCATTATCTTCTCAAAATCATCACTCAACCTTCAATTTTTCTCTCTCTTAATTTTAGTTAATTTTTCAACTTATTTGATTGATGAGAAAAGAATGAATTGATATTTGATTATTATTTTTATTTAAATAACTTAATAAATGATAGATAATGATTTTAAGGAGATAGAGATAGAGATGTTTTTTTTAGTATATATATTCAAAGGATATTGTATATGTATAAAAAAATCACAATAATAATTTTAAATAAAGAGTATTTTAGTATTTAATTAATGAATTGAAAGATTTGTTGAATGAAAGAGAAGTGAAATGATGTTTAATTTTTTTAGTTATTTAATAATTTAAAATCGAACAAGATCTTACTTATTTAAATAATCTAAAATAATATATTATATATATATATATATTTTAATTTTTTAATATATTAATACTTTTATAATGAGATCTTATTCAGTTTTAATTATTAAATAATTTAAACTCATCTAATATTATTTCACTCACTTTCTTATACATTAATTAATATATATATAATTATTTTATTATATAATAATACCTTTTAAATATTTTATCAAAAAATTCTAATATTATCAAATTCATACTCTCTTAAGGATTTTGAAAAACTCAAATCCTAACCAGTCCTCAATAGGATAAAATTACTTAAATAAGTCCCAAATTTAATTATTAAGAAATGTAATGATTTGTATCCCTTAAATTTGTTTTATTTCATTGAATTTTACTTTAGGGAGTAGGTGATGCAACCATAAGTTATAGGTGATCTTCAACCACAGCCACCTAAAACACATCGGATAAGGTTTGTTTGTTTAAGCTTATAATAATTTGACTATAATTTTATTTAACAATGGTGAAAGCAAACAAAACCCATAATTCAATGTGCCTTTATTTGAAAGTTACTTGTGTCGATTAAATGAAGCCTAATATATACCACATGTCTATATTTTAAAAGTATTTTGAGCATTCATTATATTTTTACAACTACTTATTACATTTTTTTTATTATATATAAAAGAAAGGAAAATAAATTAAAATAGCTAATCTTTCATAATCTCTCTGTATAATGATGCTTAATTTTTAAAGTGTTCGGATTGTCAGGTCGAGAGCTATTGTTAATTTGGATATATATGTGAGAGTAAATAGATATTTGAGTCGGATTGTGGGTTGACCCGCCCATTAATTTAAAACGGTTAAAAATAAAATTAAAAAAGATATAAGTATTTTTCGAACTCTTGCAACATAACAAAATAAGTACAACCCTTTAACCAATTATACTAAGAAGACTATACATTTTAAATTCTACACCAAAGTTGATGATCGCGGGATGTTTTAAGTTTAATTTTTTAACTAACTAATATATAAGAGTAAATGGATATTTGAGTCGGATTGTGGGTTGATCCGCACATAAATTTAAACAGTTAAAAATAAAATTAAAAATAATATAAACATATTTCAAGAGTGAATTAAAAATACTATCATATTTTAATCGTAATTATTTTTTTTCAATTTTATATAATTACTCATTCAAATTCAAATGCACGAAATAAATTCTTGTTATAGGAATAATTTAATATTATTTACATAGGTATAAAAAAAAAATTAAAGATGAAATTAAATTTGAAAATAAAAAATAGTCAAATAAATCAGAAGTGTACGGCCGAAATAACGGAAAGAAGAGAGTAGTCAGGTTAAAGCGTTCGAGCAGATGACAAAAGAACGTGTCAGGCGTGATTAACGGGTGGGGCCCCATATTTGTCTGTCTCAAATTTCACTAAAAAGAGTGACTTTTCATTACTGTTTTATTTATTATTTTTGTTTATAATATTATTTTTTAATAATTCCGTAGCTTGTTGCAGTACAGCTTCCGTGACCACCTTTAACGTCTTCTTCTTTTGTTTATTTAATATTTATTTATTTCAGTTTATCCCAATCTCACGCTCCTCACGCGCTTTCACCGAACTCACATTTAAAGCTTCTTTGATTTGAGTTTATTTGAATAATTATAGTTTTATAAATAATATAGGTTAAATGTTCAGTTTATCCTTATGTTTAATAATGATGAATATATAGTTTAATTGTTTAATTATTTATTTATATAATATAATCAAAATTTCAGTTTTTTTCTTATACCCAACCTATTCTTATTTATTAAAAAGTTACTATCTTATTCCTACTTATCTCACTTATGTTTGGTTGGTTGTTTGGGTTCTTAAAATAACTTAAATCTAAAAAATATAATTTTTTCTATTATATTAATTCATTAATTAAATTATTAAAATATATTTTATTTTAAATTATTAATTTTTTATTTTATCATTATATATTAATACATTTTAAGTATTTTTATCCAAAATATATCATTTTTTTCAAAATTACTATCAATCATTTTTTTTCGTAATTTTTTTTAAAATTCTTATCTGAACTTTCACTTGTTTCTTTTAGGGTTTTATTTTAAAAAATATTATTAGATAAAAATTTAGATTATTTAAATAATTTTGTTTGGTACATATTATGAAAAATTGAGTTATTGGTGAAAATATTAAAAGTGTATAAATATTTAATTTTTTTTAAAACAAATAAATAGAAATTATTTTAATTTATAATTAATTAATTAAACGATATAATAATGGACTGTGTAAATAACCCAATAGGTTATTGAACATTAATCATTAATGTATACTAGCATGTATTCCGTGCATTTGCACGAGTAATAATAATATAAAAAATTATGAAAAAAATATTACGGTAAAATTTTTATGGGCGGGTCAACCCACAATCCGACCCAAGTATCCATTTACTCTCACATATATCCAAATTAACCACAACTCTCGAACCGACAATTCGAACATTTTAAAAATTAAGCATCATTATATATATATATAGATTAGTTAATTAAATAATTAATTTACTAATAGAAAATAGTGATACTAAAGTTACTAATATATATTTCTTATAAAATATGAAATAAAATCTCACACAACCATAATTAAACCTGCACTTATTCTTAACAAACAACTTAAAATATCAAAATGTTTTATTTTATCTTTTAAATATTAAAAACAATTTAACAAAAATATCCAAAAAAACTATATTTTCTTTCTTTTCATAAACTACTTTTTTTACCAATAACCTAGATGGCTAGATCCCACAATCAATTGAAATGTTCAATATCAACCCAATAAAATGCTAAAAGTCAAGTAACTAAGTACATCATTTGGCCCCAAAATGGGAAACCTCAACCAATTGAGGTCATTTTACTGTTTTTTGTTAAATAATTTGGTGTAACATTAAAGTTTGAGTATAGAAATAAAATAGACATTATATATGTTATGGATGGTGACATTGCAATCAACAAACCATAAAGACATTAATAAAAAGAAACATAGTAGGTTATATGACCAAGTCCTAACCACATCCTCCTCATGTGCTCCTTTATATTAATTTTATGTCTTTCCACTATTTCAAAGGCTCATATTAATAATATCAAACATTATTTTTTTCATTAAAATATATCTAAAATAAATATTAATAATAACATTAATGTTTATACAGCTGCAAAGGTCATCATGCTTTTATTAGGTTCCACCCACTTATAAGTGTTGCTTATTTCATTTTCGGTCATTTGAATAATTCAGGAGATTATTTAAATAATTTGTTTGAAAGAGATTTTAAAAAATAATTTATTAAATGAATGGTATTTTAGAAAATAGTTGTCAATTTGTTTTAAAAAGTAGATATATTTTTATTTAATGTTATTTGGTCATACCTAACAAGATCTTTATGGTTTGGATTATTTAAATAATTCAAATTTAAAAATATTTTTTATTATTATTTTTCCCATCATTTAATTCATTAAATAAAATAATAAAATAAATTTTATTTTATTTTAAATTATTATTTATTATTTTATCATTATTTATAAATAACTTTATGTTTTTTCATTAAAAATATTTTATATTTTCTCAAAATCATCACTAATAATTATTTTCAAAGATCTCAAATTATAACAATAATCCAAATCCCCAAACAAGGCCTTATAGTTGTAGTATTTAGGGTTAGTTTGATTTAATTTATTAACTTTAACTTATTAAACATTCAAAATCATATGATATTATTTAGTTGATATGAGTTGTATATTTGATACACTCAGAGCTTGTTTAAAGAAGTGTTTTTTTGATTTTGTTTGTTTTTTTCCTTGAAAATTCTTATTTGATTAAAAGTAGATTTTTTTTTTGAGTTTTATTTATTTTTGACCAAATTATTTTTTATTTTTCTAGATTAATATTTAGTCTTGGTATCTTAATAGATAAATATGATTAGATTGATGATGTGATGATTGAGTTTTGAGATTTAAAATAGATTTTATCCCAATAACATATTCATAAAACAAGCCCTTAATAAAGTTACTTAATTTTATTTTTTGCATTAAATTATTTGTTAAAACTAGTTTATCATTTTATTACTGCGACATATTCATTCTTATATTCCGAATCAAACAAACCCTATATTAAAAACGAGATTTATTTTTGAAATGATAAAATGTAAAGAAGAGATAAGAAAGGGGAAGTGATATGAAAAAAAAGAAGATAGTTTTTTCTTTTTTTATGTGGTGTACGGCTTGGTCGTACAAGTGGGACCCAAGAAGTGGAGTGTCGTCAGCGCCGGACGTTTTCCGTAATACCGTACAAGAAGACTATACGGAGTGGGAGACCACCGAGTCCGACCAACCTTTATTTATTTATTTTTATATTTATTTTTATATTTCACTCTCTTTCTCTCACTACAATTACTACTATTCAATTTTGGAAAGAAAAAAAAAAAGAAAGAAAGTAAAGTGAGAGTGATTGACGTGGATATACATGATGTGGGACCCAATAATGAGTCAGTTACGCACATGACACGATTCCCTCTCTTTTCCTTTTTTTCCTTAAGAACTTCCTTCTTTTTTCCTTGTGAGTTCCGTGACTTTCTTGCTTAATCTGTAAATATTTTATGATTAGTTTGATTAAATATATTCACTTCAACTTATTTAATTAGATTTATGGCAGGGTTAAATAAAATAAAGAAAAAAATTGAGGTAGGTTTGAAAAGATGAAAATAACAAGATATAATATGTAAACCTAGAGTGTAATTTAAAAATATTGGTCACATTAGTCATTATACAACTATAATATAACTATTATTATTTAAAAAACTTGATGTAATAATTCTTTTTGATGGTCTAATACAATCACTAGATAATTGATTGTTATGGAAGTAAGATATGAAAACATCACTATTAAGATAGTTCAAACGACAAAATGTCGGTAACATCACTATTAAGATAGTTCAAGCGACAAACATGTCGATAACTAAAATATGAATTGTCATCCGATTGATTCTCTAATGTATGTACATCATCTTTTTGGTTAAGCTAGTTTCATAAATTAAAAAAAAATTGAAACATATAAAAGAAATGAATAGAGAGATGCTAATACACGACTTCTTTCCTTTTTTTTTTTTTTTTTTTGGTTTCACCCTCTATAATACTATTTAATACTCCAAGATCAATTAAAAAATCTAGTTTTGGGAGGAAAAGATAATCTTTAAAGTGTACTTTTAATTATAAACTCTTCATCTTTTAGGATCAAATTGTATTTTTTATTAACTTTGACTATGACCAATCATTTTTAATTTCTTTAATTGGGTCATCTTCTTATCTTATATGGTTGGTTCGAATTCGAATGAAAGTTATTTGAATAACTTGGAGAAAGAAAAAAAATTATGATTTGTGATGATTTTTTTGATAAAATACTTAAAATCGTATTGATTATATATATAAAAATAAAAAATAATAATTTAAATAGATAATATTTTAGTTGGTTAAGGTAATGAATGAAAAGAGTAGTGAAATAATGTTTAATGGTTTGAATTATTTAAATAACCTAAATCGAACAAGGCTATAGAGAGATGACAACTTTCCTTCGATTTTAGACCGATTAGAACCTATCACCGATTAAAACCTACCTAACCTTCGAGAGAGAAGTCGAAAACAAATTATCGGAGGAACCGTACTCAACCTGTCGACCCTGTTGTCTGCCGTTCGTATCTTCCTCCACACTTCACTTTTGTACCTAAATAACCAAATCCAACTGTCCTCAGGCTAAATTCAAGCTTGAAATTACAATTGTTATTTAAGAATTGTTATTTAAGATCTAATTCATATATATATATAATGACAAAAACATTATATTTGTAAAAAAAATGATACAAATATTACCAAATTAATGTGTGCGGAGATCTTTTAAAAGGGTAATGAGTTTTCCGATTGAATCTGTTGACTTCCCATATCGAACTCATATAATGTTTGGATGATAGCATTGTGAAAAATTCGTAACGGTCGTTTAATATTGTTGAAGGTTTTACGATTTCTTTCTAACCAAATTATTCACCAGAAAATAATGGAGATATAACTCATTGTTTCATGCCCACAAATCTAGCTGTCTTAATCTACAATTCTCAACACGCACCAATGATTTCCGGCATAACCCAATAAATAATTAAATACCAATAATACTCCAAATAAGATTCCAAATACCAACGACACCCATACAATGTAAGATGAGACGAGGGACCGTCTCCACCTCCTTAAGACACATCCGACATGGACTAATTAAGATAAAACACTTTCGCATAAAATTTTAGTATTATTTTACTTATTAATTAATGCTAAAATATCAGCCAACAAACAATCTTATTTAGTATAAAATATCTTTCAACAAACAAGGCTATTTTTAATTAATGCCGGCCTTAGATACCACTTTGAGACAAATCATGATTCGGCCAGCCGTACCGTACAAACGTTCTAACTTCTAACCATGGACAAACAAATGTTTCTGCCGAAATATTTGGTAGAAGAATTGATTTAATATATTTGTTTATTTGAACAAAAGAAAAAAAAAACCTATGTATTTATATTTTAAATTAATTTAAATCTAAATAATTGCGGTTAACCAAAATTTTATATATTCGAGTTATTAAGGTTATTTAAATACTTTTGTTTAAAATGATTGAATTTATGAAAAATTGAGGATGTAGTTAAAAAGATTTAAAATATATTAGTATTAATCAAAAACATATTTTATAAAAATATATAAAAAGTATAGTAAAACTTGAAGAGATTTTGTTTTAGAAAAACGAATTAGTGTCATTTTATAAAAAATTCCCAAAATGGGAAAAAACAAACATAATTTTCTTTATTTTTTTTTTAACAAAAGATAGAATAGTTCAAAAATGAAAGACAAGAAAAGTAAATATCCAAACTTACAAGTTCAATGAATTACAATAAAAAAACGCAAAACACTTAAAGTTTTATCTCGCTTTAACCTTTCAAAACTCGTGATTTCTTCATATGAGATCTTCCACTCATAGCACAATTCCCATTCTCTTTCGCCTTGAGGAATCCGTCTCCAAGTTATCATTAACGCCCCACAATCAAAAACATTATCGGTCCAAACTTGGTCAATACTTTGACGCACTCTTCTGAAGATCCGTTCGTTCCTCTCAGCCCAAATGTGGTAGATAATAGACGTAAACCCGCATTTGAAAACGCTTGCTGTAAAATTACTACCATTGGCTTTGATTTGGGCAGTATCCTGTTGAGTTATGGAGCCCACACTTATAATAAACTCTATATTGTTAATTAGAGTTTATTGGGTTTTCTTTTTGGTTTTGGGCTTGGGCCGGACCAAAGTTATTTAGGTTTATTACCTGAATGTTTACCCTATAAATATGTAATTATTAAGGGTTTACATGGTGAAGACAGAATTTTAGAGAGATAAAGTGTGAGACAAAAACTCTGTATTCCTTCTTTTTCTTCATAGTGAAATCTGGTGGTGGCTGAAGTGGATGTAGCTCAATTTGAGTGAACCACTATAAATCTGTGTGTTCTTGTGTTCTTCTTTATTGTGTTTTTTACAGATTGTTTTCAAGCAGGTCGGATTTGGGAGATACAAATCCTAACAACTGGTATTAGAGCAGCTAGGCTAGATCTGAGCATTGAAAATGATGACAAGTGAGAACAGTATATGACATGGGATTGGAAGATTTGATGGGACAGATTATGCCTTCTGGAGAATGCAGATTAAATATTATCTCTATGGAAAGAAGCTTCATGTTCCTTTGAGTGAGAAACTAGAGAAGATTGATGAAGCTGAATGAAAACTCCTTAATAGACAGGTTTTGGGAGTTGTCCGATTGACGCTAGCCAAGACGGTTGCTCACAATGTAGCAAAGAAGAAGACCACCATGGGTCTGATGAAAGCTCTTTCTGATATGTATGAGAAACCATCTGCTAATAACAAATACACTTAATGAAAAGACTCTTTTACTTAAGAATGGTTGATGATACTTCTGTCACTACTCATTTGAATGAATTCAATACAATTGTGAATCAATTGCTATCTGTTGAGATTGATTTTGGGGATGAAGTTAGTGCCCTGATTTTGTTAGCATCTCTACCAAATAGTTGGGAACCTATGAGGGCATCAATTAGTAATTTAGTTGAAAATGCCAAACTGAAATTTGTTGAAGTTAGAGATCGTATTCTTGCTGAAGAGGTTACTAAAATTGATTCTTGTGAAACATTCAAAGGTTCTGCTCTGAATGTGGAAAATAGGGGAAGAGGTAATGATAGAAATTTCAACCGAGGTAAGAGCAGATCTATGTCAAGGAGCAGGAGGAGTCAGTCCAAGTCAGGGCGGACATTTGAGTGCTGGAATTGTGGTAAACAGGGTCATTTAATGAGGAACTGCAAAGCACCGAAGAAAAATGGTGATGATAAAAATGATGCAGTCAACGTTTTTACAGAATCTGTCACTGATGCGTTACTTCTGTCTGTTGATAGCCCGATAGATTCATGGGTTTTGGACTCAGAAGCGTCTTTCCACACCACTGCCCACAAAGAATTAATAGAGAATTATGTGGCTGGAAACTGTGGGAAAGTTTATCTCGCAAATGGTGATCCACTAGATATTGTTGGCATAGGGGACATCAAATTGAAGATGGAAAATGGTTCTGTTTGGAAGATTAATAAGGTGAGACACATTCCAAGTTTAATGCGCAATTTGATCTCTATTACACAACTTGATGAAGAAGGTCACAATTTCAGTTGTGGAAATGGTGCGTGGAAGGTGACTAAAGGAGCAATAGTTGTTGCTCGAGGTCACAAAACTGGAACGTTATACACAACTTCAACTTGCAGAGAATCAGTTGCTGCTGTAGTTGATGACTCGAAGAACAATGAGCTGTGGCATTGCAGGTTGGGCCATATGAGCGAAAAAGAGATGAAAATTCTTTTGAAGAAGGGACAGATTCCAGAACTGAAGTCTGTTGAACATCATTTATGTGAAACCTGCATTCTTGGAAAACAGAAACGAGTGAGTTTCTTAAAAATTGGGAAGGAGCTCAAGAAAGAAAGGCTAGAGTTGGTACACACTGATGTGTGGGGACTTACACCTGTTTCTTCTATTGGCGGATCACAATACTACGTGACATTTATAAATGATTCGACAAGAAAGGTATGGGTATATTTTATGAAGCACAAGTCTGAAGTATTTGTTATTTTCAAGAAATGGAAGGCTTTGGTTGAAAATGAAACAAATCAAAAAGTTAAGTGCTTGAGATCTGACAACGGAGGTGAATATATCAATTCAAATTTCAAAGAGTATTGTGCTGTGAATGGGACCACTATGGTGAAGACTGTTCCCCAAACGCTTCAAGAGAATGGAGTAGCTGAACGAATGAATCGAACATTGAACGAGCGTGCTAGAAGCATGAGATTGCATGCAGGGATGCCTAAAACCTTTTGGGCAGAAGCTATTAATACTGCTGCCTATTTGATAAACAGGGGACCCTCTGTTCCTCTTGAATTCAGAATTCCCGAAGAAGCCTGGAGCAATAAAAAGGTAAACCTTTCTTATTTGAAAGTGTTTGGTTGTTTATCATATGTTCATATTAATGAATGTGATAGGAGCAAGCTTGATCCAAAGTCTAATAAATGTTTTTTCATTGGTTATGGTGATATCGAGTTTGGTTATCGTTTCTGGGATAATCAAAATTGGAAGATCATTCGTAACAGAAATGTTATCTTCAATGAATATGTTCTCTACAAAGATTGTGTTGGGAAGACATCAGATGGTGATTCCAAGTTGGAAGAGACTAGTACAGTCGATTTGAGCGATTTTTCAGCTGAATATATACCGACTGTCGAAGAAGAACAATGTGTTGTTGAAGATAAAATTGTTGAGAATGTGGCCCCAGAGGTAAATCAGCAAACACCGGTTATACATTTAAGAAGATCGTCAAGGAATCGAAACCAGTTGAGAGGTGGTCTCCATCTCTGAACTATATCTTGTTGACAGATAGAGGTGAACCTGAATGCTTTGAGGAAGCAATAAAATCTGATGAATCAGTTAAGTGGGAGTCTGTGATGAAAGATGAGATGGACTCTTTGACGTTGAATCAGACTTGGGAGCTCATTGAGCTGCCAAAATGAAAGAAAACACTTTACAACAAATGGATCTTCAGGATTAAAGAAGAACATGATAAAACCATGAGGTACAAGGCAAGGTTGGTTGTGAAAGGATTTCAACAGAAAGAAGGTATTGACTACAATGAAATCTTCTCTCCAGTAGTTAAATTAATGACCATCAGAACTATTTTGAGTTTGGTTGTGAAAGAAGACCTTCATCTTCAACAAATGGATGTCAAAATTACTTTTCTTCATGGTGATTTAGATGAAGAGATTTATATGCGACAACCAGAAGGATTTGAAATCAAAGGAAAAGATGAGTTTGTGTGTAAGCTTCAGAAGAGTCTGTATGGTTTGAAATAGGCTCCAAGGCAATGATACAAGAAGTTCGATAGCTTCATGAAAAGTAACAACTTTTTGAGGTGTGAAGCTGATCATTGCTGCTATACCAAGAGGTTTGATAAATCGTACATTATTCTTCTTCTCTACGTTGATGACATGTTAATTGCTGGAGCAAGCTTGTATGAGATTAACAAGCTCAAGAAAGAGTTGTCTGAAAAGTTTACAATGAAGGATTTGGGTGCTGCTAAACAAATCCTTGGGATGAGAATTTTCAGGGATGAAGAAGTTCTCAAGCTTTCACAAGAAGAATATGTGAAGAAAGTTCTTAGTAGGTTCAACTTGTATGATGCAAAACCAGTTACTATCCCCTTAGCTAGTCACTTTATACTATCTAAAGATCAGTCGCCTTCAACAGAGGAGGAGAAAAATCACATGGCAACTGTTCCGTATGCCTCTGCCATTGGTTGTATTATGTATGCAATGGTTTGTACAAGACCAGACATAACACATGCAGTGAAAGTTGTTAGTAGATTCATGAGCAATCCGGGTAGACAAAATTGGGAAGCAGTAAAGTGGATACTACGATACTTAAGAGAAAGTACGGGTCTCGCTTTGTGTTTTTGAAAGTCTAATATGAGTTTGGAAGGATATGTTAATGCTGACAATGGTGGTGATGTTGATAGTAGGAAGAGCACAACATGGTATATTTATACTCTAGGAGGTACTGCAATCAGTTGGGTTTCAAAATTGTAGAAGATTGTTGCTCTTTCTAGTTGTGAGGCAGAGTATGTTGCTGTGACAGAAGCTGCTAAGGAAATGATGTGGTTACAACCCTTTTTTCGAGAATTGGATTAAGACTACGAGGGAAGTGTGTTGCGATGCGACAGTCAAAGTGCCATTCATTTGACAAAGAATCCTGTTTATCATGGCAGGACGAAGCATATACAAGTTCATTATCATTTCATCCGGTCAGCTTTAGAAGATGGAGTATTAGCTCTTGAGAAGATTCCCGGGAGTGAGAATCCAACTAATATGTTGACGAAAGCTGTGACAAATGAGAAATTGAAGTTGTGTGCAACTTCAGTTGGTCTTCTTCGTTAAGACACTGAATGGAAAGCCACTACCGATCGAGAGATGATGAAGTTAGTCTCCAAGTGGGAGATTGTTGAGTTATGGAGCCTACACTTATAATAAACTCTATATTGTTAATTAGAGTTTATTGGGTTTTCTTATTGGTTTTGGGCTTGGGCCTGACCAAAATTATTTAGGTTTATTACCTGAATGTTTACCCTATAAATATGTAATTATTAAGGGTTTACATGGTGAAGACAGAATTTTAGAGAGATAAAGTGTGAGGCAAAAACTTTGTATTCCTTCTTCTTTTTCATAGTGAAATCTGGTGGTGACTGAAGTGGATGTAGCTCAATTTGAGTGAACCACTATAAATCTGTGTGTTCTTGTGTTCTTCTTTATTGCGTCTTTTACAGATTGTTTTCAAGCAGGTCGGATTTGGGAGATACAAATCCTAACAGCCTTGATCTCCTCCCATGCTCCTGGTAGACGCGCAATCCCCATATCCGAAGTAAACTTATTCTACACAAGCTTGACAAACGGACAGTCCCCGAGTAAGTGATCAATTGACTCCACATTTCCATCACAAAGTAAACAACTATTATCCGGAATATTCATATAAGCTTGAATTCGATCCCGAGTGCTAAGTCTACCACGAAAATCCAACCAAAGTATGAAACGATGCCTCGGGATTACTTTAGACGACCAAACAAGGCTGCCCATTCAACAACTTGACCCCTTTCCCTTATGACATTCCAAAATTTGCTAGACTTTAACTTTTCATCTTCCTCGACATCCCATAAAACAAGTAAATTTTTAGATTATAAATATATTTTATCTTATATTTTCTCTCACTAATAATATAAAATATATATTGTCTTATCAATAATTATATATATATATATATATATATATATATATATATAATTTTTATAAATATAAATAATAATAAATATTTTTTCATTCCAAATTATTTTCTCTCTAATTAATTAATTATATATATATTAAATATTAAATATTAAATGTAGTTACTTATATATATATATATATATATTAAATGTAGTTACTTTTATATATATATATATATATATATTATATTATTTTTCATCATTAATTTTATATAAATACATTCTATCTTTTATCATCCATTTTTTTCTCATTATATATATATATATATATAATATTTTCTTTATGATAATAAATACTTTTTGATTAATATAAAAATTAAATAATTAGTAATAAATATTAAACACAATATATATATATATATATATATATATATATATATATATATATATATATATATATATATATATATATATATATATATATATACAAAATAATAAAATTATTTCAATATGATAAGTGGTTTAATGATTTAAGTGTTCACATTTCATGTAAAAGACTAAGGTTCAAATTCAAAAACATGCAAATTTATATTTTCATAAATTCATTCTTGACTATAATATATGGTGATGTAACTTTTAAACAAATGATAGGCATCTGAAAGTGTGAGGTAGAAATTAATGGTTGGTTTGACGAACATTTGAAAGTATGAGGTCAGGTGGTGGGTGATTTGTCGAGTGTGAGGTCAGAATTAGTAGTTAGTATGACACGCATTTGAAAGTGTGAGGTCACGAGATTGAGGTCGGGTGGTTGATGGTTTGTCGAGTGTGAGGTTGGAATTAATAGTTGGTTTGACGAGCATTTGAAAGTGTGAGGTCACGAGATGAATATCGGGTGGTGGTTAGTGGTTGGTTTGACGTTGGATAAGAGGTCTATGATCAATTGGTATTAGTTGTTGATTTATTGAAGTTGGAGTAAAAGAGAGGTTTACTAAGATTGGTGAGTGGTTTGTCGAGTGATAGAGACATATGAAAAAGTGTGAGTCACAAGATTAAGGTCAGTGGTGATTTGCCGAGTGGATAAAGAGACTTATGAAAAAGTGTGAGTTACAAGATGAAGGTCAATTGGAGGGTTAGTGGTTGAGTTTGACAAGATATAAAATGTGTGTCATCAATTGAGGTCGACTAAGATTGATGGGTGATTTGCCACGGGGATAAAAAATGCATATGAAAAAGTGTGAGTCACAAGATGATGGTCAATTGAGGGGTTAAGTGGGTGCTAAGGGGATAAAATATATGTTATTAAGTTTAAGATTAAACTTAAATTTTACCAACTAAAACTAATTTTAAATTAATTAGATTTGAATAATATTAATTTTATCTAAAATATTTATAAATAAATAATATTTTATATATATTCTTATCCGTAAAAATGCACGAGATTCATGCTAATGTAAAGAAGACTAATTAATACCAAATTTTTTTAATATAAGAAACTAGGATGACTACTAGATTTTCACTTTTATTGCAGTCATTCAAAGTGAGAATAGAATTCTTGACATTTTGGTATATTAGAACTATTGTCTTAATGAGTTAATTGATACAAAGGTTATATCATTGATTCCACAAAAAATAATTGATAACAATTATTGATAAAAAGAACCACAAATAGTCACGTGAAACTGATTCTTTCTATTTTAGTATCACGTTTATAAAATTATCAATATTCAATTAATCAATCAAGTAACAAAATATAAAGACACGCGAACTTTAGCATGAAAATTCCTTTCAACGAGAGTAAAACCACGGGACCTAGATCGCTTAAATCATCAACTATATCACTTATAATCGATTATACAATATTCTTTCAATTTAAGTTTACAATCTAATAGATTACTTAAATGCTCAAGAACAATATTATCTTTAAAGATGGTACATATATATGCGGAAATGTTTAAACCTAGGTATCTAGGAAAAGAAGAGAATGTAGTCGTCTCACCAAATCGAAGATGATATGAAGCGTTCTCTCGCTGTTGAAGAAAAAAAGTTTTGAAAGTTTTGCTTCCGATGGCTCTCTTCATATTACTTGTCTCCCTCTTAGATTCTCTATCTTATTTACTATAGTACAAGTCCATGGCCCGGACACTCCCCACATATTCCATTGGTAACCACCTTAACTATAAAACATTCTACAATTTTTTTACTCAGTATTTTCTATTTTGGATATCACATTGTTTGATACTTGACAACTTAATTAGTCGTTCTAGATCAAGCTTACCAACAAACTAGAATGATGTGAGACATAATTCATCAAATTCCAATCAAACTCCAAATGTTCATAATAACCATAATTAAACAACAAATGTGTCCCCAGATTCACCTAACACATAACATTTGTTGACTAACCATAATCAAATATTAAGCTCTTCCCATTAATCAATTCTTCAATTTTAACCCTAATACTAAAATATTATCTGTTTAATTTATTATTATTATTATATATTAATATCTTATCGTAAAACTAATATATTATTAGAAACTTATCTACCCAACATAATTTGGTCTTGTTAAGAATCACAATATTCTTTATTTATTGTTTAAATTATAATCAGTTTCTTTCATTTGAGATGATAGACTGCCTATAATTATTAACACTTGTACTTTTTATATCATATTAATTTGTTTTTCTATAATTTTTTAATATAACTTTTATTATTATAAAGGATTCATACTTAAAAACTCAAACAACTTATCATTTTAAAAGAGATAATTTTTTTATTTTATCAGTGATTCAGGAGTTTTACTAAATTTTTGAATATAATACTAAAATTAATATGTATATTAGTTTGTGAAGACTAATAACTTAATAGGAAAATACAACAACTTGTATCTAATGGTCACGAGTACAAGTCTTCACACTTCTCATCAATAAATTATTGAAAATAAAAATGAACCACAATTATAACTATAATTTTTTTTTTGGGGAAAAACTATAAAGTTATTAATAATAGTGTTTTCCGAATAAATTCAAGAGGGACTGACTTGTAAAGTCTTTAACGTCAGATATGGGATTTCATATTTGGATTTTTCTTTAAAAAAAAGGGAAGAAAAGGTAATAAGACCATAAGAGTTTAGGGTTGAAAAATCACACATTCCAAATTAGTCCAACACTTTTCAAATTGAAACAAAATAGAATACAAAGAGTGGAAATCATATTTGCCATTAATTGCAATTAAAAGCTTAGCTTAACCGTTTTTTCACGGAAATAGTGAAAACTGGTCAAAAGGTTTTGATAGAGAATTAGGGTTTATCTTTTATGGAGGAGAAGTAGCTGTCTTATGTGAGTCAAAGTATTACAACAACTTTTTTTTTCTTTGAAGTTTCTCCTAAGATTAATTAAGCCCGAATCTTTGACAATAATAGAGCCATCTAATGAATAGCTAATAACAGTCTCTCCAGAAGAAGAATCGTTTGACTATTTATACAAATACTAAGTTTGATAATTCTAACTTCAATTTTAATTGTATTTGTTTTCGAAAGCAAGAAAACTAGCATAATTTCATACAACTATCACTTTCACCTCAACTTAAAACGTTTTAAGTGAAAAGAAAATTCATGACTTTTGATCTCTTAATAACCAGTATTGTCATTTAAGTCAAATTAGAATCCATTAAGTATACCAAAGAAGATAAGAAACTTTAAGTCAAATTAGAATCCATTAAGTATACCAAAGAAGATAAGAAACTTATTCAAAGTGATTTACTATCCTATTCTGAAGTATCCATTAAACTCTCATTTATAAATATTTGAATTAAATAGGAGTCATGGAAGTTAATATTTAAGCAACAATGATAAAAACAAAAAAAAATGTATTTTCCAAAAAAAAAAAATCAATGTAACAAAAGAAACTAATATACACAAGCGAAACCAACAAAAGAAAAAAAAGTAATGAAGCCACATATATATCAAAACATAGGCTAATGTGCACGCCTAAGTTTCTCATTATGTTGATTTGTTGTGTTCCGTCTCATAAACGATAAAAAAATATTGATTTGTGCGTAAACCTAGATACCATATTAATCACACCTTGCAACTTAAACGAGATATAATTAAACGATCGCATTGAAAAAAATAGTATAAATTTGATAAAATTAACATAATAGGAAATAATACTCATATCACCTAAAAGAAATTGAAAATTATATATCACACCAAGGTAGCCTAGTGGTAAGAGTTGGATTAAGAGACCAAAAATGTCACAGGTTTAATTCCAACCGGAAGCACTTTGAGTTTAAACGAGGTAATGACTGTGGGATGTCATGCTAGTCCTCCTTTAATTAATTTTTTTTTGAAAATTATATCTTACAATGAAACACTTATAACTGAGTTTGAACGAACAAATGTTATTAAATGTGTTAATATATACACAATTAAAGTATATTCCATAACATTATTTCATATAAATCAACAATTCAATAAAATTGTAGAGACTTACAATGATGCATGAGTAATTTTCCTATTCCTCGCCCCCCTCCTTGAACCCGACTGCACGACTCTTCAGATCTGCCCATTTCTTCATCTTCTTGGTGTCTTCATCCAAAGATGCCCGAACAAGATCTGCTTCCTCTCCTAAGGATTTGACAAGAGTGAAGGTGAACTGACTTTGACCAACGTAACTTGTGGTCAAACTTTGTGGAATTGATGGTTGTGTGGTGTCTTTGGCCTTGAGCCCCTCGAAGGCTTCTACACACACTATCTGGATTTCATCGGATACTTCTTCTTTTCCCTTGGACCCGTCCCCATCATCCATCTTGGCAAAAGTGGCAAATGTCTATTTACCACGTTTGTGGCCTCAGCTGAACCGCATTGCCGAGAACATGCTCATTCCCTCTGATTCTCTTTTTGTTTGTATCACACTAGTCTTCCCATGATCCAAAATGATTAAGGAATCAGAATAAGGAATTATATAAACACGTACCTAATCGAACCATTGTAGTCCCAATAATATATCGTAGTCATCCATAGGGACTAACGTAAACGAGAATGTTCCCTACCAATCTCCGATCCTGGTGTGTACTCCCTTAGCCTCCCCGGACATCGACTTGGCTATTGTATTCACAGACTTGACCGTCCCTTTTGTTGGGTTGATGCAAAGACCCAATGCCTTAGTCACTCCTTTATATATGATGTTGAGGGTAACTCTAGTATCCACTAGTGCTTTGATGTGCCTTCTCCCGATTAAGGAATCCATAAACATTGAGCCCCTTTATGTTACCTTGATTGGTTCGGCAACACTAGCCTTCACAACATTGAGAAGTCTTAAGGATCCTATCTTAGTCCCTTCCTCCTCATCGGAGGACTCAGTTCCTTTAACCTCTGTAACTTCCCCCCTTAAATGGACACATAAACTTTATGTGATTATGAGCACCACAAATATAACAAACTCTTGGCTTACCCGATTCGTCGGCTTGCCTCCTTGAGTTGTTGTGTGGATGCCCCTTCTTGGGTGGGCGGTCTCCCCCACCTTTTCTCCTTATCATGTGGGCGATCTCCCCCACCTTTCTCCTCATAATCTTTGATGAAGTTCGGCCTGTCTATGAACACCTTGAGTTCGATCAGTCTCTCTGCAACCGCAATTGCATTAGAGACGTTTTGCACCTTGGCTCTTGGCAACTCTAACTGTGACCAAGTTTTTAGGCTGTTAACAAACGTGAATAGAGCCTCCTATTCTGTTAGACTAGGTAATTTGAGTATCAATTTTTGGAACTCCTTAACATACTCCTTGATGGTCCTGTTGTACGCAAGTTGACTTAGCCGCTTCCGTGCCTTAAAATTGGTGTTCTCTAGGAAGAATTGACGCTTGAACTCGGTCCTGAAGTCTTCCCATGTTTCCATCATCAACGTACCTCGTTCAATGTCTGTTTCACGCCTTCTCCACCATAATAACGCCATCTCTATCAAGAAGAAAGAGGTCGTTTACAACTTGGTGCGATCATGAAGTATGCTTGATGCCCAAAAATACCATTCCATGCTTCAAATGAAGTCCTCAACTTCCTTTGCACTCCTCAAGCCTTTGAACGAAGTTGTCTTAGGAACATACATTCGATGAGGTACCGCACCTCGAAGTTCCCCTCCATTCCACCCAATCTGACCTTCCATCGCATCGAGCCTCCCCATCATTTCCCTTCGGAGAGCATCGATCATCGCATGAGTTTCTCCTCATATTGTCTCAAGTACTTATTATCGGATATCATTAATCTCCCCTCGAATAGATCCCAACACTTCGTCACGAATACTACGATTCAAATTGTTAATGATCCCCAATACCTCATTCTCCAACTTTCCCCTTTCGCATCCATCACCGTCACTCTATCGGCCACCACGCTAAACACTTCGAGATCTTCTTGGTGCTCGCTCATGCTTTCTTCAAGCTGGGTCACCCGCGCTTTCATGCGGAACCTCTCTCAACGGACTTATCCCTCTTGGATCCCTTGTCCTTATGTTGGTCGGTCATAACTTTAGTGACGGTAGTACGTAAATTCATCTCTTGTAACTTGAATGTGGAAGCACAACCTTACTCTGATACCACTTGTCACGAGATGAAATTTGACCCATGTGGCACTAGGCTAGATCGACTCAGATTCTAGCTAATAAGCCTTTTTACACAATGCAAGAAGAACTTAGAGAGAGAAGGAACTTGAGAATAAGAATTTTATATTGAATATTTGGTAATTACAATGTAATACATTTGAGGTATTTATAGGACTTATGATGTACTATATTAGAAATTGTCTTTCAATTACAATTTAATTATACTAATTTAGGATATCCCTTCTTTAACTAGAATATATCTTCTTAAATTAGATATCTCTTTCTTAATTAGAATATTCTTAAATTACAATATATCTCCCTTAATTAGAATATATCTTCCTTAATTAGAATTTTAATTAAGCATATATTAATAAATTTAATAAATTTAATAATATTTATTATTAAAACATAATTACATCCTCAGCTGCAGATATATTGAAACAAGTCGATTATATATTCGAGAAATTACTGTCTGATTTTAAATATTGAAATTAATTTTTTTTATCAAGTGTGAACTTAAATAAAGTATTAATAAAAAGTATAATAGCTATAAATACTAAATAAAACTAATAATCATAATAAAATGCATAATATGAGCCACACAAGTCAAATAATATAGTTATCTATATATATATAATAATAATGCTTAATTTCAAAGTGTCCGGATTGCCGAGTCAAGAGTTGTAGTTAATTTGGATATACATGTGAGAGTAAATGGATACTTAAGTCGGATTGTGGGTTGACCCGCCCATAAATTTAAAATGGTTAAAAATAAAATTCAAAATGTTATATGTATGTTTCGAAATTGCAACTAGGGGTGTTCATCGGCTCGGTTTTTGGGTTATTCGAGTTTTCGGTTTGGTTCTTTGAATTTTTATTGTTTTAAGAAAATTCGAAAACGAACCAATTTGAATAAATTCTAATTCGGTTTATTCAAATTCAGTGAATTTAAATTCGATTCGAATTCAGTCGGATATTCGATTTAAAACATATATTAAACATCATCTACCCATAAGATAAGATAAATTTTCTTAAAAGAGTTAACAAAAATAAATAAGTTGTTAAAGAAATCTTATTTATTTAAATTATAAGAAAAAAGTATAAATCACGCAAATTAAGTTTAGTGACTCACCGTCAATATTCGGCAATTGAACGACGGAAGTAAAACAATATTGACGACGATAATATATGGTGGTGAATAGGTGTTGATGACATTGGTGATATTACTAGTGAAATATCTAAATATGTGAATATTTTAGATATTCTTAAAGTTAGAGATGAGATGAGCAACTAGAAGGAACACAAAATCCAGGAAGGTGAACGACTAGAAAAGGGGAAAATGAATGAGGTATTATGGATTTATTGAATTATTGGGATAAATATTAAGGATATAGTAGGAGGCTCATAATAATTTAATATATATAATTATATGTAATAAATTATATAAATATATAATAAAAATAAATAATAATAATTGAATTTAGTTTTCGGTTTGGTTTTCGAGTTAAACCTAAACTCGAAAACCAAACCAAAAACTGTATTTGAATTTAAATCGGTTTAGAATTCGATTCGAAAACAAAAAATGTATTTCGAATTCAATTTATTCAAATACGGTGAATATAAATTTTGGTCGGATATTCGGTTTAGACCAAATATTGAACACCCCTACTTGCAACCTAACAAAACACATACAACCATATAACCAACTAGACTAATAAGACATTATATTTTAAATTTAACACCAAATTTGATGATCGTTGGACATTTTTAACAATATAAGCTCAACTTTTTAACTAAATAATATATATAATGCTTAATTTCAAAGTGTCCAAATTATTGGGTCGATAGATGTGGTTAATTTGAATATATATATATGCATGTGAGAGTAAATGAATATTTGGGTCGGATTATAGGTTGACCCGTTCATAAATTAAAACGGTTAAAAATAAAATTATAAATGCTATATATATGTTTCGAACTTTCAATAATGCTTAATTTCAATGTGTTTGGATTGCCGGGTCGAGAGCTGTGGTTAATTTGGATATATATGTGAGAGTAAATTGATATTTGGGTCGAATTGTAGGTTGACCCGTCTATAAACTTAAAAACGGTTAAAAATAAAATTATAAGTGCTATATAAATATTTCGAACTTGCAACCTAACAAAAACAAGTAGAACCGTTTAATAAACATTTTAATATATATATATATATATATATATATATATATATATATATATATATATATATATATAAATAAACCTGACACATTTATTATTTTTTTTTTATTTTATTAATAAATTTAAATAAATAAAATTAATAAATCAAAATTTATTTAAAACAATAATAAAAAATTCACATTAATAGTATTTTTTAATTGTTAGTCGTATAAATTATATATGCATACACAAAATTATAAATATAAATCAGCCATCTTAATTAGTCTAGGTTGAAGTGTTATTGCTATATAATAGAGATCATGGTTCAAATCCCGATAGGCACAAATTCTAAACTATTAAACATATTAATGATTAATATGTGAAATAAAAACGTTGGTTTATCGAGTGAGGAGATGGTTGGATGCAAATGATATTGTTAAAATTTGCGATGAAATTGTTGGGTGGGTAAATAAAATTCACAAAATTAGAGATCGATTGGGATGGATGTTTTATCGAGTGAGGAGATGGTTGGATGCAAATGTTATTGTTAAAATTTACGATGAAATTGGTGGGTGGATAAATGACATTCACAAAATTAGAGATCGATTAGAATGGATGGTTAAAATATGCGTTGGTTTATCGAGTGAGGAGATGGTTGGATACAAATGATATTGTTAAAATTTGCGATGAAATTGGTGGGTGGGTAAATGACATTCACAAAATTAGAGATCGATTGGAATGGATGGTTAAAATATGCGATAAAATTGGTGGTTGGGTAAATGACATTCACAATATGAAAATGTCACAAGATTAGTGGGATAAACATGTGGAATGAGATGATTTTGGTTAATCGAAGTAAGGTCACGCTATAAAAGGTCGATTGGGGGATTGATGGGTCAAAGTGAGGGTAAAAGAGATTGGTAACGTTGGAGATGGTTGATTTGACCGAAAAATGAAATTGTGTAAGGTCACACAATATGAGAGGTTGATTAGGATGTGGATAAATGTGGAATGAGATGATTACTTATCTAATGAGGGTAAAAGAGATTGGTAATGTTGAAGATATTTGATTTGACAAAAATGAAATTGTGTAAGGTTACATAATATGAGAGGTTAATTAGGGTGTGGATAAATATGGAATGAGATCATTAGTTATTCGAAGTGAGGATAAAAAAGTCAGAAGATTGGTCACGAGATAAGAGGTCAGTTGAGGATTGATGACCAAAGTAAAGAGTAAAAGAAATTGGTGATGGTTGATTTGACCGAAGTGAAAGTGTGGAATGAGATGAATGGTTAGCTGAATTGAGGATAAAAAAGGCCGAGTTGTATATTTTTTGGGAAAACGATTAAAAACATTTCATTAAAATCCCAAAAGTGTGAGGGTCAAAAATCAAAGCTAGACAAACCCTAGTTATGATTAGAAGATGACAATCAAACGACCCTAAAAAATCTGATTAATAGCAATCTAACATACGAAAAATAGATATTACAAATAAAGATTACAAATTGTATCAAATCCTCATTATCCTAATCAGGATTTTTATTTCTATATCAACCTGATATTTCAACAGGTTGTCTTCCTCTTCCTCTTGTCTTTCCTCTTCCACTTCCCCTTCCTCTTACAATGAAAGGGGAATGAACTAAAGATGTTGATGAATACTGCATATTCTCATTATGATTTTTCCTTTTGTATGAACCAAGGCTGTTAAAATCGAGAGTTTACGTAAAATCGTTTTCTAGTTGTAAACTCGTAAAATCTAGAGTTTACATGAAATTGTAAGCGTTTAGTTTGAAAAAATAATACTTATATATTATTATTATTTATATATAATTAAATATTTTATACTTGTCCAATTTAAAAAAATTATATATTTTAATATAAAATTAATTAAAAAATAAAAATAAGTAAATAACATTATACAAAATTATACTTACAAAATTAATTATATTAATTAATTTATTTAAATAAATAATAATTTTAATTTATAATTTTTAAATATAAATTTATTTATTTTAAGTAAAATCGTAAAATCAAAATTATTTATAAACTCGTAAACTCGTAAAATATTATTATCGTAAATTTAAAATCGTAAGAGTTTACATATTTAAGAGTTTACTTAAAATCAAACTCGTTAGCATAATGTAAAATCGTAAAATCGTAAGATTTTAAAAGTTAACTCGAGATTTTGACAACCTTGGTATGAACCCATTCTGATTTGATAAAAAGAATCATTCTTCGGGATTTCTGAGCTCTTCACCTTATTATTCTCAACTTGAATTTTAAGATCATTGTCTTTATTTTCTTCAGCTCCAACTTTAAAATCCTCAACAACTTTGGATTCCTTTATATCAACCTTGAATTCTCTTTTTCCTTTTGATTAACCTGAGTATCTTCCTCTCTATTTTCATCAACAACCACTTCAACTTGATTTGATTAAGAATCCTCAATTATCTCTTCAACATGATTAGGTTGAGGTTCCACCTCCTTCTTCGTACTGCTTTTGTCTTGTATATAATTTTCTTTATCTTTTGTTTTCTGATCTTTAACCTCTGTTTCATTTTCCTGCATCTTTACTTTCTAGCCTTTATAAATTTTCTGATCTTCTTCCTTAGCCAAATCAAAATTTGGGCTTGTATGTTGGAAGGTATTGTAGAAAGTGTATCTGTATGGCATCCACTCATAAGTGATTTCCATGACACTAGGTGTTCCTTTTCCATCTACTACTGTCATACTATTCGGTAGTGTGCTTCTTGAATGCAACTCAATGCTAATTCTAGCAAATGATAGGTGCTCTCTTCCTTCAGTAATTGGGTCCATGTATAATGGTGTACCTAATAAACCTGCAAAATGGCTAAAAACTTCTACATTATACATGTGTGCAGGGATATTCTAAAGTTTGAACCATATCTGAGTTGTTTCCTTATGCTTGTTTAATAGGTTCAAATCTTCAGACCATCTTTCCAACTTCATGTAGTTGGATCCAATATATGTATGCCTTTTTTTTCATAATTTCATCCAGATTTGATCCATTCTTAAATTTCAGAAAGTATAGATCATGTACATTTGCTGAAATTTTCTCCAATCCCTTTTCCTCTCATTGCTTCATAAGTGCCTCTTTGGTGAATATGAAGGAAAATCTATTCTTTCCTATGTAGTTTCCCACCATTATATTTTTCCATTCCCTATCACAATTTTCTTCTACTACAGTAGATAATTTAAATTCAAAAGAAGAATTTAGTACTTCCATTTTTGTCTGTACATTGCCCAAGTAGAATTTTCATTTGTATGCATGATCTTTAGTTTTTTTCCCAATTTGTTTTTCCATACTTCATTGATTTTCCATGTACAATTATTTCTAACAATATAGGTCTTCGGTTTAGGAGCTCCCTTATTGTTGCAACAAACTATTTTACTATCACTTCATATTCATCTTTTTTGAGTAAATTCCAGTCTTGGAGATAGTGAATGTTAAGCTGAATTGTTGTGCTTTGTATTTTCTCCTTGCTAAGTACAATATCTCCTTTCTTATAATGCATTAGGAGTTTGGTGATTTGGTTTTTTAGTCCAAATAAATTGTCCTTTTGATTATACCCTATCATCCAAACTCGTTCTTTCTTCTCCTTGATCACTACATTATTTTTCAAAGGCTTTTGGGCAACAATTGGGTTTTTGCTGATTTCCTGCACTTTTTCGTTAATAACTTCTTCAGCTATTTTGTTAATTTTCTTCTCTGAAGTTTCTTTGACTCCTTTAGGAACAAAGTCCTACACTTCTTTGGCCTTGACTTCTTTAAGAATAAAGTCTTGCACTTCTTTGGCATTGTTGTTTTTCTTTTACCCATATTCCAATAAGACTTCAAAACATGGGATCAAAGTCAGAACAACAATCTTGAAACGACCTTATTCAAACCCTAGACAATTTTTTCCCGATGTGCCGAACATGTCATACGTACATGTTATGTCGATCGTGCCAATCGTGCCAAACATGCCAGACGTGCCGACGATCTTTATTCTGACCACCCTTAACCGAGTACCAAATCAACTGAATCGCGCGACCAAGCAACTATGCCAAACGTGTCGATCGTGCCAATCGTACTGATCGTGTCGATCGTGCCAATTGTGTCGAACGTTCCGATGATCTTGATTCCGACACGATTCTTGATTTAATATGAGAATGTGCACGTATTTGGGGGAAGAATTCAAGATTCCGTCGCTAGAAAATTCTTGTCGGAAATCACTAGAGTTTTTCTCTCACTAGGGTTTACAATGTTAGACTTTTTGACCTTGATAAACATTTAATGGTCGGGTTGTATATTGTAAATTATGTTAGGAGGTGATTTGTTTAACGAAGTAAAAATAATGTCTCGAGATGAGAGGTCCATTGTGAATTGGGGGATAAATATATAATGAGATTGTTGATTAGTCAAAGTGAAAATAACGAGATGAGAGGTCAATTAGGGTGGATAAATATTGAATGAGATGTATAGTTAGCCGAAGTGAGGATAAAAATGTCGGCTTGTATACTATAAAATATGTGAGAAGATGAGTTGTTTGATTAAGTGAATGTAAGGTCTTCGAGAGAATATAGCTAAGTCGATTGTGATTGATGAATAAATATGGAATGAGATAATTTTTGAATAGTCGAAGTGAAAATAAGGTAAAGAGATAAAGGTCAATTGGGAAAGAAATTGACATTAGTAGTTAAAATATGCGAGAAGATTAGTTGTTTGGCCAAAGTGAAAGTTAAGGTCACGAGATGAAAAGTCCAATTTGAATTGGTAAATAAATGTGGAATGAGATGATTGGTCAGTTTGAATGTTTTAAGGTCACGAGATGAGAGATCGATTGAGCATTGATGAGCTAAAGTGAAGGTAAAAAAAAGATTGGTAATATTTGAGATTTTTGATTTGATAAAAATAAAAGTGTAATGTCACGAGATGAGAGATTCATTGGGAAAAAATGTGATGAGATATGTGAGAAGATGAGTTTTTTACCAAAGTAAATAAAATGTGGAATGAGAGTGTTATATTTTTTATTTTAATATATTATTCGTGATTTATTAAGAATTGTAAATATTGAAATATTATTATTATATTTTTTTATTAAATTTATTTTGTTTATATATTTTTCTAAAAGCTTATAGTCCTTGGATTGTGGATCTTCTATTGCTAAATAAAAATAATATTAAGCTTGGGCAACTATGTGAACCAATATAGGAAAATGAATATAATCAATTTTGTAATGATATCGTAAATTGGAATTTATAACATTTTAATGTAATCTAAAACATTTCAGGGAAACATAAACAAATTAAAAGTATAGTGACCAAAATATTACATTTTTCTACTTACTACACTAACTTGCCACATAAAAATATAACAATTAAAAATAATAATATAGTTTAATTGGAAAGAATCATTCTCAAGTTAAATTTATACTAATAAGACCATGAATAAAGCAAGAGATCATGTTAGATTTCTAAACAAAATCTCATTATTATAAATAAAAAAGAACAAGAAGTCAACAACATTGTGATATGTAACACAAGGTCACATGATGTATATATATTCCTTATAACAAATAAAATAATAATAAAAAAATACATATTTAAATTATTTTATTTAATAATTTGTACAAATTATTAATTCATACTGAAACACTATTAGAATTACACGTTAAATAAAATTAAATTATAAAATGTTATTTTCTATGATATTTATTGTATTTTAATTTATTATTTTTTATAATCATATGAATTAAATCAAATATGGTTAGTAATAGTATAATGCATATAAATAAGTTTTTAGAGTTATTTGATGAAAATAATTTTATAAATATAATTTTATATCTTTAGTTAGAGATCTCTAAGTTTATTTATTTATTAAAAACTTATCCAATTAAGATTTTATGCAAACAAAAGGGGTATAATTATCTCTAAGATTTGATTGCCGTGTCGATATTTATAGGATGTTAAGGTTCATCGACGATTAAATCGAGATATAAATAATAACTAGAATTATGTATTCGATCCATTCACGTTTTTACATATTTGTAAGAATCATTAAAGAAATTTTAATTTTAAAATTTTTTAAGACTAAATTCATTCTTCTTGACTATTGCGTATTACTTAATAATAACTGTCCAAAAATCGGTTGATATTTCATGTTTGAGCATTGTTTTCAAGATGTCAACCGTTTTCGAGCGATTGGCATTACTTACACTAACCGTTTTTTTAATATTTTTTTACTAGTGCACCAAATGGCATGCATTCATAATTTGTTCGTGGTGATCGTATTTTACAGTGTGCTTGAATCTTCTTTGGTCGAATTATGATTGCGACGGTTTTTGTGTGCGTAAGAAACTCTCTCGATGAATTCTTCATACTTTGGATTTTTTTATTTTCTGAATAACTCAAGAAATAAAATTTCAGGGTAGTGTAAATGGGGGAGTTGTGTTAGAATTTAGTCATTGATGGGAGAATTTGAAGGAAGTTTGCATGATTGGGGTGCACTTGTCTCCTTAGGAAGGAAAGTAAATTAAGTCAGGTCCCGTGACTTTGTTTGTCATATATACATGTATAATTGATTCTATTATTCATGCCAATGTGAATAACCAAACAATTCTATAATTTTCTTTGTTTTCATTTCCCAAGTGGGCATATGAAGGGCATTTCACACTACATGATTTTGGTTAATCAGGTTTCTTTGTCTTCTTTCTTTATTTCTCATCAATCTTGATCACCATTTAATCTTGATTATAATTGGTTGTCTCTTATTCATGATGGGATGGCTTGAAGATGTGGTGGTGGAGTGCAATGTTTAATTTCAGTTATATTTGGGATTAAGTTAGTTAATTAGTACTAAAGATTGCAAATGATGATGATTTTGGTTTTGGTTTTATTCTTAATTATATGATTATGATGTGACATATATAGACAATCTTTTATTCATAACTAAATAATGTACGTGTATCTATGTGAATAAGGAGTAAAAATAACAAGACTACATGTTCAAAAATCAAGCTCCATTGTAACCAAATGAGTAAAAGTCTTACAAACAAATTTAATAACATTCAACATCACAAAGAAGATCAAGAACAAAAACAAAAAGAATATTCACTTATTGGTCTCAAAATCAAAGACAATAAAACTGAAATTGGACAGCAACTTTAACCCACAAAAAAATAACTTAGAGACGTTCAAAACTCAATTATACCGTTGAAGTACAGGAATTAGTTACCAACCTCCCGACAAAATTCCAACTACTTTATACGTTTGATCTTCCAATTGATAGTTTGAAAAAGACAGCGCAGAATAGGCGAAAATCAGTTTAACTATTTATCTATTCTCATTCTTTCTTCTTCACCAATGTTCTATGGAAACAAAATAAGTCACTTGTTTATCTGGAAACAAAATTAAGACATCAAGACTCTTTATATTCTTTACAGCCTCACATGTGCTACCATTTAGTCAAAATGTGACTTGATACAACTTTGAGATTTCCAAACAGTGTAATAATAAAGTTATAATAATTGAGATCAAAATCAAGGGTTGAAAATTCATATTATGGTGTTGATGTTGTCTCCAATAACTCAATATGCAATGTTTCTTTGTAGCCTACTTGATTGGATGGTGCAAGTGGGTTTTAATCAACATATTATTATGTCAGAAGAAGATTTGTCATTCAAATGTAATTTTGAGCTCATTTTCAAATCTTTATCTTAGTTATTTGGTTGACTTTGAAGTGTACTTTTGCAATTTTTATCCCAGTTTATGATAATTGGGATTAAAATCAAGGATTTAAAATCTTTATTGGTTCTACAATATATCACTAAGCAGTTGTAAGCCTCATGATTAGTGAACATGATTGGTTTCACTTATATTGAATAATTATGAACAATTTTATTTTAAGACGTTTTAAATAAAAATCAAACTAGTAACATTTAATTTTTAGATGCCAATTTTTACCGTTAGGTGAGTTACAATCAATCAAAAGATAATACTATCCAAATAGTTTTGAAAATAATCTATCAATGTCTCTGTAATTTCAAGCTCATTTCTCACCTCTTAGCTTATTAATTATTAATTATTGATAATTCAGAATGAATCAATTATTAAATCTTGGATGAAAATTTATTTTACCCATTTCTCTATGTAATCTATTAATAATTAAATACATATATCTTAATTCAAATTAATTTGTTTGAATTCTATTATCATTAGGAGTAAAAATAGTGAGTTTTCATTTTATTTTATTTTCCTTCAAAAATATCAATCTCTGTCTATAAGAGATAATGTGGTTTGATTCAAGTTGTTCATACTATTTAACATCGAAATTTTGTTTGGGTTGTTTATAAGCTTGAGTTGTTATTTGTTATTGTTTATAAATTAGTTTTTCATACTTAAAATTTTAATTTTTTGTTAATAAAAGAAAAATTAAAACAGGTAGCCGGTTCTAAAGATAATAAGCTTAACATTTGAAGCCCATTTGATTTGTGCCTGATACTGTAATTGATGGGCTGTTCCCCAAAGGCCCATTTAGAACTGATTGATTATTATTTGATAAGATTTATATATATTGTACAATAAAATAACCGACTTTCCTAATAAGTCCTTTTACCTTTCCTGGATTTTTTTTGTCCACTTCATAAATGAGGCATCATACTTTCATTGTATTTCAAAATTTTATTTATAAATTCCAAGCCCCAAATGAAAACACATTAGTGATAGGCCCATAATATTGAATAATTCATTTGATTCAAGTTTGAAAACAAGAAGAAGCTTGATTTAACCTTTTTTTTTTTAATAATGGTTTATTGTTCTGCTTAAATTTGTTTTTTAAGGTAGAAATTGAACCCAAAATTTTGATATTTAGAGATTGATTTATTGTTTTGGAAAATGCTAATAAAGATTTTAGATCAATAACCCTGTGCTCATGAACTTTGCGACCTATCACTAAACTAAACAGCCATTTCTTTAATAATTTGTCTTAACTAACTAATCTAATCGCAATGTTTTGTCTCAATACTAATAATCTTGAGAGGATATCTAAGTGTGTCAAATCTAACATTGTTAGTGAATTTCCCAAATAGAATAAAATGATTGTACATATAGTTATCTTTATTTGATAATAGATAGAGACTTATTTTTATATATGAGAAAGTTTTTCTTAAGTTAAAGAATTCGTCACATTCTAAACTTTTCTTATTGGAAGGTAAGAGGGTTAAATCGCAAATTTGAAGCACTATAAAATATAGGGATAATAATTAATATTGTAGTAATTAACTTTGTTGCTCAATATTTATGCACATACTAAATATTGATTGCTTATAGAATAGATTATGAGACAAAAAAAAATTCTAACAAAAAAAATCATTCTTTGAATGTTGTGATATATATAAAGGAATTTTAATGAATAATAAGAGTATAAAGAAGTCACGCGTTATCAAAAGTCGCACGCATATGTAATACCAACATGGAGACTATAATTGTGTTATCTTACGATAATATGAGAGGACTAATATCTGAATCTGTTTCGAAATTCACTTAAATACGTATAACTATCATACTTGGATCGGGACTACGAAAACCAATGAATTATCATCCCTATCACTCATAATTTTAATGAAATATTAAGGATAATATATTTATTAGGTTATTTGTAAGACGGTTCATATTAATTTGGTTAAAATTTATAGATAACGATAGAGTAAGGATAACATGATTGTAGATTGTTTTTTACATATTTTAATTTTTTTAACTCATATGATGTTTTATTAGGCGCCTTTAAACAACTTTTAATTTTTAATTAGAGAGGGAACTTTAATAATAATAAATAAATCATCCCAATCTAGTCAGGATATATATATATGTTTAGAGAAGAAAAAGATACTACAAAGATTTGATAGTTATTGATTGGTAGATGATGATGTCATGATGATGCTAATTACATACTTGTTTGAGATTTTGGGTTATTTGAAATGAAAATATTAATTTTCTTTTAAATATTTATATTTATCCATCAAAATATTGTATTATCTCTAATTTATTATTATTTATAATTTGAAACAATATAAAAAAACATATTTAAGTAAATTAACACAAAAATTCTTAACAATTTTTTTCAAAAAATAAAAATAAAAATTAATAATTCAAAATCAAACAACTTCTATGTCTCCCCTCAAATTTTACCCTAAATATTTTCATTGAAAAAAAATGATATAATTATTTTTTATTTTGTTTAGTATAGAAATATAGCAACAATCACGTTATGATATTTTTAAATAAAATTCTTATTAATTTTATAGTCATTTGAATTTTTCTAATGAATTAAATAATCACTAGCGAAAAAAGTGTCATCAGCGACCAATATCAGCGATGACGACTAAAAAATCGTTGTTGATTAAAAATATCAGGGACGGCCCTTGATAATTATTATATGCGACGGCAAAGTATAATAACAGTTTTAGTTATATACGTTCTTCCTGATAATTATTATCAGCGACGATTTTAGTTATAAATGTCGTCCCTGATAATTATTATCAGCTTCTAATTTTTCCGTCACATTTTAGAACGATTATCAGCGATGACATTATGCTATCGCCGTCGCTGATATCAGTGATGACACAGTTGTGTACCATCACTGATATTCATTAAATAGCACGCTATTTTTTTTTTTCCTTCTCTCTTTTACTTTCAATCCTTTCCTCTCTCTCTCCTCCTTTATCGGGATCTTCTCTTGTGCCCAAATACAAATTCTTTTTACAAAACCCACTATTCTCCTCTACTTCATAACTAAGTTTCTATACACAATTTACTAAGAGAGAAAGAAGGAAGGCAAAGGAGGAAGAGTTCGCCTAACGAAATTTTAAACTAATTTACTTAATTAAATAAAAATTTGGATAAATAAATTAGATTTAATTTAATCCAAATAAATATAAATTCTTATCAAATTAAAATGTGAATTTTTGGTGAAATTTAATATCAGTGAATAAGATCGAATGTCAAGAGTTTAAAAATGTCAAGAATTTAAGAATTTAGGAATGCCTATCGTTGGATGAATTATCTGGATTGATAAATGAATTTATTGTTATGGTTTAATTTCTAGTTATATATATTCTCTTATGTTGGAACTCTTAATATATCTATTCTTCACTCATTTCATTATCTATTTAGAATTCAAAAGGTTTTCTTTGTTTTCTTAAGTGTTCTTCGAATTCTACACACAATTGAGTGTTCTTCGAGTTCTTCACTCAATTGAGTGTTCTTCGAGTTCTTCACTCAATTGAGTGTTCTTCGAGTTTTTTATTCAATCGAGTGTTTTTCGAGTTCTTCACTCGTTGTATTTCCGTTGAAACCCGATGATCGTTTTAGATACTTTGTCAAGTTCGTTACGTAGTGATTCAAGTGATGAATCACTACTAAATTTATTGTACCCTGAGAGATATCCATCTATGATATGTTCAACCACAAAGGGAGACAGTGAAACTGTTTTAAAGGAAATATGTTAAGCACATGTCTCGAATCACCATTAAATTTTGGTGATTTCGTTCTTTGTAACATTGTATTTAATTAATTTCTTTATAGCATTATATATATATATATATATATATATATATATATATATATATATATATATTATTTTCAAGACAAGAATACTAACACTACCTAATACCTGTTGTGTTTTTCATCAAGTTTAATCTTAAAATTTGTTCCTTGTTTTTGTTATATATACTTTGAGGACTTGAAAAACGACATCCTCCAGGCTTTGGAGAAAATATATTGGTTTCAATTTGTTTCCTTTAGGGTTGTTTTGAGTTAGGAGGAGACTTTGTTCCCTTTTCTATGTATTGGTCTGTATTATGTCTTCTTCTTCCAAATAATGATTGTTTTGTTTTTTTTTTTCTTTTTTTCTTTTTCTGTTTCATAGTTTGTTTGTATGTGTGTTTAAAAATTGATTATTGATTTAATAAATGAATTCATTTTTTTTTTGCTTTATTAGTTCTGATATGGTATTATCTAAAATGCTTCTAGATTTATAGATGGAGGTATCAATTTTATTTTAAAACTCAAAATGTAGACATAATCTATCGGCACACTAAAAAAATGGGCTAATAATGTGCCAAAAATCCCAAGGATTATCAGCGACGGCGAATGGGGGTCTGTCGTCGCTCAAATTCATTGTCTTTTAGGGACGATGTGTTCAGCGACAAATGACAGACAGTTTTATTCGTCGAAGCTGATATTTATTAGCGACGACATTAAGACTATTAGTGACGGTTTATGTCGTCGCTAATAATGCATTTCCATTAGAATATCTCATTCATTTTTTCTTATTTTAATATATCCTAGTATTTGAATTTCAACAAAATTGTAGATTATGCCGATAAGTCTTTTAATTTAAATATCATCTCTTATATGTATATGATTAAGCTAAAAATAGAATCACGATTTAATCATAACTTTATTTATCAAATTAAGTTGAGAGTTTACTCTATTAAAATTTTGAAAAAAAAAATATAATATAATAACAAACTTTACCCAAAACAATAATTCCCAAATGAGATAGTTCTAACATTTAATGTAAATATATGTATAGTTATATAATAAAAAAAGTTAACTCATTCTAGTCTAGTCTAACCTAATAAAGATAAAGTTTAAAATTAAAATAATACATTGTTTGTAGAATAAATTCTGATTTCAAATGAAAAAGTTAAAAATTAATTTTATATTTTCTCACTTTATCTTAATCATGGTTAATTTATCAAGTTGTTTTTATATATATACACGTGTGTGTTAAGTATAAAAATTTAAAGGTTTCAAGTTTATTTTTATTTAAAAGACTTAAAATGAGTTAGAATTTTAAATATTAGGTGGGATATAATTTTAAAATTAAAAAGTAATAAGAATAAAATATAAAAGTTTTGACATTTCACCCATGTTGTGATGACATATAAATACTAGTGATAGTGATGTGCATTTGAAAATTATGAAGTAAAATCTTCTCTACTAAAATATATATTGGTCAGTTTGATTCAACTTATAAACTTATAAGTGGAGTTTTTGTATAATAATCTTATATAATAATTTTGTATAATAAGTTAACACAAAAATTATAATTACTTACATAATTTATGTTTAATTTAAAAAATAATTATAATCTCTCCTCTAACTGAATAAACTAGAACAAATAAGTTCATAAACTATCAAACATATTTTAGAATAATCTAAACAAATAAACTCAACAAACTAAATCAAACTTAGACTATATTATTGATATCTGAAAAAGACATTTTTAATAACTTTGTAGCCGAAAACAAAAACGGATATCTATTATTGATTTTATAATTATTAGAATGATTAATTTAAACACACCAACTAAGTACTCAATAAATAAATGAAAATAGTCAAACTGTTTTGAAAATTAATTGTAAAAAATTTAGTCTATTTATTATTAGTTTTTGACTGGGTTGTAATTGAATATATATTAATTATTTATGTTTGTGAAAAATTATAAATTTAAAAAAATATATATATTTTACTCATTTCTCTCACAGAAAAATACACTTTAAAAACTTAAAAAAAATTAATTTTTTTTTAGTCTTTGAGGGTGTCTTATTTTTCTTTTCACTATTTATACTTAGTTAATGTTTTGTTTTGCTCGATTTAACATCCTATTTAGCTGAATCGGTTTTTTGTGTCGAATTTTTATAATCTGAATAATATTTCCAATTGTTGGTGGGTTGTTAGTTGTTTATACCCTTTGATTATGTTAACAATCTTTTCTTGAGTCAATGTTCGTCCCATTCTTAGCAACAAAGATGTACCAAATAATCGGATTTAAAATTATTTTTCATTTTCTTAATAAAGAATTAAATGATTTAATCTTTCATATGAATGACCTCTTACAAGTATCCTCCCATTATGTGTATGGATTTTTTTTACTATTTCGGTCATATATGTAAATGGTTCATTTTCACTTTACATGACATTTTTCAGTATTGCTTATCAACCATGGGCTAAAAATAAATTTATTTGCCGCTTAGAATATTTGGTAGATATTTTTCTCACACTGTTTCATTTGTTTGTTTAGCTTGCTATATTTTAACACTTATCGTTCAAAAATTCAAATGATTTCTTTTTTTTTAAGAAATCCTCAACAAATTGCATTGAACTTTTTTTACTAAGGGATTAATTTCTGTAAATTATTTATAAATCTAATATATTATGAATTATTTATTTTAATTTTGTGATGTATTATTTACTAATTAATTATATATATAACTAATATCTGAATTAATGAGAAACAGTTCGTTATAAAAATAATAATAATATATAAAAATTAAAAAATAATTTAGATAATGACTCAAATTGAACAAATAAAATATAAAAAGATATATTATATTTTGAATTATGATTAAAAACATTATATTAAAACTAATAGTAATATAAAATATTGATTATAATTTAAAGACTTAATCTAAATCATAAATAAAAGTATTATACCAAACAAATTAGTGAAAGATTATATCAAGTTTTGAGTATCTCTTCAAACTATTTCATGTTTATTTCTAAAGAACCTATATTAACTAGGTTATAACTGATTCGATTTACTTATTTTATACCCATAAATAAATCGTTGAAGTCGGTTTGAGAAAATTTTAAATCGTCGTTTTTGTTTATTGATAATCAACGTTTACATCAGAAAATGTGCCAAAAATCCCAAGGATTATCAGCGATGGCGAATTGGGATCTGTCATCGCTAAAATTCATTGTCTTTTAGGGATGACGTTTTCAGCCACGAATGGCGACGATTTTATTCGTCGTCCCTGATATTTATTAGCGACGACATTAAGACTATTAGTGTCGGTTTATGTCGTCGCTAATAATGCAGAATATCTCATTCATTTTTTTCTTATTTTAATATAGAGTATTTGAATTTAAAAAAAATTGAAGATTATGTTTATAAGTCTCTTAATTTAAATATCCTCTCTTATATGTATATGATTAAACTAAAAATAGAATCATGATTTAATCATAACTTTATTTATCAAATTAAGTTGAGAGTTTACTCTATTAAAATTTTGAAAAAAAATATAATATAATAACAACCTTCTCCCAAAAAAAAATAATTCCCAAATGATTAACATTTAAAGTAAATACATGTATAGTTATATAATCAAAGTTAACTCATTATAGTCTAGTCTAACATAATAAAGATAAAGTTTAAAATTAAAATAATACATTATTTTAGAATAAATTCTGTTTTCAAAAGAAAAAGTTAAAAATTAATTTTATATTTTCTCACTTTCTTAATCATGGTTTATCAAGTTGTTTATATATATATATATATATATATATATATATATATATATATATATATATATATATATATATATGTGTGTGTGTGTGTGTGTGTGAGTATACAAATTTAAAGGTTTTGAGCTTATTTTTATTAAAAATACTTAAAATGAGAGTTAGAATTTTAAATATTAGGTGGGATATAATTTCAAAATTTAAAAAGTACTAATAAGAATAAAATATAAAAGTTTTGACATTTCATCCATGCTTCGATGACATATAGATATTGATAGTGATGTGCATTGAAAATTATGAAGTAATATCTCCTCTACTAAAATATATGATCAGTGTGAGTCAGAATCAGATGTTAGTGTAATAATCTTTTATAATAATTTTGTGTAATAAGATAACGCAAGAATTATAATTACAAACATTTTGTGTTTAACTCATTTTTTTCTTTATATCCATCTTCTAACTAAATAAGCTAAAATAAATAAATTAAGTATAGAAGAAGCTGAACAAATAAACTCTATTATAAACTGAACCAAACTTATCTAATAATATTAATAATATTGATATCTGAAAAAGACATTTTTAATAATTTTGAAGCAGAAAACAAAAAAAACGGATACCTATTATTAAATTTATAATTATTAGAATGATTAATTTAAGCACACCAACTAATTAGTACTCAATAAATAAATGAAAATAGTCAAACTGTTTTGAAAATTATTTGTAAAAAATCTAGTCTATTTATTATTAGTTTTTGACTGGATTGTAATTTAATATATATTTATGTTTGTGAAAAATCCTAAATTAAAAAAAATAATATATATTGTACTCATTTCTCTCACAGCCAAATATACTTTAAAAACCCTAAAAAGGTTATTTATTTTTTATTTTTTTTAAATAATAGTATTTGAGAGTGTCTTATTTTTTTCCATCATTTATATTTGAGTTGGTGTTTTGTTTTGCTCCCATGATGTGTATGGATTTTTTTACTATTTTGGTCATATACATAAATGATTTATTTTCACTTGGTATTACATTTTTCAGTGTTGTTTATCAACCCTCGACAAAAAATAATTTTAATTGTCCCTTAGAATATTTGGTAGATATTCTTCCCACACTATTTCAGTGGTTCGTTTAACTTACTCTATTTTAACACTCATCGTTCAAGAACTCAAATGAGTTATTTTTTTAAGAAACCCTCAACAAATTTTACGATCGTTGAACTTTTACACTAGCGGAATAAGGGTTAATAGCGACCTATATTAGCGACGACGTTGCTTTGCCCTTACTAATATTTTTCATTAGCGACGACAATCAAAGAACTGCCGCTGATAAAAAAATATCAGCAACGACAAAGTAACTTTGTCCCTAATAATTATTATCAGAGATAGTTTCCATAATAAACGTCGTCGCTGCAAAAGAGAGGCTTCTGGTTTTCTCGCAACATTTTTGAAAATTTATTAGCGACGGTATTATTTTATCGTCGTCGCTAATAAGCTATAATATCAGCAATGATATTGTCTAGTGTTATCGCTGATATTAATGTTTTTCCGCCACATTTTTGGAATGATTATTAGCGACGCCATTATGCTATCGTCGTCGCTGATAAGTTATACACGACAATGTCGTCACTGATAGTCTGTTAAATAACATTTTTTTATTTTTTTCTTTCTTCTCTCTTTTCCTTTCCCTCCGTCGCCGCTCCTCTCCCGATTACTGCTCTTCTCCGCTTCGCCGCTCTTCTCCGCTCCGCCGCTCCTTTCACAGGCAATTAAATCAACTTCTGCTCCGATTAATTTTCTTGTTTTGTCGTTTAATTCAATATGTTGTTCTTTATTTTCAATTTTATCGGTCGGAATGAACTATTCGAGATTTACTTTTTTGTTGGCATTCTCCATTTAGTAAGTTTCAAAATTTGTCTATGTTTTTTATTATTGTGGTTTAATGATTTAGAGAAATCACTTACTTAGAACTATATGTTAGGATTTTTTTATTGTATTTTGGTGTTAGTTGATATGTATCATAGGTATTTATTTCATTAATTGATTAGTATGTTGATTGATTTGTTATATGTTGATAGCATAATTAACTAGGTAGATGTTAATTTCATTATTTGTTGTTGATGTTTTATAATTTTATTTTATAACTGAAAACCAACCAATAATTCCTAGTTAAAATGGAAGTCATCGATAAAAGTTGAATGATTCTATGCTAAAATGATCCAAATTATATTCAAGTGGTTAAAATTTCCATATACTTTGCGATTAGGTCTACTAATAGAGATTCGATTGCTTGTCCGTGTGTAAAGTGTAAAAATTGAACTTATGAGAATAGAACATGGGTTAGAGATCGTCTAATTGTATTTGAGATTCGTCAAGATTATAATTTTTGGTACTTTCATGGGAAAATGAGATCTTCAAATGAAATGGAATGTATTAATGTAGGTACTAATGATGAGGATGGTGAATTAGATGACCTTATAAATGAAAATTAGGGTATAGGAGAGAATGTCGTTAATAATGAAATTAACGAAGAAATTTATATAGATGATCAATTTATGGAAGATATTATCAACAATTTATATCAAACCGCTAAAGCCTCAAATAATGAACGCCTGTTGACGATGATAAGGCATTCTACCGGTTGTTGGATGATTCGAAACTTCCCTTGTACGAATGATCCCAAATTTCGAAATCCTCAAACCTACTTAAATTACTTCACATAAAAAATATTGGTCAATGGACAAACACGTCATTTGACTTGTTGTTAAAATTTCTAATTCGAGCAAATCCTCCTCTTGAATTCAACCACTCAGATTGGAATTATCTCCTGGACCATCACTACTTCACAAATGAATCAGCTATTAACTAACAAATATCTTATAATTGCAAAGAAAAAGTGCAATCAATGCCGGCAATATAACCAATCTCAGATACACCCACAACACCGACATTAGACAATTTTCACAAGTGGGGCGACATATGGTATGTTTTAGCACTTTAATTAAGAGTATTAAATTTTTATAATATATAATTATCTATGTTATTTGTACAAGAGAGGGCTACTGGACACCACTCTAGTTATGTAGATCTTTTTCCAGATACTCATAGAAGGAGAGGGACCGCCGATGATCCGACTCCCGTGGATCCTCCGCAAGTTCAGGAGAAAGTGGTAAGTTATAATTCTTTCTATCGTTTTAGTTTGCATGTCTAAGTTTAAAATTACTAATAGTGTTGTAAATGGTTGTAGGCTGTGATGCGAGAGAGACTTCAAGAAAACTCTGATATGACGTCGTTCGAAGTGTCTAAGGCTGCTTTTGGAGCACAGGGACACGGGAGGGTGATCGAGATAGGATCCGGAGTACGTCCAACAAACTTTTGAGCGATTAAGGGAAAGTTCTTTTTCAAGCGTCAGCAGTTATCCACAGGTATAACAACGTGAAGAGACATAAGTGTTGCACGAGGAGAACATGACATTGCGGGACGAGATGGAGCAGATTCGTGAGGCATCTAGACGTGCGATGGAAGAGATGTGCGTAAAACAAGATGCTCTACGAGTGCAGATCGCTATAATTATATCTATGATGTCCCCCTCCCGATCAGTAATAGTATACATTGATTGACATTTTTGTATTAATACGATTTGAGATTTTTGTATTAATACGAATTGATTTTTATTTACGAATAATATTTTTGTTAATCGTAGTTGAACAAGGTATGAAATAGGTTGCTCTCGGCCAAACATGGGCAAAAATGTGTCAAAATCCCAAGAACAAGAATTATCAGCGACAACGAACGGGGATCTATCGTCGCTGATATTGTTAACTATCAACGACGGCAAATGAAGATCTGTCGTCATTAATATTATTAACTATCAGCGATAGAGAATGGATTTTTGTCATCGCTGATATTGTTAACTATCAGTGATGACACTGCGCTGTTGCTAAAAGTCATCGTTTTTCAACGATGACGACAGTTTTATTCGTCGTCGCTAATATTTATTAGCGACGAGATTAAGCTTTTAGCGACGATTTCTGTCGTTGCGTTGCTAATGATGCATTTTATTGAGTGATTTATATTTGTAAATTGTTTATATTATCATTTATTTATTTTGATTTTATAAATATTATCGTGTATTATTTATTAATTAATTTTCTATACGTAACTCACGCTCAAATTGAACATAATCTTCATATAACAAATGAAATAAAAAAAGATATATATTATATTTTGAATTATGATCAAAACTATTTATATTAAAACTAAAAGTAATATAAAATATTGATTATAATTTAAAGACTAATCTAAATCATAGTTAAAAATATCATACCAAACAAATTAGTGAAAGATTAGATAAAATTGAGTATCTCTTCAAACTAATTCATGTTCATTTCTAAAGTCCCAATATTAACTAGGGTATAACTGATCCGGTTCACTTATTTTATACAGACAAACAAATAGTTAAAATCGGTTTGTGTAAATTTTAAATCCACAATTTATGTTTATTGATCGTTTCATAGATCAATTAGATAAGTTAGTTATTTGATTTGGTAGCCAACGAATATTGTTAAATAATACAATTATACATCAAAATTATTTAAAAAAACAAATAACTAGTTACATTGTTTGAAAATTTAATTATTAAAAAAATATTTAAGTATATCTATAAGTTGTAATTAAATTATTTACTTTATTTAAGAAATATAATTAGAATTTTTCACAGTTTGATTTATTTTTAAAAACAATATTTTTAACATTTATTCAATCAACTTGTCCCAATTAATAATAATAAATGGTCTAAGTGTTGAAATTCAGTAATATTAATTATTTTTAATGAATCACGTGCATGGACTATCAGGCTTCATTTTTAACTCTTGTCCACTTTATACAGTGGGGTTGGGAGGTTTAGGAGCATCTGTTATATATATATATATATATATATGTAATTTTTATTTATTTATTTTTTAACATTTCAATATAAAATAAAACTATATAAATATTTTATCATTAAAATTAACCACAATCTCACATTATTCGTACAAAATTTTTGTATAATTCAAAAAATAAGTGTAAAACACTTTCAATTTTTACCTTAAATTCAACTTAAAGTGTTTATTATCCCTTCCTAGTTCTACTTAGAGAATTCATTTTTATTGTTATTCCCGTCCGTTTGATTTTGAGAATTTATTGTGGAGCAACGTTATATTATATTCTCTATAATATATATATATATATATATATAAACAAAATTATAATATTATATATATATTTAAAATTAATATTATTATTAAAATAAACTTAAAATTTTATTAAAATTTAAAAAATAAATAAATATATTAATAAAATTATATATTAATTGTGTTTATTAGTGTTCGGAGCAGCAAAATTGAGATAACATCGAGGAGTGAAATAAAAATATCATTTTCGCCTCGTTCCTAATTAATTACCGATCAAATCGAAAAAACCGACCCAAATAAAATAATTTGGAAAGAATATCATTGTTCAGATAATAATTGTCATCCTAATTAGTGACCGGTTATAAAATTTTATTTTTAATCTAAACTTCTCACTAATTTGAGCAAGAGACCCGCTCACAATTTGAACCATTACTTGATCATCTGCCGACATGTGTAATTTTTTTCTTTCTAAAATGATGATGACATATATTAATTAAGAATGAAAATAAATGAAAGCAGAAATAAATAAAAATAATAACAATAATATATTAAAAAGAACAACATCAAGCCCTTTGGAAAAAAAAAACCTTGAATAAATATATATTAAAATTTGTTGAATTATTTGATAGTACTTACAAATATATGGCCCGCTTGAGAGAGATATGGTCAATATTATCAACTCAGCCTAAAGATGTTCAATAATACTTAAATAGCAAATAACATTCCCAATTGTACTTAAATATTACATCGTTTTCACTAATCCAAATATGTTTAAAGAAAGAAAAAATATCACATGGATTGATGAATAGTAGATCTAGATTTTAGAGTAGGTTAGATTCTCAAACTAGAGTACTAGATCGTGTTCGATATTAATTGATTAGTGTGAATATAAGAAATTGAATTTTATTTGATAAAAAGATTTAAAGGGTAATATATAATGATAAAATAATTTATTTATTTTTAAACTAAAAAATATTTTAATATTTTGATTAATAAATTAAGTTATATAATTGATTAAAAATTTAATAAAATGAATATTTGATTTGATTACACTGAGAAGATATGTTAACATTTGAAATAAAGGTCATACATGATATTAATTTGTTTTCATAATATAGTTGAAAGCTTTCCTTGTAAAATTATTATCTCTTATACTCAAAATCTTAAATTTGTTTTTTTATTAAAACCATATAAGTTAGAAGAAAAATATTATAATTTTGTAAAATTGTACTATCTATCTTTATGAAAAAAATGATATACACAACACTCTTATACAACACCTATCTACCTGATTTGACAAAATGAAAAAATATTTTTTTTTTCTTGTATTTTTTTAAGATATATTTTTTCTTTCTTGTCAAATCAAATAGTTGTTGTATAAGAATATTATATATATCATTTTTCAATAATAAATTTTGTTTTAAAAATTTTACAAATAAAAGAATTTGTTGGCTTAGTGGAACATTTTGAGAAATCAGAATAATATTTTTCTAGAGTTTTATTAAAACTACATTATAGAACTTTATTCTTAAAATATAGATTCAACTAAGCTAGCTCAAGTAAAATATGTTGTTCTTAATATATACTCTACTTAAAAGTAAAAATTATGCTTCATGTTCTTAACATATAATTCGAAATAATCAACCAAGTCATGTTAATGATATATTTATAAAAGATCACACAATTTAACAACACTCATTTATTGAAGTAAGGCGTGAGCACCTCCCAACTCTATTTGAATCAAAAAGTTTGTTGCGAATTTGTGGTAAGCGGTTAGATCCATCGGATATTTGGCCGTGTATAAAGTGTAAATAACTTTATTAGAACATGATAGATAGATATTTATCCAATTTGACTCGACCCGACATTCATTAGTTTCGAAAGAAGAGTATCCTGCCCAGGAAACACCTATTCCTATAAAAATGAAAAATGAGACTTTATTAGTAAAGCGTTAGCGCACCCCTGCAATTACTCTACTCTCATGTTTTGCCTTAGTCGGTACCTTTTGAAAACCTTACTAGAAAAGGAAATGCACTCACCTATAAAACTTATAAAAATAATAAACCCAGATCACTTTGGCTCTTTGCCATATCCATAATTTGGCTCGCTTCCTTACAATCATCTAGATTATTCTAAACTGGATTGGAAAATCTTATATGTTATTGATAACTTTGACTAAATGAATATAGATGAATTCGCTCATGACTAAAGAGATAAGTCAGAAAGAATAGGAGTTTAGGCACCGCTTCACCTATATCGTCCCAAAGTCAAATACATATGTTAGTAAAAATAATATCAACAGTTTAATAAAATATTAATTAGTAACTAAAATTATTAATTAATTTTAATACTGATGAGTTAGTTTAGTTAATTAGTTAGTAATTTATAATTGTTTGTAATAAATAATTTGAATAATATAATTTAGTTTATATCTTTCTCTTCAAAAATTTAACATGATATCATAGCTTCAAGTTTGAGAGATCTTGGAGAGTATTTCGTTGCTTCGGGTGGCCGGATCAGCCATTTATGAAGGGTGTAACCTCTAGGAAATTCCTAGTCCAAAGCTTAGCACGTGCCGAAAGACATGTGGCAATACGGGGACCCGATGTGGCTCGAAATTCGATGGTTTTAACATTCGTTTGCGTGTCAGATATCTTTTAAAGTAAAACATTATTTTTAAAAAAGATTGGTAGTACCTAGTAACTTTTAAAACTAATTATTTAAAAATAATTAATTTGTATTCAAATTTTAATAATATGGGGATTTGTTATAATCAAATGACAATTTGACTAAAATCCGAGTTAAATTAATTAAACATAATTAATTTAAGAAAATATTATTTATTTGAAAACATAGTCGTCAAATGATTTTAGAAAAATCAGTAAAATGTACGTGTATAAATGTACTTTATAACAGAGTTTCTATAGGGGTTCATTATTTAGTTACGTTCGGAGAACGACTTGCGCGCTATGTTCTCCACGCCCGTTGAAAACGATTTTATTTTTTAAAAGTCTGACTATCAAAAGATTTATTTATAACATTTATTTCTTTTAATTAGTAATATGGGTCCTAAACAAGGATAAATTTGGATTACGTAAATAATTGTACAAAATTATTTAAAGGTGCGTACCTGTGATTGCTGTTAAAAAAATTTAGTTAAAGACTTGAAATATATCAGAAAATGGTGTTAACATTTAAAAATAAATTCCAAATGGATCCTAGTCAAAATATTTGTTTGGGAAATATCCCAAAAATATTTTGAAATTATTTTCCGACCTCTTAGTATTATTTGAAAATGGATTGGGGTTCCAAAAATTAAAAAATTAATTTTGGGTTTTAAAAAGTGGAACCAAACAGGCCTTTAAACCGAAGTCCTAAGGGTTGGATCTATTTTTGTCGGTCAAGGACTAGAGAGACTTAGTCTAGACTGAGGAAGCTCTCGATCGGGGTTCGGGATACTCGGTCGGAGGACCGGAGTCCCTAGGTCGGGGTGCCAAGGACTTCTGGTCCTTGGCTGAAATTATCGGTCTATGTGTAAAAACCTATCAATCATGGACTAGCTTGGGGCTAGATTTTTCAGCCGAGGTGTAGAAACCACTCGGTCTAGGGCTAGCTCTAGGCTGAGATCCTCGGTCCTGGATTTGAGAGGCTCGATTCTAAGACATGGGAGTCTCAGTCCCAAGTTAGATTTCTCGGTCTTAGGTGAAAACTCTCGGTCATATTTATCGGTCCTAGGGCTCGGTCCCAACTCAAGAATATCAGTCATTGGTCTCGGTCCTAGGTTCATTTCTCGATCCTTAGTCTTGGTTAGGACCAAGGATTCTCGGTTTCCACCTGATGGTCCTCGGTCCAAGAACACCGAATATTCTTCATTTGGTTCAAAAGTTGAAGGTTTACAATTTTTGATACAGATCATGAATACTTTATGATCTTAAGGAAGCTTTCCAAAGCTTTGGATCAAAGCTTAGAACAATAGAATAATTTCTTTAAAAAACAGTCGTCGAAGCTCCAATGAAAATCTTCAAGCATTCCATGTTTACTGGATTTTGTTCGATGGCTTGAAAGAAGGAGACCTATGGAGTATTTATACCCAAGCTAGGTCGGTTTCGAAGCCGAACTCGTATTCAATTTGGCTTCTAAAATTCATCCCTTTGATTTTTGTTTTGTCTTTGTATGCATAGTTCTAGGGTAGGTTTTGAATTCAATCCTGATGAGAAATGATGGTGATGGAGAGACGTGCACATGGGCAAAATCTAGAGGGATAAGGATGAGAAATGACGAAGATGAGGTTTTTGGAAGATCGTCGGCGTTGAGTGCGACTCTCCGGTGTTCACAATGAAGACGATCAAAACGATGTCGTTTCATTAATATGAAATGTGTCGTTGCGATCCGTTGATGTCCCGTTAGTTGATCATGTGTGGTCACTAGCGCGCCTTCTTGGTTACAGCCGGCTACGCGGAACGTCCTGGTGCGTTGGATTGAGATCATGCGCTCATTCTATGGATGAAAATTCTACTATAGTTGATTTATTTAATTTCGGCCACACTGGATTATCAATTTTTATTTTTAATAAAAGGGTTATTTGAAATCGAATTTTTAATTTTTCTTTTATTTTTCTTCACCAAATTTATACACAAAAATATTTTTTAAAACATAATCTAAATTATGTTTATTTATATTATTTTTGGGTATTTATTTAATTACTTTAGGCTATAAATTACACATAATCTATGTCTAAAATTATAATTAAACTATTTCAACCCCTTTTTGGATTATTTTGGGTAAAATAAATATAATATTTCAACCCAAAATTATTTTTGGCCTTTAATTAATTTTTCTAATTAGGGTTTAATTATCACAATAATCAATCCTAATTTAATTTTGGCCACTCATTTTGAATTATTTTGAATTAAAAATTGAAAATATTATTTTAAATTATAAATATTATTTTAAATTATAAATATTATTATAAATTAGGGTATGTCAAATTTTCAGGCTTACAGAATGTCCCTCTCGAACCGAATTTGAATAAAACAAACTCTGTTTTTGGAAAACGTGGGTCCGAGGTTGAACATTTGAAATTAATACCCCAACATATAAGGTAGAAGGATAGAACCTTGATGGCAACAAATGTTGGGGGATGAAATATAATCATGATTCATAGGTTGGATCACTACAATATCATTCTTTATCTGTTGAATCTTGTTGGGGATAGACTATCACAATAGTCTTACTATATGTCTATAAGATGAGGTCTCGTCCAACTATATTTTTGGTTTCTTTTGTCGTGGGCCGCAATCCTTTAAAAGTTTGATTATTCCTAGTATAGTTGCAGAGAGAGTTTCAACTTTCTAGCTTTGGGAATTTCCCCCTTTTTTGGCTTTCGAGGTGTATCTGAGGGAATCGATATGTTTTGTTCTTGCGATAGTCATCGGGACAGCCGCCCAAGTGAGAATAAACGACAATTTCAACACCTCAATCTAACGGGAGCGTTTATCATACCTATATGTATATATTTTATTTTTATTTTTTTGAAGCCTTGAGTTTAACTCTCTTTGTTCTCTTGTACAAAGGGGAATATGACGTCTTTTATCAAATTGCAGCTTTGGCTTTTGGGTAGTTTATTCTAGTTCTTTTTTCAAAAGCCTTCCATAGAAGGTTAATTTCCTGGATAATTGCGTAGCACGAAAACAAGCTTATTAAAGATATCAATTGATTAGAGTTTTCTAAAAACTCGGGGTCATATTTGGGAGATCAATTATTGTTTGATTAACAAAGATGCCATTGGCTTTTGTTCCTACTTATTTCCTAAAATCCTTATCATCGGTTGGTGGAAAGAACCAAGGTTTCTATTGTCTTTAGACTTTATGTGAGACAGGTCTAGAAATAGTTCATTCCTTTTATTTATTTTGAGTTGAATTGAGACCGGACCTATATATAGGCTACTTACGTATCTTCATTTTGTCCTTGACACATTTTTCCTCTTTTATTTCTTTCGAAGAATCAGGTCTCATGTAGTTCTTTCGTTGATGATGACGTAGTTATATAAAACTAGAGGTTAATTAGTCCATTCTAGGTTGGAGAGTAAATTTGTTTTATTCATGATAGGGCTAGATTAGAGTCATCATAATCCTGGTAAGGCTGAATTGTGAGTCGTTCTTTGCACGTGTTAATATTACACATAATATCATTTCAATGCATCTAAATTTCTTGGAGCAATAAATTTTTCACCTTCAACTGTAGATAGGCGGACTGCACATTTAGAGAGAATTTTCTTAATTAAGAAGGGTCCTTCCCATTGTGGTCGGAACTTGCCCCTAGGGTCTAACAATTCTCGGGTTCGTTCGAGTACCAAGTCACCTTCTTTTAGGTTCTTGGGCTTGACCTTTCTATTAAAGGTACTAGCCATTAGTTTTTGGTAAAATTGAGTTTTACATAACACATTTAACCTGTGGTCATCCATTAATGTCAACTGGTCATATCGAAATTTTACCCAGTTTTCTTTAATGACTTGGGACTCCAAAAGGACTCTCAGTGTAGGGATTTCAATCTCAATAGGTTGTATGACTCCATACCGTATACTAGAAAATAGGGAGTTTCATTTGTCGATGTCCGAGTAGTCGTATGATATCCCCATAAGGCAAATACCAACTTCTCATGTCAATCCTTGTTTGTGATTGTCATCTTCTTGATGATCATAATCACATTTTTGTTAGTTGTTCGACTGCGCTGTTAATTTGGGGTTGATATGACGATGATTTATGGTGCTCAATTTTTAATTCTTTGAGTAAGGATAAAACATTTCCCTGAAAGTGTTTTCTATTACTTGAAATAATGGCATGAGGTACCCCTTATCTAGCCAATATATTAATACTGATGAACTTTGTCACTTGAGTAGATTTCATAATCTTATAAGGCGCTGCCTCGACCTATTTAAAAAATAGTCGATAATTACGAGTATGAACTCATGTCCATTTGACGCATGGGGATAAATTTTCTCAGTGACATCAATGCCCCATATAGAAAAGGGCCATGGTGATGTCATACTGTAAAGCAAAGATGTCGGGGTATATTTTAGGTTAGTATAGACCTGACATTGGTGATAGCTTCTTATATAGCTAAAGCATTACTGTTCCATATTTTTTCAATAATATCCAAGACTGAGTATTTTCTTGCCAAGAACTAATCCATTCATATGTGAACCACATACTCCTACATGTACTTCCTCTATGATCTGTCGTGCTTCGGTACCATTGACGCAGAGAATGTTTTGAACATCAAAAGACCGTCTGTATAGCTTGTTAGCTATTCAAGCATAATTAGTGGAATACTGGAATATAGCTCTTTTTTTCTTAGCTCAGAAATGAGACGGATATTCTTCATACTCAATGTATTTTTGAAGAATGTCGAACCATAGTTTGGTGGGCACTTGAATGGAGGCTACCACTATGATTTTGAGATTGGGCTTTTTTCTGCCGGATTTTCAAAGGTTTGACCTTAATTTCGACAGGGATTTGGGTCATGACTTCTAGCGTAGTCAAGGCATTGGTAAAACAATTTTGGCTTCTTGTCCATGAACAAAAGACACGTGATCGAATTTGTCGATAAACTAGAGTAGGCAAGTATGATAGGGTTTAAAGTTTTCCTCTCGTACTTCCTATATTCCGTTGACCTAAGATATAACTAGGTTAGAGTTCCAATTACGTCTAGTTTAGTTGCTCCTCATTCATATGCGATTTTGAGACTTGAGAGGCATGCCTCGTATTCGACCTCATTGTTGGTCACATAATATTCAAACTTAATAGAGATATGTTATATGTCCCCTTAGGATCTATCAAGAGAATTCCAATTCCATAGTCATGATTGGATAAAACTCCATCAAACATTAATTTCCATGTGTCTGAAGTGACAGTCATTATACTGTCATCCGGAATGTCGAGTTCATAGGAAGGCTCAATTATGATGGGTTGATATGCCAGGAAATCTACAACAATACTTCCTTTAACATATTTTTAGACCGTATATGTAATATCGTATTCAGAAATCATCATCATCCATTTAGAGAGTCTGGGCGATAGTAGCGTTCACTAAAATAAATAATGGATTGGATCCAACCTGGATACCAACTTGATAGGGTGGGCTTGCATATAATGACTCAATCTTTTGGTGACCCATGCAAGTTCCTAACATACTTTTTCAGGTGACGAATAGTTTAATTCGCATTCGGTCATTCTCTTGCTCAATTTATAAATGGCGATCTCGAGTTTATTCTCGTTTTCTTGAGCCAACAGGTTGCCCATAGCCAAGTCTATCACTTTGAGGTAGAGAATTAAGGGAACGTTGGGCCTTGGCGGCATAAGGACCGATGGTGAGTTTAGATAGTCCTTGATTTTTTCAAATATTTGTTGACAAGTTTCATCCCACTAAAATTTCCGATCCTTTTTCAATAACTTGAAGAGGGAATCGCATGTGAGGGTCAGTTTGCTAATGAACCGACTAATGAACTGAATTTTGCTGAGGAAGCCCCAGACTTCTCTTTCATTTTGAGGGATAACCATAGCCTTAATTGCCTCAACTTTGGACGGGTCGGCTTCTATTCCTCTTTGGGTAATAAGAAAGCCTAGCATCTTACTAGTGGTGACTCTGAACGCACACTTTTTCGGGTTTAATTGAAGTCGATACTTTCTAATTCTTTGCAAGAATTTATTTAGGTTGGGAATGTGTACCTAGCAATCTTTAGACTTCACGATCATATCGTCTATATAGACTTCCACTTCCTTATGGATCATGTCATGCAATATCATAGTTACTATTCTTTGGTAAGTAGCCCCGATATTTTTAAGGCCGAAGGGTATGACCCTGAAACAGAACGTGCCTACCTTTGTTATAAAGGTGATTTTTTCTTTGTCTTTTTCAGCGATTAGGATCTGATTTTATCCTAAAACCATCCATGAAAGACAATAATTAATTGTCGGTGGCATGATCGACTATAATGTCGATATGAGGTAAAGGAAGGTCATCCTTAGAGCTAGCTTTGTTCAGATCGTAGTAGTCTACACACACGTGTATCTTTCTGTCTTTCTTTAAGACATGAACCACATTGGCTATCCATGTGGGGTAGTCCGAAATTTTAAGGAATCTTGCTTCCAACTGCTTTTGGACTTCTTCTTTAATTTTAGCTACAACCTTAGTTCATTCGTCTTAACTTTTGTTTGACGGGTTTAGCCTCTAGATAGAGGACAATATTTTTTCGAACAATGCCAAAATCAACGTCGGACATATCCTTGTAATACTAGGTGAACATTCTTTGTTGGCTATTAACAATTCCATCATTTCATGACGTTTGTCATCATTCAGACTTTGCCCAATTTATACAATTTGAGGATCGTTTACCGTATTAAGGTTTACTTAGATTGTTGTTTTAGCAGCGAAAACGATTTCGTCCTCATGTTCCAAAAAGTTTTTCATTTCGAAATTAATATCAGACTGAAAAGAAACACCATCATCTGAAATGTATTTGAAATTATACTCTGGTATTTTATTGGACATTTTATAACAAAAAGAAGAGGATCTCCCACCAGGATCGTCATTACAAACTTCTTTATTTATTACAACATCAGACACTTTTTCACAGTAAAAAAGGGGGTGTTGTAGATATCAACTCTCAGGTTGATCACATACGTTTTATCAGCTTCTAGTAGGTTTGCGAAATCGATCTCATAAGAACTTTCATCATCCAAATCTTCTTCTGTTATAGAGGGATTGTTTCTGACTTGGTTCTCCAAGGTTTCGTGCCAGTAAGCGGTCATTTTCCTAATCATATTAACAGATGAATTGAGAATATAAGAACAATCTAAAAAGATTTCAAAACCTGGAGAGTGTGTTTACAAAACTTTATTGAAAAACGGTTCGAGGAAATTATAACACAATGTGGTTTCCCCTTCTCGTACAAACTGTCCATTAAGGGTTGGAGGAATAAGTATACATTGCTCAAATATTTTACCTTTTATAGAACCTTCACCACCTGTTGGAGTATATATAATACCGAAATTATCCGAGTTATAATAGGACCAAGGAAAAGAAGGTATGCCAGTAGTGTTTGGTCCTAAATCCATTCATGAGAAATATTCTATTTTCTGCATGAGAACGCATGGACATGATATTATATGATGTAAAGTTGGGAATGTGAAATGAATCCTCGTTTTGCCTAAATATAGGACACATATCAAATTCACTTAACTCAACCCCAGGTTTGTTGGAATGAGTTGAATCAATAATGGTCGTGACATACTTCTCACCTTCTATAGTGATGAGTTTACCGTTAGGCATAAATCGTATTTTCTGATGCAGGGTGGAGAATAGAGGCTTAACCTGATGCAACCAATGTCTTCCCAGGATAAAGTTGTATGATGGTTGCTTATTTATTACGCAGAATTCTACCTCAAATGGTATATCAGCTACGTAAATCATGTTCGGAAGCTACCCATAATTTCTCGACGAGAATTGTCAAAACCTCGGACACATAGGTTTGATGGAATGATTTCATTAGTGGAGATCCTGATTTCTTGAAGATTCCTCTATGGACATATGTTTAGTAATGAACCATTGTCGATTAGAGTCATTGGAATAATCTTATCGGTTATTTTCACATAAATGTAGAGTGTCTTAACATGAGTTTCGTCAAGAGTAGGTAAATCTTTATTCTCGAATCCTATCATGTTGGTTTGCGAAGTTGCTGAAATAATTCCAACAAACTCTATAGGGGTTGTGTTAGCTGGTATACTATCCTTACTTAGCTCATTTAGCAAGGCCTTCTTGTGTTCTATAGAATACATTAGGATTTCCCAAAATATTGGCATTCGTCTCCTTTAGTTGAGTAAGAAGACTATCGCCCGAGTTTTGAGCTCTGGGCTCATTTTCCTTTCTTAGGCCATTAGATGGTCTAGGAAGATTAGCCGTATTGGTAGGGGCAGTTTTCATAAAATTAGGTTGGAAGTCAGATCCTCTTCGGGTTGCAAAGAATTCATGTCACACATTTCTTGGAGAATTTGTGTTAGACTTATTAGGGATCCACCAATTTCGAGATACTACTGGTGGAGGTGGAATTGTTCGATCCTCCTTTTTAGGCCATGGATTAACCATATTAAATTCAATATTGATAATAAGTACACACACGAAGATTATATTCACTTGGTGATCGGGTAACGGATTCTTCACGATCTCGGGTTTAGGGATGATTTTTTTATCAATCGGGTTTAAACATTGGTGCTTAAGGGCTCTACAGTTATCAATAGAGTGATCTTTCATCTGATGGTACACACACCATGCATTTTCAAATTTTTCGAGAAAATCCTTACCTTCTTTTGGAGTTAAGGACTTTATTAGAATCCTTTGTTGGAGGAGGGCAAGATCTTGACTAAGGGTCATACCCAAATCATCAAAAATTCTGGGAGGTCTCGGGACCTTTGGTATTGATGGTTTGGATTCCATCGGGGCATTTGTTTTAACCGATAAAATTTTCTTGGACTTAGCTTAAGGGAGTCCGAAGTTTGCCAAGTAACCGTGACCTAATGAACTTCGGCTTTATCCTTTTTCTGAAGTCGCGTAGGAGCAACATATGCCTTCATAGTTTTACCCTCCTTCCTTTCCTTTACAAAGGCTTTGTCAAGGTTATTACCTGTCTTAAGAAGTTTCTTCATGTTTTGGAAGGTTTTGATGAAAAATCCAACAGAATATTGGCCATTAACATTATCCAAAATCATATCAATTTGTCTTTGTTCGTTGGGTAAAGAATCAATTTTTTCAGTAACAGCCTTCCATCTTTCGATAAAAACAAAATCTTCTCGTTCTGACCTTGTTTCATGTTATTGAGCTTCTTCTCAGGTCGTTCTATGCTGAGATGCATGTTGAACCATTCTATAAAGGTTGATGCGAGTTTATCGATAGTTAGAAGGTACGCTACCTTTTTTGGTGATACCAACGTAGGGCTGCATCATCTAAGTACTATGGAAATAGATGGAGGATTTTCGGTTCTCCCAGATGTAAAGGTGTCATATTCATTATATATATTTAGAAGGAAGCGGCGGGGTCACTCTTGCCTACGTATTATGAAAAAGATGGTCACTTTACACTTGTAAGGCACCAGGGCGGAGAAAGGTAAGATGGTTAAGGTTTAGTTAGGTAAGATTAACCTCATCGTCCCCCTCTCAACTTTACTAACTCCTCTCGAATTAGGTCCCCTTGGAAACTACATAGCCTAGCACGTGTCTTGTGGACATGTGGCAATATGAGGAGGGGCTCGGAGTCTTTTCTTGAGGTTTGATGATTTCAACATTGGTTTGCGTTCTGGGCTTCTTTCAAAATAAAACATTTAATTTTTAAAAGATTTTGATATGACCGGCCGCTGTAAAATTAATAATGTAAAAAAATTAATTTTGAATTCAAACTTTTGTAATATGGGGACTTGTTGCAATCAAATGATAATTTGATTTGAAACTCAATTTTAAATTAATTAAACATGATTAGTTTAACAGAACACATATTTGAATAATAGAGTCGGCAATTGATTTTAGAAAAATCAATAAAATATCCTTGTATAAACGGGTTTTTATACCAGAGTTTCTATAAGGGGTTCAGATTTTGGTTACGCTCGGAAAAGAGATTTCGCGCTAAGTCCTCCGCGCCCGCCAAATGACGGTTGTATTTTTCAAAAGATTTCGGCTATTTTAAAGATTTATTTATAACATTTTATTCAATTTTAATAGTCTTAGGGTCCTAAACAAGGATATGTTTAGATTGCGTAAATAATTGTACAAAACTATTTAAAAAGTGTGTGTACCTGTTGCGCTGATATCAAGTTAACAAAACCTGAAAATTTTAGAGGAATGTATTAAAATTTAAAAATATATTCAAACGAGATCTTATATGAAAAAACTTGTATTTGGGAGACATCACAGAGATATTTTCTTTTCTGACCTCGGGAAACCATTTAAAAATGGAGCGGAGTTCCCAAAATTATAAAATATAGTTTTGGGTTTTGAAAAATGGAACCAAACATGCCTTATGATCAGAATCATAGGGCTTGGGTCCGTTTAGATCGATTTGGGCTTGGTCGGGAAGCTCGGTCCCAGACTCGGGCTACTTAGGGTCATAGGTCTTAGGTTAGGGATCTAGGTCTTGGGTCAAGAGAACGCTCAGTCCTAGGTCTATGGCTAGGGTTATGTTTATCGATCTTATGTCAAGTTAGGGCTCGGTCCTAGGTCTAGGGTTAGGGATAGGTTTACGGGTCCTAGATCAAGTTAGGACTCAGTCCTAGGGTTAGAAACACCGGTCCCAAGTTAAGTTAGGGCTCGGTCCTAAGATGAAAAACTCGGGTTGGTTCCTCGGTCCTAGGTTTGAAAAACCGGTCCTAGGCTAAGGGGAGTGTTCGGTCCTAGGGTTAGAAACATTGATCCTAGGCTAAAGCGAGTGCTCAGTCCTAAGGTTAGAAACTTCGGTCGGAGTCCACAGTCCTAAGTTAAAACCATTGGTCTTGGGGCTTGGTCCTTCATCAAGAACATTGGTCGTGATCCTCGGTCGGAGCTGAAGAACACCGGTCATGGTCCTTGGTCGAAGGCTAAGTTTTCTCGATCCCAAGTTTTGACATGGGTTCGTTTTATTGATCCCTACTGAAGAACAAGATCGAGGATTACCGGTCCTATACTAAAGCCTTAGGACCGTGTGTTTTTATTTTGGTCAAAATTTCAGAAGTTTATAACTTTTGATCTAGATCATGGAATCATGATCTGTAAGCTACAGTTAGTTCATGTGATGATGAAGAACAAAATCTCTAGCATAAATTGTGATTATTGGATCTTTACAAAGATCAATTTCAAAATACCATTTCTAGGTCAAATTTTGTGATTTTTCAAATTATGTCATTTCAATGCTTGATTTTTGTTTCATTAACTTTGAAATGATGAATATAGTTGAACACAACCAAAACAATAACATCGTTCAAGCATTTTAAACAATTTTTAAAGATTGAATCAAAATCCAAAAATATTCAAAAAACACAATTTGATCAAACATGATCAAAACGATGTTATAGTTGTTTGGAAATCATCCTAACACATTAATAATCATGTATAACAACTAATTTAATCAAAAAAACAGATTAAACTCAAGAACACAAGATTTAAAAAATCTAATTTTTAAGTTTAAATTTAAAATATATAGTTTGATCAAACGTGATCAAAACGTTGTTATAGTTACTTAGAAATCATCCTAACACATTTACAAACATGTATAGCAACAAATTGAATAAAAAAAATCAAATTTTTATTTAAATTGATTTGATCTAATTTCTTTCCATAGAAAATATATTTATGATATTTCATTTATATTTTTATTTATTATCATTTCCTTATTGTTCCTCAAATATACCAAATATTCCGTGTCTAATTTTATTTATTATAGTCTTAAATAAGTCAAATAAATCTCTTACTAACTTTAAATATTAACTGTTCAAAAGTATTTTTTGTTTTGTTTATCAATTTTTTAATTCTTTTTATAAACTTTTTTGTTTCAATATTCTTATTCAATATTTAATTTAATAATATTTTTAAAAGATAATATAAATAATTTTTAGTTATAGAATAGGATTATAAATTTAAATAAATATTTAAAACATAAAATATAATGAATTATTTAAATTTTATATTATATTATATTATATTATATTATATTATTTATATTATATTATATTATATTAAGTGTTTTTTAAATAATAATTTAATTATTAATTTTGTTTAACTATTATTATTCTTGTTTGTAAGAGATAAGATGTTTTATGATGAAAATTCAAAATGTATAATGACATTTATAAAAATAGTGGAATTATTTGAGTTGATGTGGAAGGGTCAAAGGTTTTGACGATGTCAAGGGAGAGCTTTCAGGCAACGCCCAAAGTCCTACCTCCTGTCTGGATTTATTTCAATTAAATCTATTTATTTGTGAGAAATTAAAATTGCGATTAGCGAAAATACTCGTCTTCTATTTCCTTATAATTGAAGAATTCTTTAATTTTAGATTAGAATGAATCTTTTAATTAATGAGTACGTCAAATTAGTTTATCTCTCTGTTGATGGGACGTAAAGAAGAAATTAATTGTACCTCAAATGGGAACCATACAGTTACAAAATAATCTAACATGTTATTTATTTGGTTTGAATATTTCTAATTTAACACTTAAAATTAGAAATTTCATTTAGGTATCCTTATTTTATATTAACGACAAATACATTAATAATTTTTCACAGTAGATCACATTATTTTGGCATATATAAAATATGACATTTGTACAATTATTTATTATAATAATGACTCATAAATTCCAATAATCTCTCACTAAGTCACGTATGTACAAAAATAAATGTGTCAACCATAATGAAATTTTGTGTTATCTCAATCATATATTGTATAAATAATCTATCAATTAATTATATCATTATATTAGCAAAGAGTTCGTCGTTATATTAATCACAACCACACCAAACAATGATCACATAAATCAATACAATTAAATGAAACTCATATCATGGATGTGAGGAATGGAAATTTAATGCACGGTGATCTGTTCATGTCAATTTTTAATTAGTCCTACTTAAGTGAGATCACTCTTTTAACATTCTTGTACATAATATCTTTAAACATTATCATAACTGATAAACATAAGTGTATATACAAATACTTTAAAGTCATAGAAAACTAATGTATTATAAACTCCACTTAAACTAAAGATTCTCAAATACTAAAATAAAATACCCATGTGAGTAGTGTGCTCATGAAAGGCATTGGGTATCAAGCCTTTTGTAAGAGGATTTGCTAACAAGGAGTTTGTTCATATATATTATACGCTTAATTGTCAATTTTGTACTCTTTCTTTAATAACAAGAAATTTAATGTCAATAAATTTTGACTTTGTTGTACTATTGTGTTATTGGAATACAATATTGCTAATGTGTTGCCACAGTACAATTTTAGTGGTCTTTCAATCCTTCCATAATACGCAGCCCTGTGACAAAAAAATTAGCCATAAACCTTGATTTGATGCCTCATAACAGGCTATTAATTCAGTTGGCACGGTAGAGAAGCTACAAGTGTTTGTTTAATACTCTTTCAGGATATAGCTCCTCTAGCTAACAGATAAACATAACCTGAAGTCAATCTACTATCTTGGCATCCTGTTGACCTCTGATATATGAGCATGTAATCTCTGGGTTTTTTTAAATATATCATAACCCTTTTGACTGCGTTCCAATAATATACTCCTACATTACTAAGATATTTGTCTAAAACTCCAACAATATAACGTGTTAGCAGTACGCGTACATACTTGAGCATACATCAAACTTTCAATAACCTAAACATAGATAATTTATTTCATTTATTCAATTTTCTCAATTTTCTTTTAGGAATTGATTGAGACTAAATTTGTCTCCTTTGTCGACATGGGTATATAAAGATTTACTATCAAAATTCCATATATTTTAAGCATTGTATCAATATAGTTTCTACGAGATAACCCAAGGATAACTCGAGAACGATTTCGATGTATTTCAATTTATAATATAAAAGAAGCTTCGCTAAGATCTTTCATTTCAAAAGTATTGATAGAAATTTTTTAGTTTCATACAATATGTTTAAATCATTTGAGTCAAGTAGTATGTCATCAACATACAAAACCAAAAAAAATATGTTTACTCCCAATAAATTTCTTATACACACCTTCATCAACGACATTTACCTCGAAACCAAATATGATAATAATTTGATGAAATTTGTGATATCATTGGAGAGAAACTTCTTTGAGCCCATACATGAATTTTCTCAATTTACATACTAAATTCTTTGAGTCTCCCGATACAAAGTTTTCTAGTTGGACCATATAGATTGTTTCTTCAATGTCTCCATTGAGAAATGTTATCTTGACATCCATTTGGTGAAGTTCCATATCAAACTTTGCATTGAATGACATGATTGCCCTAAAAGATATCTTCGATGAAACTGGAAAAATGTCTCTTTAGAGTCAATCACTTCCTTCTAAGAATAACGTTTTGCTAAAAGACGAGCTTTATATTTGTCAACATTACCCTTTGAATCCTGTTTGGCTTAAAAAATCCATTTACAATCATTATGTTTCTTTCTTCTAGTAATGGAACAAGTTCCCAAACTTTATTGTCTTAATAGATTTATATTCTTCGTTCATTGCACAAATCTACTTTTCAGAATTAGTATCCTTCATAGCATGTTGAAAGCTCATAGGGTCATCTTTCATTATATCACCACTATCCTCATTTTCTTAAAGAAAAACGATATAATCATTTGATATAGTACTTCTCCTTTCTCTAGTAGATCATCTTAAAAGCACTTAATCTTGAGATTGTTGAGTTTATTCAACAATGTCTTGTTGCTCTTAATTTTGAACTTGATCATCAATAGGAATAAAATCCATATCAATGTCAAAAGCATTTGTGATATGAATCAAGTCTTCTTCACTAGGAATTGTTGAATCTAAATTATCTTCAAAGTTAAAGTCATTTTTTCTATCAAACTTAATATCCTCAAAAAATATTGTAGTTCCCGTCTCAAAAATTGTTTTTGACTTGGGATCATAAAAAATAGGAAAATCAAGAAAACACAACATTATTTTCTATAGATAACTGCTGACTTTTTTGGGATCAATTTTTTTTCATTCGGCCGATAAGGCTTGCCTCAATAGAACATCCTCAAACATGAAAATACTTTAAACTAGGTTTACGACTAGTCCAAAGCTCATAAAGTGTTTTAGTACTTTACTTTAGTTGGTACTCTATTTAAAATATAGGTTGAAGTCTTTAGTGCCTCTCCCCGTAGGGATTCTGCTGAAGTCAAACAACTAATCATACTCCTTATCATGTCCTTAAGAGTGCGATTTTGCATTTCAACCACACCATTCATTCTAGGTGAACTAGACATGGTGTATTGTGGTTTGTGGAACAATCCCACAATCCTCTAGTTATCTGACAAAAGGTCATGGACGTTATTCACCTGAATCTTCATATCTAACGTAATATTCATCGCCACTGTCAAATTTGACATTCTTTATCCTTTTATTGATTTGGTTTTCAACTTCAATTTCAAATGTTTTGAACACGTCCAATACTTGTGACTTTTCATGAATTAGAAATATGTATGCATATTTTGAGTAGTCATCTATAAATGATACAAATTATTATTGATCATTCCAAGAAGATGTAGGAAATTGTCAACTCTAAGACGTCAATTTCCCTTATTGCATATATTTCTTTCTTTTAATTTGTTTCCCGGCCTTTAATGCATTCAATACATACATTAAAATTTGAAAATTCAATTTAAACTAAAATTTCTTCAGAAATAAGCCTTTCAACTTTATTTCTAGAGATGTGTCTTAATCATTTGTGCCATAAGGAACTTGAATTTTCATATTCATTTTACGCTTAGTACCATGCGATTCCACATTCAAAGTTTCATTATAAGAATAAATAGTTTCAAGCAAATAAAGATTATCATAAACTATAAGTGAACCAGTTCCGACAATTTTAGAATTAATAGGTAAAGTTAAATTTATGTTTTCAAATGAACAATGATATCCCAATTTGTCCATACAAACAACATAAATTAAATTACATATAAATGACAGTACAACAAAAGTATCTATTAAATCCAAATAGTAACAAGTACTTAATAACAATCTAAAATGTCATATTGCTTCCACTTCTACCAATTCTCATCTCTCACATAAATGTGTCTTTCAACATCAATTGGTTTTCGGTAATTTAGACAACTGTGAAATGAAACACTTATGTTAGTAGTAGCACCATAGTCTAACCACCAAGTGTTTCTCACTATTGAAGCTAAATTCTTCAGAACTGACTAACTAAGAAATATACATTTCTTAGCACGCCAAATAATGTACTTATGACATTCTTTCTTTTGATGTCCATCCTTCTTATAAAAGAAACAACATTTATCAATTTTAAATTAGGTTGAGCTTGAGTTGTTTTCTTTTGTGCTAAAAATTTGTCTTTATCAGCCTCATTTTCTATCTTTATACCCCTTTCTTTAGAGATGTTTGTCAAATGAGCAATTTTAGTCTTGTTTTGCTTCAATTTTTATTTGTCTTATACATAAAATGAAATGAGCTCAATAAGAGACTATTTCTCCCATTAATAGTTAGAACTGACCTAAAATTTACTGAGTTGAACATGAAAAGATATAAGCACCAAGTGTACAAGTAAATTTTTAGACATCACGAGTTTGAATGCTTTCAACTTATAAGCAACATGAGACATTTTTATAATGTACTCTCTTATGCTTTCTTTGCCTTTAAATCGTGATGAAATTAGTCTATTTAAAAGAGTGTTAGTTTGTGTTTTATCACTTTTTCAAAGTACTTTTTGATTTTTGCAAGGAAATCTTTGGCATTGGTGATCTCATCTGATTCTGCATCCCTTAAAGCCTCGGGTATACCACGCTTTATGATCATAAGACTCAAACAATTAGAACGTTCACACTTCTCATAGATTCTCTTATCATGAGAGTTATTATTATCCGTAATAGAAGTGGGCTCATCATTTCTAAACGAAAGTCGATATCCATGAATCCAAGAATAATAAGAATGTTCTCTTTTCAATCCTTAAAATTGCTTCCATTAAAGATCAAAACTGAATTAGCATTAACAGATACACTAGCAACAACAAAATTATAAAAAATAAAAACAAGTAATACATTACATTAATAACATGCTCATGTTTATAATCTTAAATAACAAATAAATTCAAATTACGATTTATCCATCTCAAAATACTTAACACAACATTAATATCAAGTCTTTGGATAATAATATTAACTATTAATAGTATTTTGTTGTAACGATGAAACATTAATAATAAAACATGTCAAATAATTAAATATATCTTTGGATATATATATATATAGATTATTTATTCACATAAATAAGACTTTATAATTATTACATGTTTACCATCATAAATATTTATGTAACTCAGTCAAATAATATAATCACATGAATTACACAATACTAACATTCAAAATTTGCAACCTAACAAAACAAGAATCATTTAACTAACTAGGCTAATAAGACTTTATATTTTAAGTTCAATACCAAATTTGATAAACGCGAGATATTCTTAATAATATAAGTTCAACTTTTTAATTAACTATTCTATATATAAAGATGCTTAAGTAAGGTCACGAGATTAAAGGTTCATTGGGAAAAAATATGTGATGAGATATGTGAAAAGATGTGTTGTTTTACCGAAATGAATGGATTGAGAGTTTCTATTTTTTCTTGTAATATATATTATTCGTGATTTATTAAGAATTTTAAACATTGAATACAAATTATTATAATTTTTTTATTAAATTTATTTTGTTTATATTTTTATTCGTGTAAATCGCTCAAGAATCTTGTTAGTTCTTTTAATCTTCATATAAAATATAAAAAAATAAAATAGTTTCTTAATTTATGTATATCTAAAATTAAACATATACTCATTGATTTTCTCTTAAATTTATAATATATATAAATATATATATATATATATATATATATATATATATATATATATTAATGAGAAAAATTAAATATCCATAAATCTAGAAATTTTTAATAATATCTTTAATAATGGTTGTTTAACGAGAATTCAAGACTATCCTAAAATATATGTTTTTCATTATAAATTTTTTTTAAATAAAAAAAATTAGCATGACACCCCCACAACAATCACCCCTAATATCATAAATCTTTATATTTTAAATCAAAATTATGAAATTGTCACAAATCAATATAAATATAAATATATATATATATATATATATATATATATATATATATATATATATATATATATATATATATATATATATATATATATATCCACCGAATGATATATATTCTCACATAATTAAATTATGACACTCTAATACCAATTATTATATTTATCTGAATTAAATCATAATTTATTTGTGAAAAATTAAAACTTCACACATCTTCTTTTTCCTCATAATGGAAAGATTCTTTAATCTCCTATTCTTTTATAAATGAAATTGAACGATCCAATTGATTAGTACGTCATATTAGTGTATCTTTCTAAATCTTTGGAGACCCAAGGAGGAAATTGACCGTAACTCAAATGGGGATCATACCCTGCAAAGAGGAAATTGACCATAACTCAAATGGGGACCATACCGTTAGAAAACAAAATACGTGTTAGTTATTTTGGTTTTAATATTTTTAATTTTGCCCTTTCATAAAATTATAAATTTCACGTAAATATATCATCAATTTTATATTTAGATAAATATCCTTATAATTGCGTAAACTTAATTTATATTAGATCACATTATTTTGACTTAAAAATGATATTTACACACTTATTTATTATAATTGTGATTCATAAATTCTAATATTTGAAACTTGAAGTGGCTAATTAAATCCTGCTAAAGATTTTAGTGGTCTATAGGTTTGTTTTGATATATTTTAGATGCATTTGAGAACTCATGACAACTCATTTCGTGACTTAATTTATAATTTTTTTTTTTGGTTTGTTCTTCCATGACTTGGATATAAAACATATATTTGAGGGATAAAGACGTTTGTATTTAAGAATTTAGTGGTTGGCTAAGGTTTATAAAGGAAGATGCATTTTGTTTTAAAAGAATATATGCATCCTTAATGGATGAGATCACAGTCACAATCTAATATATATATATATATATATATATATATATATATTTATTTATTTATTTATTTATTTAAATTTAAAAGATTTTGTTAGTCATTTGATCTCGAAGAAAGATCATCAAGCTTAAAAGGACATTCCATCTCAATACATTTCATCACAATAACAAGACACTAACATCCATTGTAGGATGTCACAACAAAAGAACATCTTTAGCCAATGGTTAAGAAAATCAAATGATTGAAATTAAAAAAAAAAAAATGATAAAGATACACATCGCACAATCGAAAGTCAGCACACATGTTCACTTTGAGACGCTGGGGCCTAGAGCACGACGTTTTCGCACTTATCCATCCTCTTGGATAATGCTTTGGTTCTCTCCCAAAGAAATGAATGCCCAAGTAAAAGCAGCACCAACTAGTTCGAATATTTATCCTAATGCGTCATTTGTTCTCATTTGAGAATCGTACCAAATTTAAATTGTCACAAGTAGCCCGTGGTTGGTCACACTTGTCACATTCAATTTCGAACAATGAAAAAGAGCTCAAATGATAGTCAAAGAACTATATATGGTCGATAAACAATAGTGCACACCAACATTAACAGTTTGCCACATTTCAAAAAATTAAGGAATCAACAAGAGTGATATACTTTTATTCCGGAGGCACCGATAGATAGGGATGAGATTCATTAATTTTTGGGCATGTTCAAAAGAGACTCGTTTATTTTCACCCAAATATGTAAGTGGTTCTTAAACCCGGTGTTTTGAAGATCAATTTTTGTATATAAGCTAACAAAAAAATGGTCCTTTAGTAGCATAGTTTATGCATAAACAAAAAAAAAAACAAAAACATGGCATTTACCACCATATGATCGAATGTGGCAATATATGAAACATGTGACATATAGAAAGACATTTTTCATTATTTATTTATTTTCTTTACTTATCCCTCCACTGTATTAGGGAGAATATTTCAAGTTTTAATCAAGATTTTAGAAATAATTATAATTTCAAGTATTCGATGAGAGAAGTTTATCGTCCTATTTTACTCTAAATGTGCGTTAGTCAGTTTGGTTTGCCGGTCTATTCACCAAAAGTATTATCCCAATGGTTGGTATTGTTTTTTCAAAACATTTATCCGTCGGTTGGCGGTTAAACACCGATTCGGTTTGGTTGGTTTTTAAAATATTCATATGTCGATTGACTGTTAAGCATCGATTCGGTTTGATTGATTTGGTCGATTAATTAATTTAATAGTATAAAGATTAAAATATATATATATATACTTATTTATATTTATATATATAATGATGCTTAATTTTTAAAGTGTTCGGATTGCCGGGTCGAGAGCTGTGGTTAATTTGGATAATTGGGTTGGATTTTGGGTTGACCCGCCCATAAACTTAAAACGGTTAAAAATAAAATTAAAAATGTTAGAGATATGTTTCGAACTTGCAACATAACAAAACAAATACAACTCTTTAACTAACTAGGCTACTAAGACTTTATATTTTAAATTCAACACCAAATTTGATGAACACGGGACGTTTTAACATTAATATAAATTCAACTTTTTAACTAATTAATATATATATATATATATTTAATAATGTTGAATAAATGAATATTTTGGTCGGATTGTGGGTTGACTCACCCATAAATTTAAAACGGTTAAAAATAAAATTAAAAATGTTATCCGTAATTTTTTTCACGATTTTTTTTATTATTATTCGTGCAAATACACGGGCTAAACGTTAGTTTTGATATAATAGTATAAAGATTAACAAAAATAAAAAATATATATTATTATTTAAGAAATATTTTACCACTAAGCCATAAAAACATTTAAAAATGATATCAAAATACGGGTGAGTATAATATATATATTCTAAAATAGTTAAAATAGAACAAAAGAAATGTTTTAAAATATGTTAGTTAATAATAGAGCATAAATGTGTTATGCTGTTAATTATTTATATAATATATATTTAATCATAACTAAAATGTCACCAATAATGCCAACATATTAATATTAATGAAATTATTTGTGTTAGTTAATTAATATATATTCAATATATATATATAAATAGTTTAAATGTTTAATAATTTCGCACTAAACATATATATGTAGTCAGTAGGTCATTATATAATTCGTATAAGCTCAATAGAAATCTAAGTTTGAATTCCACATGCGATTACGCATTCCATAACCCGTTAAGCAAGTTGAGTCGGTCATCTCTTAATTTGTTTAACTTGTGAAAGAATTGAAATTATTTTTTTCAAAGTCCTTAATTATGAATTACATCTTTCATTTTCATCACCCATGACTCATCAACCTTTAAATTTATTGCTTTTATTTACAAATTATTTATTACATCTTATATTCATATTCAATACAATAAAGTATAATATAAGCATATAATAGTCTAACCTAACAATGGTGAAAAGTCTTTCCTAATAGATGAAGCATGCAATAGTAAAATAATTCCACTCCACATAAATGTAAATGAAATTCAAATGCACAATTAACATTTAGAATCAACTACTTACTTCATTTCCAACCGTCTATTTAAGAGAACCACATAATGAGAGCTTAGAACATCCCAAACTAAATATCCTACTATCACTCTCCACTCTCAAAGTCTAAAAAACTATATAAATACAATGGCTCCTAGCTTTCATAACATCAACAATTCCTTGTTCGAGTTTGTAGTAAAAGACGGAAAGGGTGTTAAGGGTCTAGTTGATTCGGGCATATCGACTGTCCCCGAGCAATATGTCCAGCCCCCGAAAGAGAGGATCCCACTTGATCACAAGCTGCCAGCCTTAGGTCCAAACCTCGAGCCCATTGATTTGTCGGGGCTAGATGGGCCGAACCGTGAAAGTGTGGTGGAGGCCATAGTTCGTGCGTCGGAGACACTAGGGTTCTTTCAAGTGGTGAACCATGGTGTTCCTTTGAGGGTTCTCGATTCCCTCAAGGATACGGCTCATGGGTTCTTCAACCAAGAGGTTGAGAAGAAGGCGATTTATCTCAAAGAGGTTAGCCCAAGCCCGTTGGTGAAGTATGGGACTAGCTTTGTCCCCGAGAAAGAGAGAGCTCTTGAGTGGAAAGATTACATTAGCATGTCGTATACCAACGATCAAGAAGCACTTCAACAATGGCCCAACGAGTGCAAGTATGTTGATCTTCATATTTTTTTTTTTTTTACAAAGGTTGATTATGAAAACTACAAAAAATTAACTCATAAATTACATTTTTCGCAGGGAAATATCATTAGAGTTTTTAAAGACTTCGACGGAAATGGTGAAGAAGCTAGTTGAAGTGTTGATAGAGGGGCTTGGAGTGGAACTTGACGGCCCCAAACTAGATGGGCTAATTGGTCTTAAGATGGTAAACATGAACTACTACCCGGCTTGTCCCAACCCCGAACTAACTGTCGGGGTTGGGCGCCACTCAGACATGGGAACCATCACGGTTCTCCTACAAGATGGCATAGGAGGTTTGTACGTCAAGCTAGAAGGAAATACAAATGAAGATGAGTGGATAGCAATTCCTCCAATAGATGGTGCGTTAGTCATCAATATTGGAGATTGTTTACAGGTAAATATAAAAATTGCGTTAATAATCTTGTGTATTAAAAAAAAATATGAATTTATCAATTCATTCATAACTATTTGTTTTTCAGATACTAAGTAACGGGAGATATAAGAGCGCAGAACACAGAGTGAGAACTGCGAGTACAGAATCAAGAGTATCTGTCCCGGTTTTCACTGCTCCACTCGTGAACGAGTTGATTGGGCCATTGGCCCAACTTGTGGAGCGCGATGGAGTAGCACGTTACAAAGACGTGCTCTTCGGAGATTACATGAAAAACTTTTTCGGCAAGGCGCACAAAGGAAAGAAGTCTCTTGAATTTGCTAGGCCAAATTTGACCTCAAAGCAATGAGGTTTCACCAATAGTCCACAATAATTGTCAGTTTTTCGTATAAGGAAGAAAAATTCCAATGACCGAGTCTCTACGGAATTTTCCTTGTTTCTTTTTTTGCTATATGATATGCTTTTTTATATAAATAAAAATTAAATATGTTGTCTTTCTCATCAATTAATTAAGATGTGTCAATAGAGATCCGTTACACATAAAAACAAATAAAATTAGATACGCCCTAGATTATTTTAATTTGTTTAAAGAAAATAAGCATTTATATTATAAGGTAAGAAGATAAAAGAGGAGAGATTATATAATTAGATATCATCTACTAAATTATTTCAAATAAATAAGCACTTGATGATTAAAATTGTTAAATATATATTTAATTAAATTTTGTTTTACATTTATATTAAAGAAAAAAATTATTAACCAAATTTCATGTACAATAATTATATCTAGACCAAAAAAAATGTTTTATATAGAGGGCATTAAATAATTTTACTCAACTTTCCAACTTCATTAATTATATAGGCGAATTTGAGAAGGTAGATGAAGAAAAAATGTTGATTTTATAAGAATGTATTAAATAAATTTAAAAGGTAGATGAAATAGTAAGACTTGTTTGGTTGGGTTTTTATAATAACTAAAAAAAAATTAAACAACATTCCACTCCCATTATCTATTATAGTTCATCAAATCAATTAATATTTATCAATATTTTTAAATATTTTTATCAAAAAAATATCTTCACATCTTCAAAATTATCACCAATTATTAATTTTTTTCTCACTCTAGATTATTTTAATAACAACAATCCAACCAACCGGCCTTAAATTTTTTTTTTAAAAATTAGAATTATTTATTGAATAATTGTCTCAACTTGAGACTCTCAAGCAATAAAACTAGACCATGAGAATTGATTGAAAAAATGTTTTATATTCTTCCTAAAAACAATTTATCATAAATATTATTTGTTATTAAGGCTTTATTTTAAATACCTTTATAACCCAAAAATATCATATTCCTCTTCATCACTCTCATCACATTAATTAATTCATTACCCAAAATATTAAAATAAACTTTATTTTAAATTATTAATTTAATTTTATCATTATATATTTTTACCAAAAATACACTAACCTCAAAATCGACAACAATCATTTAAATAACCGGGTTATTTAAATAAAATAAGGTTTGAGTATCATGAATGGACATATATGAAAGAAAAAAAAAAGCAATATAAATCATTTTTAAAAAGTTGTTATTTAAAGATTTATACAAGAATATATATTATATACATATTATGTGTATTAATCTTCGGTAATATATAAATATGAATGGGATGATGGTTACCTATTCATTATTAACTTATAATTTTATCAATTTTCATATACTACAGATACCTATATAGTTGGATATTGTTGTATGAGTAAATTTTAAAATAATTTATTTTTTTATAAAGAGTTAATTCTCATTAATTCAAATAAAAATTTATATACACAGTAATAATATTACACAATAATAGTATTACAAACATATAAAATAACATTAAAAAAATCAAAACAATTCAAGAGAATCTAGATATTAAATAATATGATAAATTTGTAAAAATTAAAATTATAATAGAGAAATTCAACAATTTTAAAATTTCTTGAGAGTGATTCCAAATACAAACTTGTTTGAGTTCTATAACGACGAGTGAATAAACAGAATAAATTGAACAAACCAAATATACCGTGTCGGAAAAATCTCTACCAAAATTATGAACAGTAGTGAAATTTGTCATTGTTTGTGAGTTGGTGAGTTGGTAATCAACGCCGAAAAAGATTTTGTTATGTGATAATTGATTATCTATGTATATGGTCAAAATAATAAGAAATTCATACAAATCAATGAATAATACATTTAAAAGAGCTTCCAAATGAAAAATTAGTTTCAAACACTTTTGTTCAATAAAAGATAAACACTTAATTTTATCTCATTTACTATATATTAAAAGAGATATACACATACTCGAGACAACACCAAGACAATTGGCGAATATGAGCCGCAAACAATCCCATCAAAAACTAAGAATATTATTCGGATTATAAAATTCGGGACAAAAAATTCGATCCAACTAAATAAGGTATGGATCAAACAAATATAACACAAACTCAAATTTAAGTATTAAAAAGGAAAACTTGATATCTTCTAATTCTAAAAAAATTTCCGAAAGGACACCAACTCAAATCTGAGCGATGAAAAGACAAAATGATAAACTTAAAATTTTAAATATAAAATAAATATGACCATTAAATTTAAAACAAATATGACACGTTACCATATATAAATAGTCCAACATATTAAATATTTCATACTAAAAATGATTAGTCAGTTTTTACAGCACATGTGAACGAGCAGATCTGACCGTTTTTAAAAAGCTTTATTATCGGCTGTTGCCGACTCCACCAATCTTATCCTGCTACCATAACTACCTTTGATCATCAACGGTCAAAACTAACTGTCGTTTTTTCACATCTCAGATGAATAAATGAAAATACAATGACCAAGTCTTGCTGAATTTTCCTTGTTTGATTATGACTTTTCCTTTTTCTCTTATTTTTTCTCAACAATTAAGAATCATAATATAGACTAATTAGTACATTTAACTATTTAAGAAACAAATAAAAATTCAATGTACATTCTAGAATCCTGATGAATTTTGTTTGTCCATTCTATTATACGGTATGACTAAATAAAGTCTTTGAAACAAATATACATAAGAATTAGTTATTCAATATATATTTTTATTTTTTTGGGATTCATAAGATAAATTTTTAAATGTTTTTTTTTAATAATTTTTTTGGAATTAACATATAGATTTGATACTTGACAATAAAAAATATTTATTAACTATTTTTTAGAATAGATGTTTGATTTTTTTTATTAATTCAAATTAAAATAGTCTTGTCCGTGGGTGAATTTTCGTTAGTGCTTGACTAGAATAAGTAAAAAATACAAAATTATACGGTTGGAATATGATATGACCCATAATTTTTTTTGATTATTTTTAATTTAATTCATTATTTATTTATCTAATTCTTAAACAATAAATCAAAATTTACATTCATATATTAGTAAAATAAGGGACTACGAGGGGATACGAGAAGGAATAAAATTAAGATGGTCACTTCGGAGAATGGCTCCTTCATTCTCTTGCCATAGTTTCGCCGTAAGCGACTAATAGTTTCCTTTCCTCGGCCGAAAAATGCTTAGCCAGAAGCGATAAAGTGGGCCATAACCTGGGAAGAATGAGTGGTCGAGCGGTCAAAAGCGACGTACTATAAATTTGTTGAAGTTTTTCTACCCGACCGACCTTACCATGCGATAATTTTCTCTTTATTTTTTTTCATTCATATCGTTTTGCAAGTTCATTCAAATTCAAATCATAGATCGTCATGAATTCAATTTTTAATGAAAACATTTTAAATTCGAGGTAAATAACATTATTACAAGTTACAACTATCATCTTCTTAAATTAAAACAATATATATGTTTGATTATAATTTACGGAACTTACTTTTGTTGACAATAATAATAATAATAATAAAAACACTAACATGTATGGTGGGTCGGTGAGACTTTTGAGTGAGGAGAATGACCAAAGATTAAAAATAAAACGGCCAATTGGGTTGTGATAAGTCATAAATTCTACTAAGGTGTTCCTATGGTGATATTTGAATTTGACCCTAATCAATTTTTAAATACAGTTAATTATCCACTTTACTTTATTTATTCAGAAATTACAGTAATTAATAGACTTAAAAAAAATAAGATTAACTTTAAGAAAATGAAGAATTTTTTTTATTGATGTTTTTTTAGTATTAGATATTTATATATAGCAATATTTTTAAATAAAATATATAAATAATAATGATATAATAAAAATACATTTGGGTGGACTTAGCCCACTTAGAATAAATCACCTCATGGCCCCACTTGACTCATAAGGTCTTTAAGTCAGGACTCTACTTTTTTTTCAACTTTCTTTTACAATTAAATACCTAAAATTGTAATTAGGCCAATTTATAATTTGGGTATAAAATAATTTTAATTATTTAATGTTTTTCTATTAAATTAGTTGCTTGTAATTTTTTTTTAATTTAATAAATTAGCACGAATTTAACTTAACATTGAGGTGTTTTTATTTAAAATCGTAATTTTTAAATATCTTAAATAAGAATTATAAAACTTGAATTTAGTGAATTTCATTCCCTAACTAATAACTAAGTAGTAATTTGACCATTTCTAATAACTTATTGTCCATTTATCTCAAGAGATCAGCAAGGGTAAAATAGGAATTATTTAAATAAGTTTCTTTGAAAGTATGGTGCATTAAGTCACATTTATTTCTCTTTGGAAGAAGTTTTAAATCAATATTGTATTTATGATATTTGCTTCTTTTAATATATATATATATATATATATATATATATATATATATTGTGCTATTTTTATTTTTTAATGATTGAAATAATTAAAAGTTTGATAAGTAATATTTTTTTAACTAAATTTGAACCCAACACTTAGTTATAAATCATTTTCAATTTTCATCCCTCCTCTCTTAATCAATGATGGTATAAAATATGTAGAGTTAGTTTTCATTTTAATATAAACTTTAGCTTAAGAAGTGAAAATAAAGTATAATTAATGTGAATATGCATAACATGGTCTATTCTGAAGTTTGATTCGCGAAAAAAAAAAATGTTCTTATTTCCTATTTATTAGGTATATTTTAGAAGATGATTAAATATAATAATTTTGTATTATAATTAACCCAAATTACTTAATTTAATTGATTAAAGGTGAGGTCGGGTTTAGGTTTAAACTTTGTTTATTCAAATTTATTTATTTTTTCAATTGCGATAGCCTAAATGGTCTTAGTTGAGGCCCGTTGTGCCTGAACACAACTTTCGACTTGTTAATCTAATAAGAGATCATCCTCGAAGACAATATATTTTGTTTGAATATGAACAAGAAACAAAGAAGTGTAATTAAATCATACACGAGTGAGAGATGAATAAACTACATATATAGAGACATTAACTAGATGGTCGATAAGCTCGACTAGTGCACGCAAATGAAGTTTCACGTCGACTTCTCATTTTTCGAGTTAGGAGATCTTCTTGGTGTACAATTTTGAGTCTTTTTTTAAAAATTTGTTACTAATTCTCAATTTTGTTAACTTTTCAAAAATATAATATATATTTTTTGTAATGGAATTTAAGACATGACCGAGTAAAGGTCAATGGTGAACCGAAGTTAGGGCAAAATTTTAATAAATTGACTTTCTTCTATGGAGGGTCTAAGTCTTAACAAAGCCAACCGGAATGGGAAAACAATAATGCATCTATACCCATCCTGTTTCCCCTTTATCTAGAAGAAACCCATCATATATAGTAATTCCATACTTGTATTTAAGTAAGCCAAACCCAATTCATTATATCACATTCTAACTTCCAAGCATTACTCAATTTCAAGATTCTCCATTTCTACAAAAACCTGCAAAATGGCTCCCAGTTTCGATGCAGCCAACGGAACCTCCCTATTCGAATTCGTCGTCCAAAGTGGAAACGGTGTCAAAGGCCTAGTTGATTCCGGCATATCCTCTGTTCCTGACCGATACATACAGCCGGTTTGCGAGCGCATTTCCCTTAACAAAGTAAACGTAGCCAATTCTCTTCCAGGCCCGATTGACTTATCGGGCCTAAATGGACCAGACCACGACGCCATAGCTAGAGCCATCGTAGAAGCGGCGGAGACAGTCGGGTTCTTCCAGGTCGTGAACCATGGCATTCCCTTGAAGGTGTTGTTATTTGTAACGGCTACTATAATCTAATTTAACCGTTTTAACTGTTTTAGCCTTTAACGGTTAATTAATTTGTTATATATATATAGGTGTTGGAATTGGCAAAAGAGACTGCCCATGGGTTCTTTAATCAAAAGCCCGAAAAAAAGGCGGTTTATTTAAACGGGGCGAGTTCAAGCCCGCTTGTGAAATATGGGACTAGCTTCGCCCCGAAAAATGAGAGGGCTTTGGAGTGGAAGGATTATCTAAGCATGACTTATACAAATGATCACGAGGCTCTTCAACATTGGCCTAACGAGTGCAAGTTAGTTGAATTGTTTATTTATTTATTTATTTTAAATGGTAGTTAATCGAGGGTAATTGTTTTTTAGGGAGGTGGCTTTGGAGTATTTGAAGGGATCGACTGAAATGGTGAGGAAAATAATTGAAGTGTTAATGGGACAACTCGGGGTTGCGAAAAGAGTAGATTGGTTAATGGGAAATAGGATGGTGAACATGAATTTTTATCCGGCGTGCCCAAATCCGGAGTTGACGGTGGGAGTGGGGCGTCATTCGGATATGGGCACGTTAACCGTGCTTTTGCAAGATGGCATTGGTGGTTTGTATGTGAATTTAGGAGAAGGTAACCACAATGAGAAGCGATGGGTGGAAGTTCCACCTGTCGATGGAGCTCTAGTCATCAATGTTGGCGACGTTTTAGAGGTATGATATTGGTCATGTTTTTCATATATTTTTACAAGGGTGTAATGGAAGGTTTATCATTGATCATGGTCTTTGTATGTGTAGATATTGAGTAATGGAAGATACAAGAGTGCGGAGCATAGGGTAAGGACGACAAACAAAGAATGTAGAGTATCGGTGCCGGTTTTTGTGATGCCATTGGCAACTGAGAATATCGAACCACTAGAAGAAATTGTGGAAAAAGATGGAGTTGCACGTTATAAGAAGGTTTTATACGGAGATTATACCAAGAACTTCTTCAAAAATGCACATGCCGGAAAAAATTCACTTGATTTTGCGAGACTAATTTAGTAGTCGTGAGTTTAAAAAAAGATTTCCCGAACCCGGGATAACATTTTATATTTCCTTCAATTTTAGTGTACATGTCCAGACAGTGATGTCGCGAGACATAACTCATATATACATACTAATCTTCAATAAATACTTCAATAAATAAATAAATTATATATGATATGATTTGTGATGTTTTTTTATGTTATATTTAAGGATACAAGACAACAATAATTAACAAAAATGTAAAAAGGAAACAACAAAATCAAAAGAAGAAAACAAGTGACATCCTTGAAAAGACATGGTTAGACCGATTCCTAAATTTCTCAAAGTAACAATTTAATCCGGATCACCTATCCTCAAAAATCATCTTATTCAGATATTTAATTCCCCCCTAATAAACCATCCGATTCATCTTCAAAATTGTTTTTTTTCTTTTACAAAGGAGGGATAAAACAGTAAAAAAATATTTATTTAATTTTTTTAAAATAATTGATTTGCCCCCCCTCCATATGAGAGGAAACACACAAAAATTGGAGCAGATCACATCTTTTAGAAACTACTAAACTATATTAAATATCTCTAGATTTTGGATGATTTTTTTCATCTAATTTAAGCTCAGATAAACTCTTCCAAATATCCATGTTAACCTCACCAAATCAGTTTTCAATAACTAAAATTGAATAAAGTTATTTAAAAAATAAATTAATTATTTCTTATTTAAGGAATTGTTTCATATTGGTTACTTGATAGTTTCTTTATACCGATAAAATCCCCCGAGCTATAAGAAAACCCACATCAAACGAGTTCTAAGAACTTGTTTGGTTTTATTTTTCTAAAATTCAACTATAATCAAATATCATTCCATTATTTTTCATCAACTATATCATTTAATTTATTAATTAAAATGTTAAAATACTCTATTTATTAAGATTAACTCGAAGACCGGAACATGCACCGAATAAACATAAAATATCTCGAAGGTGTTTAAAATTCATATAAGTAGTCTGGACCATGTAGAGCGTGTCATCAGCGAAAAACAAATGTAATATAACAAAAGAATATCTTCTTGACCCACAAATCACTCCACGAATGAGTCCCGAGTTTTCTACGAAAGTCAATATTTTTTAAAGAGCTTTCATAACAATGACGAACAAAATAGAAGAGAGTGGATCACCTTGTCTGATCCCTCCAGAGCTCTTAAAAAATCCCTGAGAACTTCCAAGAATGACAGAAAACTTAACCGTCGATAAGTAAAATGTAATCCAACATTCCCATTTTGTCCATTACATTAAATAAAACTCCCAATTGACACGATCAAAAGCTTTTTCGATGTCTAACTTAACACAAGCACATTTTTTACCTCTTGAATTAGCTGAGTCAATGCACTCATTGACTATTAATACGGCATCATAGATTTGACGACCTTTGATGAACGTCATCTGATTACTAGATATGACAGTCTCTAGCACCCTCCGCAACTTGTTGGCCAAACATTTTGCGATAATCTTATAGAATGACAAAATGAGACTGATAGACCTAAAATTATTTACATCAATAGTTCCTAGAGCTTTACGAATGAGACATATCAAAGTAGAGTTCCAACTCTTATCAAATGATGAAAATCGATAAAAAAAAAATCAATTGCTTCCATAATTTCAATTCTAAGGAAAGACCACGCCTTCTTAAAAAACAAAAGCAAACCCATCGCATCATGGCGCTTTATCACTTTCACACCCTTAATGGCCTCCTCAACCTCCTCCAACATAAATCGAGCCTCCAACATATCTTTTTGCGTTGTACTAATTGATCAAAAATTATACCATTCAATTTAGGCCTAACCTTAAATAACTCCTTAAACAAAGCCTTATAGAATTTGACAATACTCGTAGAGATTTCAAGTTCACTAACATAAACTTCCCCCTCAATCGAGATATAATTTATCACATTATTTCTTGCTTACGCATTAGAGATCCCATGGAAAAACTTGGTGTTTATATCTCTGAATCTTAACCATGTAGCTTTACTTCACTGACGTGCCCCAATTTCTTATTCCTTACACATATCGAGTAACTTGCTAGCAATGTGAATCCGAGAACTAACTTATTAGATTAAGTTAAATAAAGAAAAGAGAAAATTAATTAAAAGAGAAATAATTAATTAATAAACTTAAGAGAATAAGTACGACATAGTTTTAATGATGTGGTCTGAACAAAACTAAGTTGTGAAATTGTCATCGCGCAGGTACAACTCAAAAGAAGTATGTCTTCAAACGTGGTCTGAAGCAAGCGCGAGCAGACGTCGTCTAACTTCATCAGACGTGGTCTGAAGAAGTGCGCAAGCAGACGCCTTGCTTCAACAGCCATCTGAAGAAATGTCCGCCCTTTTTCTCATCCCATAAGTAGCGAATGTTATCAGTCATATTCCCAGTCTGCTTATCAAGTTATAACCGCTCAAGTGTCACGTACTCTATATTCTTCTAGTCCGTTTTGTACTTTCTCGCACATCACGTTCCAACGGATATTCTATAATACAATCTGGTACACCACGATCCAACGACTATATTCTTGTGTACCTTCCCGTACACCTGGCGTACAACCAACGGATAGCTGACACGTGTCCAAAAGGAAGATTTGACCGTTGGTGCAAGTTCAGTATAAATAGCTATCAAAGGACAACGACGAATCTCTCTACTAACTAACTCTCGCGTATTCTCTCTTGACCTCTTGCTGATTCAATGATTAATTCATGAACACTTTGCACGAATCAAGAAGTACTAAACGTTGTGTTCACTCTTGCTCCAAGAACATTTTGTAATCAATATATTGTTCTTTCTGTGTGAAATCTCAGTATTATAAGTTGAACATAGGTTGTTCTATTCAAAAGAAAGTTAGTTAGGAGTTCAGAAATAGGCATTTGTTAAGTCATGTGTTTTTTGACCGGATTTGTATAGCGTTCTATTCAAATCAAAGCCTTTTAGTAAATATCCTTCTGGAAACAGAAGAAGAGGTGACGTAGGAGTTTTATCTCCGAACATCCATAAAACTCTGCGTGTTATTTCATTTTCGCTCTTTGCATTCGTTCTCCTGACGCTTCAAATCTAGCAAGCAGTTCCGCACTTGAATCCGTTCAAGAGCTTGCGAAAATTTGTGATGAATAGAAACAGATCTTAATCCCTCATAAGATTAACATCGAATTAAAAGTTGAAAGTTGTTAGCTATATTCAAAACCCCCTCTCTATAGTCAACACTGATCCTAAAATAACCTCCTTAGCGGAGAGTTCACGAATCTCCTCATTCTCGTCAATGACATTAACTTCATTACACAAGTCATTGATTTTAGCACACAAAATAAAACACGATCTCCTACAAACCAATTTTTGAGAAGCTTACACAAATTACTCGACGGAGAACCAGCCGATGACTGATTCACCCACCATGATTTCACATGCGGTATAAAGTCCTCTTTGATCAATAATTTATTTTCCAATCTAAATAATTGACATGTTATTTCCATCTTTCAGAGTTCTATCATGATCGGTCGATGATTTGAACAACTCCATGCAAGAACCTTATAAAATATATTAGAAAATCCTCGAAAGATTGATTCACTAATTAGAAATGTTTCAATACGAGAATGAACGTGACCCTCATTGCCATTATTTCTCCTAAAAGTGAATTGACCACCTTCCAAAGGTAAATTGATAAATTCAAGTTCTTCAATTGTCTATGAAACTCGCGCATTAGGCTACTATGCATATTGACACCTTTTCTTTTAAACAAAAATCTCACTTCATTTATGTCTCCCGCAAAATAATTGGTAAGTCCCAAAGACTAGTCACGTTCTTCGTCTCATTAAAGAACTCTGTTTTAAATTGTGTAAGAACCGGTCCATATACGGCAAAAATTACACATCGGAAATTATCCTCCCAATTTTAATTGAACGTTAACCAAGTATCTACCAAAATTAACATTCATTTTCTCATACATATCTTCATTCCATGCAACAAAAATTCCACCTGACTCCCCTATAGAATCAAGAGCCTCCAAACTACACATCTTCCAATTACATAAATCTCTAACAATTCACTAATCCATCTTCCGATTTTTTGTCTCATGAAAACAATATATGCCATAACGAAGGGTTCCCATTAGTGACTTAATGATACATCTCTTCACACCATCATTTAATCCACAAATGTTGCATGAAATAATTTTTCCAATCATCGATAAAATTTAGTTAGAATAACCCTTTCTCAACTTTGAGACACGCTTTCCTACTTGCATATAACCCTGTGGTAGATTATTTAGCTTCTTCAGCTAATAATATTGGTAGTTTTCGATGAAGAAGGACTTGAATGGAAAGTATACGGGAGGAGTGGAATCTCGTACACATTGGGCCACACTTTAGTCTCTAATTCAAGGACCTCCTTCATGGGAGATTTGTTTTTATCCATCGTCATATTATGTGTCAAAAATTCTACTTGTATATTCATGTTGACATCATAATCTGACTCTTAATCCTTATCAGACACATCATGAATGAAAACTAGTGATTCAAGAACATTAATCTCAGGATAAAGTGTTCTAATACGATTGACTTGGATTATATCCTCTACATGAGACCAAAAATTATTTTATAAATCTTCAATCGTTTCTTTCTCGGACAATAAATCCAAAATATGACGAGGAGTTGATGAACTCACCTCTTGATATGTCACCACATGTTTATTCTCCATTCTTTTGACATTCAGGTAATCATCGCAACCTAAGGTGTGTGAAGAAGAATGCTCCATCTAATCCTCACAAGAAACTATTGAATCATTTAATATATCCTCATCCTGCTCAACCACCCTCCTGGCTGATGAAATAAAGAGAGAAGCTAGAGTTTTTTATTAGTAAGCATAAAATAAACTGAATGTAATGAAAGAGTTTATATAGTTAGTGATTACAATAGACAAAAATACCCTTAAGTGCTAATAAACTAAAATAGCCTTAATTGCTAATAAAGATAATAAAAATAATATAACTAACATCCCCTCTCAAACTCGCGATGCAACAACAACAAGCATTAAGAGTTTGTCAGTTAGAAAACGAAAGCGCGAAGTCGAGTGCGCTTTTGTAAATATATCAGCAATCTGCAAGGAGGAAGGAACAAATGGCAAAGTGATGGTGTGATTCTGTAGATGATGACGAGTGACATGACAATCAATTTCGATATGTTTAGTTCGCTCATGAAAGACATAATTCTTTGCAATTTGAATAACACTTGGATTATCGCAATGTAGCGGAGTAGGGTGAGAAAGAGAAATACCCATATCAGTAAGTAACCGGCGCAACCAAACAATTTCACAAGTAGTCGAGGCCATGGCACAATACCCAACTTCTGTAGAAGACCGAGAGATGACATATTGTTTCTCTCTCTTTCATAAAATAAGCGAATCACCGAGGAAAAATACAATATTCAGTGGTCGAATTGCAGTTTGTAGAATCACTAGCCCAATCCGCATCAGAGTAGGCGTGCAACTCTAATGAATACGTGGAAGGAGACATGAGACTATGAAATTGAGTTTCCCGAAGATACCGAAGAATACGAAGAACAACAGCCCAATGAACTATAGTAAGAGGAGTGACAAACTGACTAATCACATGAACTACATGCGCAATTTCTAGGAGATTTATAGTAAAATAAACCAAGCTTCCAACAATGGTACGATAAAGACCAGAATCCTCCAAAGGAGTGCCATCGGACAGAGAGTATTTAACATTGGTCTCAAGGAGTGTGTCAATAATTTGGTTGTTAGTTAGTCGAACATGCTCAAACAAATCACCAATATACTTAGATTGAGATAAGAGATAATCTTTTAGAGAATAAGCTACCTCAATTCCCAAAAAATAACGTAGCATGCCCAAATCTTTCATAGAGAATGAATGTGTCAACTCAGACTTCAATGATTCAATACCATCATGATCATCACTTGTAATAATCATATCATCAACATACAAGGATAGAAGAATATGTCCTACCGTTGTACGCTTGACAAATAAAGTCGAATCATGGTGACTATGAAGAAAGCCAAGCGAAGTGATCACCATAGAGAATTTTTCAAACCAGGCATGTGGTGCTTGTTTGAGACCATAAAGAGCTTTGTGAAGCTTGGAAAATTCACCAAGCTGATGAGGAACACACGGGGGAGGCATCATATAAACCTCTTCATGAAGGTCACCATTCAAGAAAGAATTCTTCACATTCATTTGGGAGATTTTCCATTGACAATCCGAAGCAACATCAATCAAAGTGCGAACAATAGTCATTTTCGCAACAGGAGCAAATGTTTCCTCATAATCCATGCCATATTTTTGAGAATACCTTTTAGCAACAAGTTGATCCTTATATCGCTCAATGAAACCATCTAATTGTTTTAATCTTGTAGATCCAACGAGAGACAATGGCATGTTTTCCAGACGGTAGTGAAACCAAATCCCATGTATGAGTCTGATGTAAAATAGTAAGTTCCTCAACTATAATAGCCTACCAAAAGGGATCACGAACTTCCTCTCTATAGGATGAAGGCTCAGAAAAGGGATGAACAGAAGTGACAAAAGAAGCATATGAAGTAGAATAAGAGGAGTACTTAAAATCGGGAAGTTTAGTAGACTTACGAATACGAGTGGAGTGACGAGGAGGAGGATCAACAATCTCATCCGGCAATTGGGTGGTCGTAGGAGTAGGGACATGGGAGGTGGATGTATCGTGAACCAAAGTATCATAAACCAAAGTATCAAATAGTTCTTCATTGGGCTCAATGTCAAAGAGATCAATACGAACAAGATCTGTTTGGGTCATGTGATGTGAATTAGCAGGAACAGAGAAGAATGAAATGTGCTTTAAAAATACAACATGACATGTGACATACAATTTTTGACTAACTGGACCAAAACAACGATATCCCTTTTGACCAAGACCATAACCCAGAAACACACATAAGGTAGACCGATGAGATAACTTATTATGCTCAACATATGGTCGAATGACAAAACAAATACAACCGAAAACACGCAACGAGGAATAATCAAATGATTGACTATATAATTTTTCAAAAGGGGACAAACCTGAATTATGAGATATTGGGATTCTATTGATCACATGAGTAGCGATAAGAACTGCTTCTCCCCAAAACACACTAGGAACCTTGGTTGATAGCATGAAAGAACGAGTTGTTTCAACAATATGGCGATGTTTTCTTTCAGCCATACCATTTTGTTGAGGAGTGTCGGTACATGAGGTTTGGTGAATGGTACCATTAGAGGCAAGTAACTGAGAAAAATCATTAGAAGTGTATTCGCCTCCCAATCACACCTAAAACATTTAATGATTGAAGAATGTTGGGTTCTCCCAAGAGCTCGAAAATTTGTGACTATAGTAAGAAATGCAGACCTGCGTTACATAAGATAAACTCAAGTATAATGAGTGAAGTCATCAATAAACAAAACATAATATCGAGAACCTCCATTAAAAGAAACAAGAGATCAAATGGAGAAGTGGAAGAAGAAATCCTTTTATAAAAAGGCAATGCTGAAAACTTAGCCAATTTGCAACCACTACAATCAGAAATGTTATGACTTTCTAAATAACCCCAAAGCTCCAGTTGACACTAAAATTTTAAACGAGACTCGGAAACATGACCCAAACAAGAATGCCAACGGTAAAATTCTGAAGATGAACGATTCAAGCGAAATAATGACAAGTCAATGCTAGAGGCAACAACATCCAAAACATAAAGTCCTCATTTCCTATGGCATGTCCCAATCACTTTCTACGATTGGGGATCTTTAACACAACAATTGGAAGAAATAAACAAAACTGTGAGACCATAATCACACAATTGACTAACGAATACAATATTTAATGAAAGACGGGGAATATGGTAGACATGTGGGAGAGAAAAACAATATGTATGTACAGAACCGATTCCTGCCAATGGCATTGGAGTACCATCGGCAGTCATGACGGAAGATGGTGGAACATAATTGACTGATAAAAATGAGTTAATATTAGGAGATATATAATGAGATGCGCCTGAATCTAATATCCATAAGGGAGACGATGTACCTGAATTATCAGACGATAATAAACCTTTATGAAAGGAGTTAGACATGACGTGAGGTTGTGAGGCGATGAATTGCTTAAACTGCTTAAACATATATGGATCCAAGGTTAGAGCAGCAATTGTATTACTAATTTGCGGTGGAAGATAAATACATTGTGCATGTTAGGATTTGTATCTCCCAAATCCGACCTGTTTGAAAACAATCTGTAAAAACACAAGAAAGAAGAACACAAGAACACACAGATTTATAGTGGTTCACTCAAATTGAGCTACATCCACTTCAGCCACCACCAGGTTTACTATGAAGAAGAAGAAGGAATACCGAGTTTTTGCCTCACATTTTATCTCTCTAGAATTCTATCTCATCCTGTAAACCCTTAATAATCACATATTTATAGGGTAAACATTCAGGTGATAAACCTAAATAACTTTGATCAGGCCCAAGCCCAAAACCAAAAAAGAAAACCCAATAAACTCTAATTAACAATGTAGAATTTATTATAAGTGTAGACTCCATAACTCAACAATCTCCCACTTGGAGACTAACTTCATCATCTCTCGATCGGTAGTGGTTTTCCATTCGGTGTCTTAACGAAGAAGACCAACTGAAGTTGCACACAACTTCAGTTTCTCATTTGTCACAGTTTTCGTCAACATATCAGCTGGATTCTCACTCCCAGGAATCTTCTCAAGAGCTAATACTCCATCTTTTAAAGCTAACCGGATGAAATGATAACGAACCTGTATATGCTTCGTCCTGCCATGATAAACAGGATTCTTTGCCAAATGAATGGCACTTTAATTGTCGCATCGGAACACACTTCCCTCGTAGTCTTGACCCAATTCTCGCAAAAAGGGTTGTAACCACATCATCTCCTTAGCAGCTTCTGTCACAGCAACATACTCTGCTTCACAACTAGAAAGAGCAACAATTTTTTGCAATTTTGATACCCAACTGATTGCAGTACCTCCCAGAGTATAAATGTACCCTGTTGTGCTCTTCCTACTATCAACATCACCACCCAACATCAACATATCCTTCTAAACCCATATTAGACTTTCGAAAACACAAAGCGAAACCCGTACTTCCTCTTAAGTATCGTAGTATCTACTTTACTGCTTCCCAATGTTGTCTACCTGGGTTGCTCATGAATCTGCTAACAACTCCCACTGCATGTGCTATGTCTGGTCTTGTGCAAACTATCGCATACATAATACAACCAATGGCAGAGGCATACGGAACAGTGGCCATGTAATTTTTCTCCTCCTCTGTTGAAGGCGACTAATCTTTAGATAGTCTGAAGTGACTAGCTAAGGGGGTAGTAATTGGTTTTGCATCATACAAGTTGAACCTGCTAAGAACTTTCTTCACATATTCTCTTGTGAAAGCTTGAGAACTTCTTCATCCCTGAAAATTCTCATCCCAAGGATTTGTTTAGCATCACCCAAATCCTTCATTGTAAACTTTTCAGACAACTCTTTCTTGAGCTTGTTAATCTCATACAAGCTTGCTCCAACAATCAACATGTCATCAACGTAGAGAAGAAGAATAATGTACGATTTATCAAACCTCTTGATATAGCAGCAATGATCAGCTTCACACCTCAAAAAATTGTTACTTTTCATGAAGCTATCGAACTTCTTATACCATTGCCTTGGAGCCTGTTTCAAACCATACAGACTCTTCTGAAGCTTACACACAAGCTCATCTTTTCCTTTGATTTCAAATCCTTCTGGTTGTCGCATATAAATCTCTTCATCTAAATCACCATGAAGAAAAGCAGTTTTGACATCCATTTGTTGAAGATGAAGGTCTTCTTTCACAACCAAACTCAAAATAGTTCTGATTGTCATCAATTTAACTACTGGAGAGAAGATTTCATTATAGTCAATACCTTCTTTCTGTTGAAATCCTTTCACAACCAACCTTGCCTTGTACCTCATGGTTTTATCATGTTCTTCTTTAATCCTGAAGATCCATTTGTTGTGAAGTACTTTCTTTCCCTTTGGTAGCTCAGTGAGCTCCCAAGTCTGATTCAACATCAAAGAGTCCATCTCATCTTTCATAGCAGACTCCCACTTAATCGATTCATCAGATTGTATTGCTTCCTCATAACATTCAGGTTCACCTGTATCTGTCAACAAGATATAGTTCAGAGATGGAGACCACCTTTCAACTGGTTTTCGATTCCTTGATGATCTTCTCAACTGTATAACCGGTGTTTGCTGATTTATCTCTGGGGCCACGTTCTCAACGATTTCATCTTCAACAACACATTGTTCTTCTTCGACAACCGGTATATATTCAGCTGAAAATTGTCTCAAATAGACTGTACCAGTCTCTTCCAACTTGGAATCACCATCTGATGTCTTCCCAACACAATCTTTGTAGAGAACCTGTTCATTGAAGATAACATTTCTGCTACGAATGATCTTCCGATTTTGATTATCCCAGAAACGATAACCAAACTCGATATCACCATAACCAATGAAAAAACATTTATTAGACTTTGGATCAAGCTTGCTCCTATCACATTCATTAATATGAACATATGATAAACAACCAAACACTTTCAAATAAGAAAGATTTACTTTTTTATTGCTCCAAGCTTCTTCAGGAATTCTGAATTCAAGAGGAACAGAGGGTCCCCTATTTATCAAATAGGCAGCAGTATTAATAGCTTCTTCCCAGAAGGTTTTAGGCAGCCCTGCATGCAATCTCATGCTTCTAGCACGCTCGTTCAATGTTCGATTCATTCGTTCAGCTACTCCATTCTCTTGAGGCATTCAAGGAACAGTCTTCACCATACTGATCCCATTCACAACACAATATTCTTTGAAATCTAGATTGATATATTCACCTCCATTGTCAGATCTCAAGCACTTAACTTTCTGATTTGTTTCATTTTCAACCAAAGCCTTCCACTTCTTGAAAATAGCAAATACTTCAGACTTGTGCTTCATAAAATAAACCCATACTTTTCTTATTGAATCATCTATAAAAGTCACATAGTAGTATGATCCGCCAATAGAAGAAACAAGTGCAGGTCCCCACACATCAGTGTGTACCAACTCTAGTCTTTCTTTCTTGAGCTCCTTCCCAATCTTTAAGAAACTCACCCGTTTCTGTTTTCCAAGAATGCAGTTTTCACATAACTGATGTTCAACAGACTTCAGTTCTAGAATCTGTCCATTCTTCAAAAGAATTTTCATCCCTTTTTCACTCATATGGCCCAACCTGCAATGCCACAACTCACTATTCTTCGAGTCATCAACTACAGCAGCAATTGTTTCTCTGCAAATTGAAGTCGTGTATAACGTTCCAGTTTTATGACCTCGAGCAACAACAATTGCTCCTTTAGTCACCTTCCACGCACTATTTTCACAACTGAAATTGTGACCTTCTTCATCAAGTTGTTTAACAGAAATCAGATTGCGCATTAAACTTGGAATGTGTCTCACCTTATTAATCTTCCAAACAGAACCATTTGCCATCTTCAATTTGATGTCACCAATGCCAACAATATCCAGTGGCTCACCATCTGCGAGATAAACTTTCCCACAGTTTCCAGCCACATAATTCTCCATTAATTTTTTGTGAGCAGTGGTGTGGAAAGACGCTCCTGAGTCCAAAACCCATGAATCTATCGGGCTATCAACAGACAGAAATAACGCATCAGTGACAGATTTTGTAACAACGTTGACTGCATCATTTTTATCATCACCGTTTTTCTTCGGTGCTTTGCAGTTCCTCTTTAGATGACCCTATTTACCACAATTCCAGCACTCAAATGTCTTCCCAGACTTGGACTGACTCCTCCTGCTCCTTGACATAGATCTGCTCTTACCTCGGTTGAAATTTCTATCATTACCTCTTCCCCTGTTTTCCACATTCAGAGCAGAACCTTTGAATGTTTCACCAGAATCAATTTTACGAACCTCTTCAGCAAGAATACGATCTATAACTTCAACAAATTTCAGTTTAGCATTTCCAACTGAATTACTAATTGCTGCCCTAATAGGTTCCCAACTATTTGGTAGAGATGCTAACAAAATCAGGGCACTAACTTCATCCCCAAAATCAATCTCAACAGATAGTAATTGATTCACAATTGTATTGAATTCATTCAAATGAGTAGTGACAAAAGTACCATCAACCATTCTTAAGTAAAAGAGTCTTTTCATTAAGTGTACCTTGTTGTTAGCAGATGGTTTCTCATACATATCAGAAAGAGCTTTCATCAGACCCATGGTGGTCTTCTCCTTTGCTACATTATGAGCAACCGTCTTGGCTAGCGTCAATTGGACAACTCCCAAAACCTGTCTATCAAGGAGTTTCTATTCAGCTTCATCCATCTTCTCTGGTTTCTCATTCAAAAGAACATGAAGCTTCTTTCCATAGAGATAATCTTCAATCTACATTCTCTAGAAGGCATAATCTGTCCCATCAAATCTTCCAATCCCATGTCCTATACTGTTCTCACTTGCCATTGTTTCCAATGTTCAGATCTAGCCTAGCTGCTCTGATACCAGTTGTTAGGATTTGTATCTCCCAAATCCGACCTGTTTGAAAACAATCTGTAAAAACACAAGAAAGAAGAACACAAGAACACACAGATTTATAGTGGTTCACTAAAATTGAGCTACATCCACTTCAGCCACCACCAGATTTACTATGAAGAAGAAGAAGGAATACAGAGTTTTTGTCTCACACTTTATCTCTCTAGAATTCTATCTCATCCTGTAAACCCTTAATAATCACATATTTATAGGGTAAAAATTCAGATAATAAACCTAAATAACTTTAATCAGGCCCAAGCTCAAAACCAAAAAAAGAAAACCTAATAAACTCTAATTAACAATGTAGAATTTATTATAAGTGTAGGCTCTATAACTCAACAGTGCACTCAATGACGAATCATCTTTACGATCAGACATGGTGAAAACAACAATACGTATGGCACGACGTGGCACAAATACAAATCTCCAACAGCAACACAAATACATAAATATGGCACGATGAGACACGAATACAAAAATCTTCAATGGCAACACAAATATAACAGCGCAAATATGACACAATACGGCACGATCCGACACGACGCGACACGAATACAAATACCAACAACGGCAACACAAATATGGCACAACGCGACACTATGCAACACAACGCGACACAAATACAAATTTCTAAACAAAATCAACTAGAGAAAAAGGAAGTAAAAACAAACCATTGACGATTGCAGACTCAAACACCAAATCCAAATCAAAAAATGTAGATTGAAAGTTTAGGTTGAACAAAGAGAATCCATAAATGGAGGCTCTGATACCATGATGAAATAAAGAGAGAAGTTAGGGTATCTTATTAGCAAACATAAAATAAACTGAATGTAATGAAAGAGTTTATATAGTTAGTGATTACAATAGACAAAAATACCCTTAAGTGATAATAGACTAAAATACCCTTAATTGTTAATGAAGATAATAAAAGTAATATATATCTAACACCGGCAATATTGAATCTCCCCGAATTTGTTATCTCAACAACTAATCTTTCAACATCAGCAAGGCTAGCCATACGGATCCGATCGACATAAAATGGTGTAATAACTGAATCTCTTGTTATTCCACACGAAGTCGACGCTTCCGACACAAGCGAATTTGATGATAAATAAGACCCAGAAGAAGGAGACACGACAATAAGATGTTCAGGTCACACTGTCACTTTATATGCATATGTCTCGTTATCAACCCAAATAGATTCAGGGTAACAACTATGTAGATCAGAATGACGCACCTTAATTATAACACAACTGTTCTTTTGTACTAATTGAGTTTTCTCATCGATATCAATAAATTCCCAAAGATCATTATATTCCTGACTAAGAAGATCATGATTCCACATATCTGTTTCCATCCCAAACAATCGAATCCATGTACCTTTCTTATTTACGGGCGTTCTTATGTTGTGTTTGGTCGCTACAACATGTGTATTTTCAATAATAACTGATTAACCATCAATGAGTCGTCGAATTCCTTCCTCGACTAAAGGTCTAATATGTTTATCAATTGGCATAATAAACGTTGTTTTAAATTCTTTTCATAGAGCAACATATCTTCCACGAGAATTGAATCTATACCAAAAGATGCTCTTATTAGGTATGATCCCAAATCGCCCTCGATCCCACGTATGAATGGCCTGATGTAACAACTTTAATTGAACCAAATCAACATCAATTCTCTTCTTTTCCCGTTCATAATTTCTGATATAGCCACAACTCTAGGGCGCACCTTCAATGTTTGAAATTTAAAAAATTTAAATCCGACATGAATCGCCTTCGTCTAGTCGACCCAAACCGGTTGCTTCTTAGCGCCTACCACTACTGCATAGGTCAGAACTTCATCATTACGAGGACTTGGTTGCACCGCTCTAAGCCTAGATAGCTGCATAGGTTGTGTGTTAACTAGAGACATCTCATTCCTTTTGGTTGTTAACAGGAGTCTAGTCGATGGCCGACCCTTTTCTAGAATCCTCCATCTACCACCTGAAACATTTATGTTATTACCTATAGTCTTCCTAGACCCAAATGCGAGTTTCGCTTTAAGGGTTGTTGAGAAAACCGATTAAAAACCGATATTCGACTTGACCCTTTGACTTCTCTTGACCCTCTTACGGTATTACGTTTTGATTTGCCCTGAACACTTACCTGAGGTTGTCCGTCCACCAAGCGGGTCGCACGACCACGCCTACTAACCAAGGGACATCATGTGCTCGGAGATAGACTTTCAATAATTATGATTTCCATAAAAAAAAATATTTTTTTCGAGAAAGGAAAAATTAGAAATATTTTAACCAACTCTAACTTTATTACAATATTTTCTTGTAAAATAATCCAAAAATATAAGAAATATCAAATAAAAGTGAAGTTTTCATAATTTTTTTATGGAGAGATTTGTTTTAGAGAGAGAAAATTAGAAAGAATTTTAAAATCCTATAACTTTTTTTTTTTTTTTTAACTCACATTCTCAAAATAACTGTTGATCAACTTTTTTTTTTTAAATAAAACATAATTTATTTACATAAATCCCAAAGCCTTCTTGAAATAATGAATTATTTAAATAATTTTATTTAATTACAAATTTAAATTAGGTGAAAATATTTAAGAAAAATATAATTTTATTTTAAAAAAATAATAATATTTTAATATTTTAATTGATAAATTAATTAACTCAAAAATTAAAAGTTCATGTATCACATACATAACTTTTTAAAGAAATTATATGTCGATCAATCCAATTGGGCTTCATATTATGGTCAATTAATATTTTAGAATTTTTATTTTTAATTCACCATTCTTGATCCTTATTTTTAAAGTTCTCGTAACTAATTTGACTACTGAGTCAAGAGTTTTAAGCTTTTTTGTTTAAGAATTTTAGTAGTTAAATTAGTAAAATTATTTTTTTATTTAATTTATTCATGAGTGTCATATAAATAATAAGTTTAACAATATTACTTAAAAAAAATCGAGGTTTTTTTTATATATATAATTTTAACAATAAAATGCCCCCCAATTATTAAATTTAAAAAAATAAGTCCTAAATTTTAATTGTCCCGTCATACCAAAAAAAAAAATTAGTTATAATATATTTTGTTTTATCAAAATAAAATGATATTCAATAAAATTCAGAAAGAGGAAGCTTAAAGAGGGAAATTTGAGGAAATAACCCTAAAGAGAGGTCAAATTATGTTTGGTGCGGGCCCATGTTTTTTATAGAGCTGGTGACCCCCAAATTTTTTCTGCCGAAAATACCCCTATTGCGTCACGCACCCTCCAGTTGCGTCACGCACCCTCCAGTTGCGTGACGCACCCGAGGGCATTGTGAAAAGTCCACAATGCCCTTACTATATAATTAAAAAAATTCCAGTTTTTCATTTCTTTCTTTCTTCTTCTCTTTCTTCACTTCCCTTTCTCCTCCTTCTCTCTAAAAAGGACAACCACCGACCGACGAAGACGGCGGAATCCCTTTCTCCTCCTTCACAATGTCTCTTTCTGCTACTGGTATTCTTCCTCCTTTCTTTATTTCTCTCTTTCCACGCTTTTTTTGTTAGGGTTTAGTGATTAGGGAATGAGTAGGTAAATACCACCGTTGCGGCGAAATCCGGGTGCGTCACGTAGGTGCGTCACGCAGGTGCGTCACGCATGTGCCTCTTAAATCGTTCAGTAGAAGGAGAATGATTGAATTACTACTAGTAGTACTGTTTCATTGGTCTATTTCATCATAATACTCCCATTTAGAAAAGAAAAAAGGAATATACTTTTGTTTGTTTGTTTTAGCTTTGCAAGAGGATATTACTTTTTGGACCTCCTGAAACTGGAAAACCCTTATTGCTAAGGCACTTATAACTGAAGCACGCACAAGTTTTATCAACATAACTGCCTCAACTTTATTATCAAATGTAACTAACTGTTAAATTTAATTTTTATTTTGTTTCTATGGATTTCCCTTGATAGGAAGAAAACAACTATTGAACACTTGTGTTTACAAATGATGTTTGCAGTGGTTTGGTGAAAGTGTCAAGATATGCAAAATTCTCTTAGCTAAAACAGTCCATGGCGGAAGCAGGAAGACAACATGACTAAAATTCCCTTGGCTTGTGTTTACGAATGATGAGACATCCAACATGAACGAGCTTCAAAAATGGAATGAAAAGTACGGTCAAGGCGGAAGCAGGAGGACATCATCTTTTGGCTTTGCTAATCAATATGAATTGCTAGCTTCTTCTTGGTAGATAACAAAATATAACACTCTTTTTTATTTATTAGTCTTTCTTTTAGTTGAATTAATTTTCTTTTGCAAGTAAAGATTGTTTAATTTTTTAACTATATGTTGATATATAACTCAAAAACTTTTTATTAATAATAATCAGCATTTGAAGAAACAAGAACATTGCTTGAATTAATTTGGCATACTAATCTCCAATAAAACTCCAATCACTCTTTCCATAATTCATCTACAAGCCAAAGCCAAAGTCAAAATTACATGGATAAAATGGAAAGCCTTTTAGGGCTCATACATACATTCTTACATACATAATACATAACAACAGTGTCTAGGGAAGTTTTTCAGGAACTTCTCAGTTATCATCATCTCTTGTGTCTTTCTGGGTGGTACCGTTGCTGCCTTCTTGTCTTTCCTGTGCTGCTGGACCCCTAAATATTATTCGTCTGCACAATTATTAAGTAAGAAACATCATTCATTTAAATGACCATTTGCATTTTAATCATTAAAATATCCTCCAATAGATAGATGTGTGCACCAACATCAAGATTTATATGTATGAATGTATAAAGAAAATGATATCATACTCATTTGGAAACAATTTCAGCATTTGGGTCCAATCCATGATTCTCCAACCTAACAACAATGTTGTAGGTAATGTGAGACATCAACCAAGTAAACCAATCGGTATTGATTTAATAAAATTGTAAGCCTCCATGAAAGCATCAAGTTTGATAACAATAAGCATATTGTTATTATTCTTTTATTACACTGTACATCTACATATGGGAGGTAAGTGTATATTCCAATACACCTGTCATTTTACACCACCAGAAGATCTCAAAATAAAACAGCATGAAGTCGACTAGCAATGGCTTTCGAAGTTAAGACTAATAACAAATTTCCGCATATTTCTCTTAACATCAGACTCATCTACAGTTTGCCTATAAGTCCAATAAAACTGATTCACAATCTATATAGTCCTAAATGTAAGCTAACTTACTTGAAGAACTACTGCTTAATATATGAAGATCCAAAACAGTTTGTGCACCTCCCTTCTTAAAACTCTAAAGTCTTAACACTTTCATGTAAACAATCAACTACAAAAAAAAAATCAAAAGTCCTGCATAATGCTCAAAAAGGTAACAAAAGGAAGATCCAGAACATAACTGAAAAGATGCAACAAATCATAAAACACAAGATGAGTTATTTAGGGTACAATAACATGCCAAAATAACTTTCGAAATGATACAGCAATAGTTACAAAAAAAGGGGGCGCAATAGGTTCCAAACCATATATAGAGATTCCACAGCTATATGATACTACACGTCTACGGGAGTGTGCTTGCTGGAAAATCGGCACTATGTTCAAACCCTAGATATAAATCAATAACTATCTATAATAACTGATTCTAGTGATCCTTCCTCCGGAAACCTAAATAAGTTGGTATATATTTCTCATGTCTACGATAAAACAAGGAACCAGAAAAAGCGTTAGGCAGAGAATGTGCTAACCAGATGAGACGCGTCCTACTTGACGCATCCTACGTGATGCACCTGCGTGACGCATCCTACTTGTCGCATCTTACGTGACGCATTGAACCAATCAACCTGCATTCAACGAATCAGGACGAATCAATGACGTTCTGTAAAGGAAATCAACACAAACAATAATATGTATAGGAAATCAACACAAACAATCATATGTAAACAAAATATAAACGAATATAGTGAAATTTTTTTGCTTCGACCGTCGTCGTTCGTCGTTGGAGCCGCAGTTCGCCGTTGGAAGTTATTCGCAGCTCTAGGCCATTGAATATAGTGGAATGGTCGACGGTGCCTCTTCGATTGGTTCTTCGGCGATGAAAAAGAAGAGAAATTCTTCTCCGCCACCAGTAGGGTTCACGGCGGAGAAGACATTGATGAGAGAGAAAATGAATCAAAAATGAAAAAAAAATGACTTTATAGGGTTTAGGGTGCGTCGCAGCTGGAGGGTGCGTGACGCAGGGGTATAATGGTCATTAAAAAAATTGGGGTCACCATCCGCTGTTTTAGGCCGCTCTTTAGGGTCATTTCCTCAAATTTCCCCTTAAAGATGCTTAGAGCAAGAAACTCAGAAATCATAACACCAAAATTCTGAAAATTTTCAGAGAATCTGCGCCTTCTTAAGAGACAAGTGCGATCGATTATCGCGCCAATGGATCGTAGAGAAAGACAGTCTCCACAAGGTTTAGATTCATATATGATACATATATGTACTTCCATTTTCTGTTGTTCGTAATCTTATTCTTCTCTAAATTTTTCAGCTGAGACTGCTCGTGTTCTTGTGGAATTCTTAGAGGTTGCCATCACTTCCATCGTCCATCTTAAAGGAATTTATCCTCCGGGTATTCTAATAATCCCCTTATTAAAAACTAGTTTGAGTCATACTTACTTAGATTGAGGCAGCATGACTATCTATGATCTTTCCTAAAACTGCCAGTTTTGAAATCCAAATAAGAAATTAGTACTCTCCATAGCCTTTAATTTAGCATTAGTTTGCAGTTTCATTTGATTTTATAATTTTACTTGAAGGTGCATATGAGAGGCGGCGATATATGAATGTTGTGGTTCATAGGGCTCGTCATCCAGAACTTAAAGACTACATTCATTCTGCTGTGAATGGTCTCCGTTCTCACATCCTCAAGGTAATACGGTTAATAAGTTCATTGTAACCATTTTGTTTCGTCTTGTTCGTGTTTAAGGTGAATGATGTGAACAATTGACAATGGTAATGAATTCGCGATGTTTATGAATCACTTCACATGTTACACTGTATCCATAATGCAGTAAGTTGGTGTTTACCCTTTACACGGAGCTGGAAAATGGTTTTCTGATTTGGCAGGGATTGGTGGAAAGAGTGGCAGTAGTATTCTTCAATGCTGAGAATATCCCATTGGAGAGATTCATTTTCAGGGTATCTGTTAACCAGTCTTATGGCGAAAAGGTGGAGGAAGCTGATCTACAGTTCTCTCTCCGTTCATTCTTGATTAAGCTTCCACTATCGGAACCTCTAACGAAACCTCTTCCCATGGGTAGGTCTGAAGCAGCTTGGTTTCTTCTGTTTTTCAGGAAGAAAATGATGTTGTAAATGTTCCATTATATCTCTATTTTCAACTGCTTTATCTTATTATCTCTGAAATCTTGAATTGGCAGGTTGTAGATGGGAGATAACAACTTATTTCCGTTCACTGCCTGAGGCAAGTACAAGCGAGGAAGCTGATTTATGGATTCCAACAGATATGAAACAATGGATGCAACCTCCATTAATTACTCCTGTGAAGTCAATGAGCAGTGAGCCCATGTCCTTACAACTCTATATGGAACATCCAAGTCTTTCTGAACCAAACCCTCAAGGGCTTTCTATAGGAAATCCATTTGTGGAGAAATATGAATGGTTTTCTGAAAGCTTTAGGGTAAAGAGAAATGAAAAGTTTCAGATAGGAATGGCTAGTTTACCTAGTGTGTTGGAGAAGTAATAAGTGACATAGAATTAGAGCATGATGGAAATTGAAGAAACATAGACATTGTGTCCTCATCTTCTTGAAGTGGAATCATTTGCAGAGTGGATTTTTTTTTCTTCGATTTTTTCTACTTCATAGCAGCAAAAGTAGCAGATGCTTCTGGCAAAGATGTGTACCAGATAATTTATTGTATACCCTCCTTTTGAATTCTTGATTGTGCTGAAAAATATAGAATATGGGTTAGTAGGGTCTCATTGAGTTCCAAGCAGATTTACCAAGGGTATCTGGGAAGCTACCACGGTTATTATATATCAGGGTAAAAAATCTTATGTTATATTCTCATAACCAATGTTTTACTGTGTTTGTGGATCTCATTATGAAATAAGAATATTATTAATACTGTTTCTTGCTTGGAGTATTCATTACATTTGGAAATAGATACATGCTACTAAATAGCACATGTTAGAAATGATGTGACATGCCTTTTTATTTCCAGTAATATTCAAATTCATTGACTCTAGAGAAACATCAGGAACTTTTAATTATTCAAATTCATTGAATCATGGTCCTTGAAATTGATTTTTGTTTGTTTTTCGTTTTGCTACCAGGGTGAGGTAACACATGTTTTGAATTGCCATTAATTTCAGATAGTAGTCTTAAACTGTATTATTCTTTTTTTGAAGTGTAAAATAAAACTCCTTGATGTATGTTCGCTTTATTCTGGCTGCGATGTAAGTAACTAGTCTTAGTGTGTGATCATTTACTTGGTTTGCATGGAAGGGGGTTTCATTATTTCTATTCATCATTGTCTTCTTATATGTCGTGAAATGTCATATTACGATTGATTCATCAGATTCAGCATATTTCTGTTAATGAGGATTTCAGATCTTAGGTTCTTTGAAAGTCTTTTTTGCTTTCTTTCAGTCATCAGTTTCTCCATTCAGGTCCTTGATCCTCAGAGAAGCGAATTTAGTGTATTTAAATTATGTGGAGGTACACTGCCTCCATTGATTTCAAGATTCGTTTCTCTATACTGAAGATCAATGTTTAATAACCTTTAGGTGAGGATCTTTTGTCTTCTATATGGGCTCTCACTGTAGGCTGATCTTGAAGTCAATGCATAAACTGTCTTCACATATTAAATGGTTGTCCAATCCCATATTAGTGGTTGGCCTAAACCTATATTTTCCTTGTGAACATATTTGTAGTAGCATATTTAGTTCCATCAGGCAGTTAATCGTAGTTGTGGTAAACAAGATAGAGTATTATTCTTAATTTTTTGTTCTTGACTAATGTGGTTGAATCAGGTTCTACCATAAGAAAGACATCTGCTGAAATAAGCTTTTCACTATTTGTCAAGTTGGCAAACCTGCTTTGTGCTGACATCTTACAACAGGTGTCATTCGACTCTCCATCTATGTTTAGATGAAACTTCCTCTATTTCCAAGTATTATGAAGGGAGTATTTTCTAGTTAATCATATATTATCCACTTGTGATTTTAGTCAATGGTGAAGCTAGTGTTAAATGTGTTGATTGTAAGGAGGAATCTAGTTGACTAACATTTTCATATGATATGTGATGCACCTAGATAAGATTTGAGGGCTTGTTTGGTATACAAGTGTATTTGAGGTTGAAATAAAGTATAAGAAAATTGAAAAAGAAGTTTCAGGAGCATGATCCTTGTTCCAAAAACCATAGAGAGAATCATTTTTTATTATCACCATGCAATTTTTTTTGGAATTTCACCATTGCTGTTAAATCACTCTCCAGTGGATCTTTCAAGAATCTTGATGTGGAGAATTGAGAACTCAGACTTGTATTGAACTGGTTTTGTTTATTGTAGTTTAATAAAAATACAATTTGTTTTTTTAAATAAAGAAGAAATTGAAATCCTAATAAAAACAGTCCATCTTCTTACCATATTAATTGGTGGACCATATTATCTCTGTGCATTTACTTACCAATATGATTTAGTTGTCCACATACACACACATCATATGCACTTGTTCACTTCTAATCACAGTTCATAGTGATAGCTGATTCTTTGTCATGTCAAAATCTACTTTCTAGTCCGCGTCTTAACCTTACTGTTGTAAAATGTGCAAACTTTCAAAAAGGAAGATTGTAAACATAGTACAAGCCATCAGACATTCTAGATAGGATATCATTAGATGAGAATCCACTTTGCAATTTTGTAAACCATAAGAAAACCAATTGGAGGACATCTGATATATCCACATAAAGAAAGAATTGAAGTTTTAGTGCTTCACCCATAACCAATGGTGGTCATATCTAGGGACTAGGGCCTTGTTTGATCTGGGGTTATTTGAATAACCGGGTGGCTGTTTCAAATAACCTTGGTATTACATTATATGCCTAAATATGTCTTTTCTTTTAAAAAGGCCTAAATCCTTACATTATATGCTTTTGTTGATTCTCTGAATAGGGTCTGGTTGGGTCATAGACAAAAACAACTTAATTAGATCTTTTTTTCAATGGTGTTTGTTTGTTTTTTTTTTTTGAAAAGAAAATTGTGGGTGTGGGTTGATTCTTATGCTGACAAATCAATCATACCTTTGTGAATCACACATAGTGGAATGCAACTGCAGCAAGCAACATAAACAAAGCACTAGATAAAATGGCAATTACTACTGCATGGTGCCATGGGTGTTGAAATCTCCGTGCAGCAGGGTATGCTTACATTTGCATTTCAATATCTCCCCACTTGGCAAGATTCTGAAGTATTTTCACTTTTCAGCATCAACTTTTCTTTTTTTGAAATTTGTTTTTAGAGATGGGTTTGGTTTGGTTTGTGTGGGGGTGGGGTCCAATTAGCTGAAAAGTTTGGATTTTGTGAACAAATTAAGGTGGTAGGCACAAAATGAATGAAATGTGGGTTGTTGTTGTTGTTGATGGGAAGAAAAAGTGGGTATCTCTCTCTTTCTTTCTTTCATTCTTTTTTTTTTATCTCTTTCACATTTGAATTTTGATTAAATGAAGAACCCATATTTCATGCTTGTTTGTATACATGACTACTTGTCCCATTCCTTTTACAGAAGCAGCAGCCCCACCTCCAACTGATAACTGGATTACGTATTTATATCACACTAAAGTAAGTTGACAGCTTTCTTTGACACATTCACACACAATTGCTTTCTACTGTTGTCACTTTGCACACACACTTTCTCTCTTTCACTAAAATGTGATCAAGATCATATCAGTAGTAGCAATTTGGTGGTGGTTGTGATCATCTCCTTTGGTTGGTAGTTGTGTTTTGTTATAATTCACTTACTAATAGTAATGGGTTCACTTCATTGGACAATGGTTTATATATATATATATATGTGTATGTTTGAGTGAATAAATTGGTCAATTTATATTCACTCACTTCAATGTTTTTATTTTCTTTATTTTCTTTCCCTAGTAGGGGTTTAGATGTGAAATGTTGTTGACTATGGAGACTAGCTAGGCATCATCGTTATTTGTCGCGATTTTGACTCAAATTCATGTTGGGTCGGGATAGAAGAAGTTATAGAAAGGTCTTCGTCAAATTGTTTTCACGATCCCCACAGTCATGACCCCTTTAATCAGGGCATTCTTGCTGAGACTTTTCGGTTTTTTAAGGGAATCTTAAATTTTGAGACAACCAATGCAAAATGACAATGATTGAGAAATGTATATTTCAGTTCAATCCAATGCTCTTATTGTGATGGACCTACCCTTGCTAGGGGCACTATAGGCATTTGGTTAACTGAATTAAGACACTTTAAATTGATTGTGTGATTAGTTTAGATGCAAACCCATATTTTTTGGACATGAGTTTGAGGTGATGATTTTTCATTTTTTTTGTTTTGTTTTCAGTTTCTATTCAATTGATTTTCATGAAAACTTAGGATAAGCTTGATTGAGTATGAAAATAAATTAAATAAAAATACTTATTTTTTTAGTAATTGTTAAATAAATTGATTGGATAATATGTAGGATATTTAAAAATTTGTATATTATTTTGAGTTTAAATAAAATATTAATAATTTATTTTAAATTGACATATTTAAATAAGATACATAATAAAAAATATATTTTAAATAAAAGTTATGGATAATTCCAAATTTAAATCTTGTCAACATTTAATTATAAAAAGTAGTATTAATCACATTCATCACAAGTCACAATCTAAGTTGGATGACATTAATTATAAATAAAATAGTATTGATTGATAGAAATCGTGAAAATATTTTATTATTTATTTTTTTTTGCTAAAAATAATTAAATTATTGTTGTTATTGACTACACGCTCCCTAGGACACCCTAGTCATAGGACCACACAATTGCCGTCCCACGCCATGCTATGTCACATCTAGTCAGCCACATCAGCCAAGCCACGTCACATCTAATTATTCTTGTCAGCCACTTCTTCCCCGCCACGTGTCATATCTTAATCTTATTTGCCTTCGTCACACGCCCCCATATAAGAACAAATTATTAAGAGTGAGGATTCTAATTCATATTTTAATTAGAGTTTAATCACAATAAATAAACTTTAATTATATGTAATTAAATTATAAACCCATAAGAATAAATAAATATATATTTATTTATTTCTTTTAGTAGTGTTTAGAATAGAGAATATAAATATCATCTCCTTTCCATCTTTTATTAACCATTATTTGTTCTTAATTTCTTAAAATTTTAAAATAAAAATTATTAAACATAATTTATGGTAAAATATGAAGTTTTCATAAAAAAAAATTTTACTATTTGCTACTCTATTAAAAAAATAAAATTTACTTTTATACCCTCATTTTATCCAAAATTTATCTTGTATTTCTAATTCTCTCTTATGTTCTCGAGAAAAACGATTAACTTTCCCGACCGACTCTACCGAATTTTCATAAACGAATTTCAGAAAACGTCACTAATACCATTATAAGTTACGCATCAGACAATCAAGGAATTAAGAAAAATATTTTAAAATTAAAATATTGTAAATGCCTAAATGAGTATTTTACAACCATATATGTCATAATTATGATTTATTAAAAAATTAAATAATAAGTTCAAAATTTCATAGATTATTATCCAAATTTAACAATTTACTTTATTTGATATACTATATATATTTTGGGTATAAAAATTCCAAAAGAAGAAGATTATATAGATATTTGAGAAATTATTATTATTATTATTATTATTATTATTATTGTAAATTTGTTTGTTTGTTATAATCCTGTTTTATAATTCCCCAAAATTCAAAACAACAAATTAATATTAACAGTGCCGTTTTTAGTACATTGACAAATAGGGCAACTGTTAACACAAGATTCACAACCACTACAAACACAAAGATGCCGGCAAGGTAACAACAACACCGACGACTCCTCCTTTCCACATCTCCGGCACATCCTATCTCCGGCGCCGGCGACTTCTTCACAAAAACCTCCATTAATACTATTACTACTACAGAACGATACCTGTTGTTGTTCTTGAATCTGATCATGATGATGATGATGGATCATCATCATCTGTTCCAAATTACTTTTCAAAACATTTACAGTCATCTCATTCCTCTCTGCAAGATCTTTCCATAACTGATTTTCATTACACAGATTTCTCACCTTCTCTTGTAGATTCCAATTGATTTGTCCGATTTTTGCTATTTCTTCGTCTCTTTCTTTTAGTTTCTTCGTAATCCTTTGTTCTACAGTTTCGATGATTCTCATTGTTTCTATCATCCTTCTTTCCTGTATATACAATTTCATTTGCTCCGCCTGCACAATAATAATAAATTATGAAAACAAACAGGAAGAAGGAAGAACTTAAATGAAATCAAGTTTCGTTTATGAAAACGTACGTGCATTGCGATTAATTGATCGATCTCTAACTGATGATTTTGAATCTCTAACGAAATATCTTCTCCTAGAAATGAGATTGAATCTCTTGAACGCTTCCTGGAAATCAGTAGATTATTACTACAGGCATTGTTGTCAACATAGATCGGTTGAGAATTCCAATTCGCGATCGTCATTCCGGAAATCGGATGATTTCCTCCGTATGATCCAATAACTGTTCGATTTCCTTCATTCTGACCTATGAATTCCCTATGAAATCACAATCAGTTTCGTAAATCGATCGCAACAGAGAAACAAAACAAAGAAGATGAGAAATCAGAATCAGATCCGAACCTGTTATTGATGAGATTGAGATGGAGAGGCTCAACCGCCATGGAAGAAGAGAAGATTTCCTTGTTCTTCAAAAATGGCGTCGTTTCTAGAGAGAGAAGATCGAAAATGCATGCAGTTGAGAAGGTTCGTTTCAAAAGACTGACATAAATAGAGAGAAGGAGAAGAGAGAGAAAGATTTCATTTTTTTTTTTTTTTTTTTGGTTTTTTCAGTTTTTTGGGGATTCCTTTCAGTTTTAATATTTTTTTTCTTCTATAATAAATGATCTTTTCTTGCTTTTATGGTTACTATCTTCATCACCATTCTTTTAATTTTATTTTTAAATTATATAAAATATTAGTATTTCAAGATTTCTATTTATTAAAACATCATCTTTATGGAAAAAGAAGTCATTTGTTATGTCATTTTTAAAACTTTAAACTTATAAAATATATATATAATCTTAAAAAAATAATAAAAACGTATATTTATACAAGTCAACACAAGAGTCTAAACCGAAAAACGGGACGATCGCATATTTTATTGATAGTGATGATGATAGTAAATCGGGTTCATACTATATTCAATCGGTCATATTTTTGGTGGAGTAATGTTTTAATACTATACTTTATAAATAAGTTTACATTTCATGTCTCTTATATAATTTTAAAATAATTATATTAAATCAAAGATTACAAAAATATAAAATAAAAATAATAGTGTCAAATACATTTATTCATTAAACAAATACCTAAACAAAATAAAGTCTATAAATACTTGTTTACATGTATAACTAATATTCATTTACATTTAACTATTTAAATATTAATTTTGTTTAGTAATAAAATTTATTCAAGCAATCAGTGCTAAGAATATAAATAACAAAACTTTACCCTTTTTTATAGAACGATAGATTCTGCTGCTTTTTTGGAGTGCGATTAATTCCCGCGCGTTAACGAGTTAAGCATATACTGCAAACACGCTTAACCATTTAATCAGATGGCGCAGAACTTATCGCATGACGGGTTCGAACCTTGAGGCCTGAGGTATATCAAAATCTTGATACCGCTATGTTAGAAGAGGAAATTCCTTTATTAGTTTTAAGTTGATCTATATAGATTAATTTTATTAATCCATTAATATATAATTTTAAGTTGATCTAAACTTAATTAATATATTTTGAACAGGTGTAATGAGATATTGACATGCATGATTTTGGTTAGACTTTAAGAGATTGTTTATATTATATCAGATAACTCACTCAAATAGTTAAAGTGATATATAAACATAGTTCCTATGAAGTTTATGAGTTCAATTTTCACTTCAAATATTTTAAGTTAAAGTAAAAATTATAATTTTCTGTGTTGATATTATAATAAAAATATAATAAATGTCATCTTGCAATTTTACAATAATAAAATCACATCTCAAAATATCACATTAGTAAAAAGCAAGTAAAAATCCAAAAACAAAGAAAGAAAAAGAGTGCATATGAAAATCAATAGAAGAGTCCAACCATAAAACATGGGTTAGTGATGTAATGACTTATTTTCTTTCTTCAAAAGTCAAAAAATAAATAAATAATTCAACAATAAACTAGGAGAAAAACATCATAAAAGAAAAAAATAAGTCATTACTACATCATTCCAAAACTTTATTCAAGTAAAAAAAATAAAAATAAACACATATAAAAGTCAAGAACTAAATTAGGTTTAACATTCATTTATTTTGGACAACAAGATCAGTAAAATTAGAATTGTAATTGAATTTCAATTTCGTTAAATTACAATTCAATTCTTATGTTTAAAAAAAAATTATATTGAAATTCAATTTTAATTTTTATGTTTGAAAAAACTTCCCATAAAAGTAATTTATATATATTATTTATATTAAGATATTTGTTTGACAAAATATATTAGGATAACTTAAGATCAAGAACTTTTGTGTAAATGTCGATTCTTATAAAGAAAAAAAATATCGTTTAACATTTTAATTTACTAACTAAATAAAAAAAAAAATCGGTTTGACATGTTAACTTTCTAAATTCATAAAAAATCAAATATATGTTCGATATTTAACTCCCTAAATTAAAAAAACAAAATATATGTTGGGCAGTTGGGTCCCTTCCTATGTGCTAAACCCAAATATTTTGGCCTATAATTTAAATAGCCACTAAAGTTATTTTTACACATTTTTTCACATGTCAAGTAGTGGGCAGTACATATGATTCACATGTCAGTAATGGGAAGTTTTTAGAAATTAATTATTTTTAGATATATATCAGAAATTTGGGTGTTTCAAAGGGAAGAACAATTTTTAGAGATCGGCAGAGACTGTATTTTAGGTCAGAAATTGGTCGTTTGGCGATAAGACCAAATCCTAGTTTGTTCTTCTCTAACTCTTATTATTCCTAATGTTTGTTGATTTGAGTTGGATCATATTTATGTTGTCCAGTGCCATTGGTGGCAATTTGTGATTGTGTAAACACTGTTTATTTAGTGGAGATTTTATCTAGACCGGAGAAAGATCTCATGATTTTTATCCTTCACATTGAAGAAGTTTTCCACGTTAAAAATATGTTGTCTTGCATTATTTCTTTATTATGTGATCGTTCTTATTTTCTTCTCTAGTTCAGTCAAACGAGTATATTATTTAGGAATTAATTTCAACTAGTTATCCCATTTACTTTTCTCATTAATTGGTATCAGAGCAAGGTTTGCCAGGTGTTTGATTAATTGAACAATGGAGGCAAATCGGAGTAGAATGATACTCTTGAATGGTACAAATTATCACAGGTAGAAAGGGAAGATGAAATATCTTCTATTCATAAAGAAATTGCACTTGCCAATTTTTGGCACACAGAGGCGTGAGACTAAAACTGATGAAGATTGGAAATTTAAGCAAAAAAAGGTTATAGTATCATCCGACAACGGGTAGAAGACAATGTATTGAATCACATTGTCGATGATATTAATGCATGTACTTTGTGAGAAAAACTTGAGACTCTGTATGCATCAAAGACCGGTAACAACAAGATGTTCTTGCTCAAACAAGCTATGAATTTGAGGTCCAGAGAAGGGAGCTCTATATCAGATCACTTGAATGACTTTAAAGGGTGTTTTGATCAGTTGTGTAGCATGGATGTAAAGTTTGATGACGATGTTATTGCTTTGTGGTTACTTAATACCCTTCTAGATTCATGGGAGACTTTTCATGTGACTTTGACAATCTCAGCTCCTAAGGGTGTGGTGTCAATGCAGATGGTGAAGAGTGGTGTTCTTAATTAAGAAGTGAGACAAAAAACTCAAGGAACATTGACCAGGCCAGAGGTTTTTGTTTCTAAAAATAGGGGGAGAAGTAACAGCAAGTACCAAAGTCACAATAGAGGCAAGAGTAGAAACAAGTCAAAGGGCAGATATAACAATTTTGAGTGCAACTATTGTGCCAAAAAGGGACATATAAATAAATATTGCTTCAAGTGAAAGAGAGAAGACTGGTGACAACAAGTAAGATAAAAAGGGAAATGATGCGCAAGATGTTCATGTTGAAGTTGCAATATCAAATGATTTAGTTACTGTATATCATGAAAAAGACATCAATCTTGTTTGTGATGACCAGTTGGATTGTTGATAGTGGTACTGCTTTCCATGTTACACTAAGGAAGGAGTTCTTCATCTCTTACACTCTAGGTGATTTTGGAGTTTTAAAGATGGGTAATGATGATTTGTCAAATGTAATCGGTATCGGAATTGTTTGCTTAGAAACTAACAATGGTATGAAGTTAGTGCTCAAGGATGTGAGACATGTACTAAATATTTTATTTCACTTGATCTTTGTAGGCAGACTTGATGATGATGAGTTTCTAACAAAATTTCTAACGGTCTATTGAAGTTGATCAATGGTTCCTTAGTTGTGGCGCAAGGAAGAAGTTTCCTAACTTATACTGGTTGCAGGCTTCTATACATACTAACCTCATTAATGCAGTTGAGAGTAGCACATCTTCAGAGTTATGACATAGGAGGTTGAGTCACATTAGTGAGAAGAGACTGGATTGTTTGGTAAAGAAAAATTTACTCTCAGTTTAAAAGGTGAAAAATTATGATAGTGTGCTCACTGTTTGGCTGGGAAACATAGAAGAATATCCTTTAAGCATCATTCGCCCTCGAAGAAGGAGGAAGTTCTTGACTTGGTACAATTTGATGCTTGTGGTTCATTAAGGGTAAAGTCTTTTAGTGGTGAGTTTACTTTGTGACATTCATTGTTGACCACTTGAGGAAACTTTGAGTTCGAGCTCTTAAGTCCAAAGATCAAGTTCTTGATGTGTTTAAAGAATTTCAAGTTGTTGTTGAAAGAGAAACTGAAATGCATCTGAAGTGATAATGGCGAAGAATATCGTGGACTATTTTATTCTTATTTCAAAGAGTGGGGTATCAAGCATCAGATGACACCTCTCAAAACTCCTCAGTTGAATGGCTTGACAGAAAATATGAACAGAACTTTAATGGAGAGAGTCAGATGTCTACTCTATGATGCTAAATTACCTAGTCATTACTAAGATGAGGCTTTATATTGTGTTTCACATGTTATTAATCTAACCCCTGATGTTTCTTTGCATTCTGATGTTCCTAATAGGGTATGGTATGGTAAATATATCCTCTATGAACACCTACGAGTATTTGGCTGAAAATGTTTTGTTCATTTGCCTAATGATGAAAGATCTAAACTTCAGACCAAGACAAGACAATGTATTTTTATTGGCTATGGTCAAGATGAGTTTGGGTATCGGTGTAATGATCCAGTTGAGAAGAATCTTGTTAAAAGTCGTGATGTGGTGTTTGTTAAAGATCAAACCATTGAAGACTTTAACAAGACAGAGAATTTAGATGCGTGAGCTAGTGGTGACTTGATTGATTTGGATCATACTCCGGTAAATGAGTATACTATAGTTGATCCTGAACATCCAGATATGGTACTAGTTGAAGCTCAGAATGATGATGATCATGAAGGTGAAAAAACAGATGACCCAGTTTAGGCACCAAAAGATGTAGTTAGACGATCAACCAAAGACCGGAGGTCTTCTAACTGAGAATTATAGATAACTCAGAGTATGTACTTTTGACAAATGATGATGAACCTGAATGTTATAGAGAAGCTATTGAGAGCAAGCAAAATGGATTAAAGCTATGAATGATGAAATGCAATCTCTACTTGTCAATCATACTTATGAGTTGGTTAAGCTTCCTAAAGGAAGAAAGGCTTTGAAAAATCACTGGTTTTTAAAATAAAATCCGAGGGAATATTTAAAATCAGATTAGTCGTTAAATGTTTTGGTCAGAAGAAAGGTGTTGGCTTTGAAGAGACATTTTCACCAGTAGTCAAGATGTCTTCTATCCTGGTTGTTATGGGCTTGGTAACTAGTCTTGACCTAGAGATTGAACAGATGATGTGAAGACAACTCTATTTCATGGTGATTTGGAGAAGAAATATACATGGAGCAACCTGAAGGGTTTGTTGTACAAGACAAAGAAAATTAGGTGTGCAAGTTGAAAAAGAGCTTGTATGGTTTGAATAGGCACCAAGATAGTGGTACAAGAAGTTTGAGTCGTTCATGGTTCATCAAGGCTACAAGAAGACTACTTTTGATCATTGTATTTTTGTGCATAAGTTTTCAGCTAATGACTTTGTCATTCTATTGCTTCATGTTGATGACATGCTTATTGCTGGTTTCAAATGCATCACATATTGGCAGCTTAAAGGAAGAGTTGAGTAATTGTTTCTCAATGAAATATTTAGGGCCGACAAAGCATATTCTTGGGATGAGTATTGATCGAGACAGAAGGTGCAAAAAGCTATAGATTTCTCAAAAATATATATTGAGAAGGTATTTTATCGGTTTAATTTTGATAAGTCAAAAGTTATAAGTACGCCTTTACTACATCATTTAGATTGAGAGTTGATCAATCTTCTTCTAGTGAGCAAAAGAAAGAATACATGCAAAAATTCTCGTATGCATATACTGTTGGGAGTTTAATGTATGCAATGGTTTACACCAGGCTAATATAGCGCATGCAGTTGGCACGGTTATGAGATTTTTGTCTAATTCAGGAAAGAAACATTGGGAGGCAGTTAAATGGATTTTGAGATATCTACCAGGCACTTTTAATTTGAAGCTTTGCTTTGGAAGTGCAGAGCCTACTATTGTTGGTTATACTGACTCTAATTAGGATGGAGATGTGGATTCGAGGAAGTCTACTTCTGGATATTTGTTCACTTTTTTAGGGGAAGCTTTGGCATGACAATCAAGGTTGCAGAAGTGTGTTGCATTGTCCACTACTGAGGTTGAGTTCATTGCTATCACATAAGCGGGCAAAGTGTTACTTTGGATGAAAAAGTTTCGTACTGAGTTTGATCTTAATCAAAAGAAGTATGTATTATTTTGTGACAACCAAAGTGTTATTCATCTCAGCAAGAACCCTACGTTTCATGGTCGATCAAAACATATTGACATTAGATATCATTGGATTCATGAAATCTTGGACTCCAAAAGATTTGTACTTGACAAAACTCATACTGATGATAATGGTGTTTATATGTGTACTAAGGTACTACCTAAATGGAAGCTTGAAGCTTGCCGCTTGGTTGTCGGAGTGGCAACATCTTCCACATAGCCGGGAGGGGGAGAATTGTTGGGCAGTGAGGTCCTTCCTATATATGTGGTAAAACTCATATATTTTGGCTCATAATTTAAATAGCCACTAATGTTATTTTTACACATTTCTTCACATGTCAAGTAGTGGGCAGTTTTGATCATTTTTAAATATATTTCAGCAATTTTGGTGTTTCAAAGGAAAAGCAGTTTTGGGAAATCAGCAGGGGCTGTGTTTTAGGTTAGAAATTGGTCGTTTGTCGACAGGACTAAATCCTAATTTGTTCTTCTCTAACTTTTATTATTCCCAATGTTTGTTGATTTGAGTTAGATCATATTTACGTTGTTTAGTACCATTGGTGGCAATTTGTGATTATGTAAACACTGTTTATTTAGTGGAGAATTTATTTGGACCGGAGAAAGATCCCGTGGTTTATATCCTTCACAGTGAAGGAGTTTTTCATGTTAAAAATCTGTTGTCTTACATTATTTATTTATTATGTGATCGTTCTTATTTGCTCTTCTAGTTCAGTCAAACGAGAATATTATTTAAGGATTAATTTCAACTAGTTATCCCGTTTATTTTTCTCATAAATATGTAACTTTTTAAATTTATATATATATATATATATATATATATATATATATATATATATATATATATATATATATATATATATATATATCGGTTCGATATTTTAACTTTCTAAATTTTAAAAAATAATTTTCGATTGAACACGTTAAAACTAAGATTAGTGATAATGAAAATTATAAAATCACATTATATTTAAATTTTATTAAAATTTTAATTATTAATCTTAAATATTCTATCAAACATAAAAATTAGAATTGGACTCAATTCCAAACCCACCAAAAAAAATAAATAAATAAAAATTATATGTTAATAAAAATTAGAATTGGACTCAATTCCAAACCCACCAAAAAAAAAAATTAAATAAAAATTATATGTTTAACATTTGTATGTCAAAACTCTCCTAATTTTAAACTAGTAAAACAATATAAAAACTTATAAAAAGAAAAAAGCAAATAAAATTCAATAAAAGAATCCAAAAGTCAAATATGAGTGTCTGATTTAATAATGTATTCACATCAATCAATCAAATGTTTTTAACAAAGAAATGGGTTTTTTTTCATTTCTATGGTTTGGACAAAAAAAAGTATTTATAAAAAATAGCATTTATAAAAGTCTATAAAAAAATCCAACCATTAAACAAAGTTAGTATTAAGTCATTTCACAACTTTAAACCTAAATTAATTATATCAAAACCTAATTCAAAAATATACATATAAAATCAAATAAAAAGTCTAATAGAAAAACACTAGTGATGTAATTACGTATTTATCCTAATTAATCACATGTTTTAAATAGAGAGACATAATAAGAGAAAATAAAATGAGTTCGATTGTAAAATTCGGGATAATGACGTAACGTCGTTTCCACAGCGATTTTGGACTGAAGCTTTTTTTTCTTTTGTTATTGTGAATATAGACCTTATAAAAAAATCAAAGTTTATAAAATTGAAAAAAGAAATCCAATAATAAAATGTTGTTATTGATAGTGATACACAAATATAACTTTTTTCTTTTTGTTTTATTTTGAATAGACCTAATGAAAGAAAAACAAGAGTTCAACCATAAAATACTAATTGTGATGTGATGACTAATGATAACCATTAATCAAAGCGAACACATGTTTTGAATATAGAGGGCTAAGGTTACTCGTACTAAAAGAAAATTAAATGATGTACTAGTCTATTCTAATGGATAAGGTGTTTTGGATAGTGACACCTAGGGTATAAAAAAATTGGTCTAATCGTCGAAACGAGAACCAACTAAACCGAGTAACCTACAACTTTGAATCCATTTGAACATAACTCAATTGTTTGGTTGGTCGATTCAATGTCACCGTCGATTGGATTAATTAACATGTTTATTGTTTGATTTGAGTCTTAACAATTCATGTTACTTTTGACTTTAATATGAAGTTAAAATATACTAACAATATAATACTTGATATTTTTACAGGATTGTTTCAAGCTTTGAGTTCATACTTCAACATGTCAAATGGTTAGTATTTATATTTATCATACTAAGTAACAATAATATTGTAAATCAAGTGAAAATAATTTAAATTTGATTTGTCTTTAAAACGTTTTAAAGAATCATCCTAACTTTTTCTAAATAAAAATAGGTTAGATATTCATATGCTCTTTTATAACTTGAAATATGAATATTATTGTCTTTTTATTTTAGAAATGTTGATTTTTTATTGTTGAAAACTAGAATGTTGAAAACTTGGTTGTTGATTTAGACTTGTATGTATGTTTGTTGCTATTTTTTTTTTTGTTAAAGCAATTTTTTTAGCAAGGAATAAAATCGACTGAACATATATTCTTTTCAATCAATAAATTGAAATTGGTTGTTTAAGCTTTTTCTAGATAAAAATATGTTAGGAATTCATATGTTATTCTATAACTTGAAAATTTGAATATTAAAGTGTTTTTATTTTTAAAATGTAAGTTTTTGATCGATTAAAATAATAGTTTGATTGATGATCCAGACTTTTAAGTATACTTGTTACTATTTTTATTGTTAAAAAACAGTATTTTTAAGCCAACTACATATCTAGGCATGGTAAAACGTCGGGTTTCGAAAATTCGAACTAGACCCGATTTTGCCCTGAAAGAGCAGGTCCATGATTGCCTCGAATCTGACCGGTTCCAACTCGACAGGTACCCGACCCGACCTGGACCCAACTTTAGATTTAAAAGTTCAATTTTCTTAATTGGTTTAATTTTTTTTATCTAACTAATAATTTAATATTTTTTTCAACTTCTAAAATATTACTTTTTAACCTTTTTAAGATAAGAAAAAAAAAATTAAAAATCCTATACACAAATTAAAGAAAGTTAATAAATATATATAAACATGTCAAAATGTAGGGGTACCCACCCAAACCGGACCAATACTACTCCGACGAAACAGATATACGAGAGACCAAAATTTCATAGGTTCCGACCCGATACGTACCGACTCGATCCGGACCCACCCAAACCGGACCCAATACTACTTCGACGAAACAGATATACGAGAGACCCAAATTTCATATGTTCCAACCCGATAGGTACCCGACTCGATCCGGACCCATTTTATCATAAGTTCAAAATTATTTTTATTTTTTGTCTAATTAATAATTTAATATTTAAGTTCACCTTTTAAAATATACATTTTATTCTTTTTAAAATTCATTTAAATGTATCTTTTTTATATTTAAAATAAGTACAATTTTAAAATTATATAACTTAGAATAAATTCTTGATAAAATAGATATAATAATTATTTAAAAAATATTTAAAATATAGAGAGTTATAAGTAAAATATTAAAATTTTATTACTTTTAAAAAGTAAAAAAAAATAATTAATAGAATTATAAATAATATTAAAAAAATAATATATGATTTCAATTTATTATAAAATATAAAAATTAGAGTATATCTTAATTATTATATTTAGATTATTATATTCATAATATAATGCAATAAACTTATAAAAATAAATAAAATCACATCTGCCATAGAAAGAAATCGAACATTGATAGAGCACATCATCCGATCTCGAAACTTTGAAATCTCAAATATCCGATCTCTCCCTCTCTTAGCTTTGAAATCTCGGGTAACCAAAACCGATCAATTCAGACAGAAAATAACCCAAAACCGATTTACAAAATAAATACTTTGAAGGTTCCATTCTGCCAATGTCTATACATATCTTCTATTCAATCAATAAATTGAAATTAAACGTTTTAATTTTTTTCAAATTGAAATATATACAGAGTTCAACCATAAAATCCAATATAATATAAACCACTAATTTATACATGTTTTGGATAGCAACCTAATAAAAGAAAACAAAACAATATTTACATAAAAGTCAACCAATAATCCAAAATATAAAACAATATGTGAAAAAGTGTTAAATTCATATATCACATGTTTTAAATACAATGACCTAATAAAATTGAACATATATTTTCATTAACAAAATAGTCCAACAAAATAATATTATTTTAATGTGACAAATACTACACTAATGGATCACATAATAAAAGAAGATTAGACCGATTAATAAAAATTACTAATTCAATATTTATATGGTTAAAAAAATAATCTAATGAAATGACCATGTAAGTCATGTATAATTTTTAAAAATTACTAGAATATCACAATATGTATAATTTAATTAAATTGTAAGAGAAAAATTTCCATATAGAAAACAAAATTGAAAAGAAAGAACACATTTAGAAACAAATTTTGAAATTATATTATGGTAAAAATCACTAAAAAAAATATCAATGTTGCAACAAAAATCATTTTAAAATAAATAAATATTTCAATCTCATAAATCTTAAAATTGACTTTAAAATAAATAAATAAAAAACCTTCAAAAACACTCAATTAAAAATATATTTTAATATTAAAATATTAATTTTTTTCAATAAATATAGAAAACAATATATTTTCTTTTGTCTAACCCATATGCAGATTACAAAATTAAGAAAACCAATTATATTAAAAAATGTAAAAAAAGAAGACTAATAAAAACATAAAAAATACAAATGAATTTATAATTGGAGTAAAACTAAAAATTCATTCATAGCATCTATGATTACATAATTAAATCCCTTAAATTTAAAACCGTAAATCAAATAAAATTTAGAATTAAAGAAAAATAATATTACAAATTAAAGGCATTATAACAATATCATGATATATATATATATATATATATATAATAAGAAATCTATAAAAATATATTTGAAAAGTCATTTTGGAATTGAAATTTCAATATTTAGAATATAGATAGCATATAGAAAGGTTAGAGATTCATATAACTAAAGATCACCATAGATTCCAAAATCATATAGCAGAAATGAGATTACAGGAAATAAATATATAGTCTAGTTGATGATAATGATGATGAAAAAGATGAACTGAATCCAAAACCTAGATTAGAAGAGACAACAAGAATCCCTCACTCACAGATCAAACAGCTTCAAGAAGATGCAGACACTGAATTATAAGGAATCTCAATCACATTCTAATGAAGAAGATGATGATCACTTCGATCTCTGTCTCATCTTTCGGCGCTTCCTCTTCAATCTCCTCATCCTCTTCTTCTTCCACTGCAATTATAAAAACAAGAGATCTAAACATTCGATAGAATAACATCGAGAAATCGAATCTGTTCAATCATAGCACCGGCGATTCATCTTAGATCTAATTAATTTAACACGAATTTGTAAACATCATAATAGATCTGTGTTCGGAAAAGCATGATTCATAGGAGATTTAACAGATTTGGATCTGAAGATAGGAATGAAGTTATTTCGAATCGAACGAGTATGATGATAAGATCAAATTTAACGGTGAATAAACGGAAAGATGTGCAGATTTGAGTGATGATCAACGATTACAGAATGGAGATCTTACCTTAGCTCTCATCGCGGCGGTTAGATTCTTCAAGCTTTTTCTCTCGGCTAGGGTTCTCCTTCGGGGCTACGAAGAACAGCGACTTGGCTTCTTTTAGGTCTGTGCTAGGTATTTAAAGGATAGGGTTTTTGATAAGAGATTAGAGTTGGGCTTCAAATTATCTATAACTCAAAGCCCAAATTAATCAAAAAGAAAGTTTACAGTCCAGAGAGAGTTTTGTATTCCCAAATATGATTGATTGTTACTTTAAAATAATAATAATTAATTTTCATGTAATTATAATAAAATAATAAGTAATATTTAAATAACTAACTTGGGATATGTGATGTAACTTATCTTGAAATAAACAATTTTATTAATTTTAAAAAAATCTTGAACATAAAAAAAAGTTTGTACAACACCTAAACTTGTAATATGAATTTCGAGTTCACATTACCCAACACCCAAACTTGTAATGTGAATTTCGAGTTCAATTTACTTGTTTGCATTGAGATCCTACCTTATAGACGTCTCTTTTGATTTTCAAGATAACATGGACTATGTGTTGTGCTCGCCACCTACACATTTATATTTTACATGATCATGTAAAGACAAAACAAGACTCGGTGATCTATTGATAAATTTTAAATATATTGAATAAAATAATAAAAAAAATGCAATTTTAATAAATTTAATAAAAAAAATATTTAATGAGAATTACGTTTTAAAGCAAATAAATATTTAATTAAATTAACGGTTAATATAAGTTAGAGAAATGATTAAGTGAGGGAATTTGAGGAGGGAATTTGGTGAGGGATTGACTTGCCATAACTGAAAAATTCAAATAATTTCTCTCTTTTCTCTCTTTCCTCCCACTTTTACATTTTCCAACCAAAGGTGATGCCAACTCATTCCCTCACCAAATTCCCTCTCTCTATCACTTCTCTATAAGTTAAATGATAAATTTTAGGAAAAAATGTCGTTTAGCCGTATGTACTTGTACAACTAGCTCAATTAGACGTATGAACTAATAAGAGTTCATTTAGGCGTACGTATTTTTAAAAATTGGCTCATCTAGCCTCTGTTAGTAAACTCTTTTAATTTTTTTTAAATTTTTTAATATTTATTATTTAAATATTCATTTTTCTCTCTTTTCTTCTTTATTAATTAATTAATCTATTTATCTCCTTTTATTATTTATTTTTTTTATTCTTTTTTTATTAATTAATTTATTTATTTATTTATCTCTTTTTACTATTTTTTTTTCTTTTTACTATTTTTTTTTTGTTATTTGAGTATTTTTTTATTTTTTTTTACTATTTTACTTTTTTTTATATAACATAATATTATGTATAAAATAGTTTATTATTTACTATAATATTTAATTCTATTAAAAAATCTAAATCATAAATCAAATATTAAACATAAAGACTATTAATTTTATTTTTGATTATATTAAAAAATAAATCATAAACAAGTTGTTAAATCTTTTTCACAAAATTAGAAGACATGTTACAATTAAACAAACCCTTCTCAAAACATTATAGTAGAACAAAATTAATAAAAAAAATTATTAAATCCTTTTCTCAAAAGTAGTAGCCTATTACAATAGAACAAATCCTTCACAAAACCTCCAAAAATAATTTCTCAAATACATCTAAAAGATCTCAAATACAAACAAGTTGCCAAATCAAAATTCTCGTGCATTATCAAATAAAGTGCTGTCAAATCTCAATTATCTCACAATGTTGAATTTAACCTACAATATTATTTGTCGATGATGTTTGGCCTTGTTGTTTGCACCCCCTTTTATTGTGAGTACTTGAACCACAAACACTAGTGAAAAAATGGTCAAAACTGAGAGTTAAAACTCTCGGATTTGACCCTATAACTCTCGGTAAAGACACCTTACCGAAGGTTTTAGTAACTCTCGCCATCCATCGGTATTGACTCTCTCGGGATTTCCACAAAGAGAAAAACCGAGAGTTATATGAAAACTTTCGGATTTTTCTCTTTTGGGAAAAACCGACGGTTTTGCAAAGACCTTTCGGTTTTTCTCTTTTTGAAAAAACCGAGGGTTGTACAAATAACTTTCGGTTTTTCTCTGTGTGGAAAAACCGAGAGTTTTGCAAACAACTTTCGGTTTTCTTATTGTAGAAAAACCGAGGGTTGTACAAATAAATTTCGGTTTTTCTCTGTGTGGAAAAACCGAGGGTTTTGCAAACAACTTTCTGTTTTTCTCATTGTAGAAAAACCGAGGGTTTTACAAAAATCTTTCGGTTTTTCTCTGTGTGGAAAAACCGAGGGTTTTGCAAACAACTTTCGGTTTTTCTCTTTGTGGAAAAACCGAGAGTGATTACAAAACTTTCGGTTTTCCCACAAAGAGGAAAAACCGAAAGTTATATGAAAACTCTCGGTTTTTCTTCTTTTGGGTAAAAACCGAGGGTTTGTCATATAACTCTCGGTTTTCTCTTTGGCTAAAAACCGAGAGTTTTCTAATATCTCTCGGTTTTTCCACAAAGAGAAAACCCGAGAGATTTCAATTTTACTTTCGGTTTTTTCTTGTAAATTTTTAAAAATCTGCGGATTATTTTGTTCGCAACCAAAACCTGTTCAGCCAAACCAATATATCAATGATAAAAGAAATGCAACATACATTAAACGATCACATTAATTGATCATGAACATTACAAAATTCGACACCAAACTAATATTCCGAACAATTTGTTCTAAATTCAACCACTAATGAAAAAATGTTTTGAATCGAAACAACCTTAGCTTGTGGGGGGAGGAGGTGGTCCTTGCCTCATATACAATTCGATTCTCTCCATTCTTGCGTTCATCTCTAACTTCTCCCTCTCCATTCTTTCCACAATTTCTTCCTTTTCCGCTTGCATTTCATCCATTCTGCGCTTTCTTTCTTCATCCCTCTTCTCCAGTTCCTCCAGCTTGAGCTTCATCATTTGATTCTCTTCTAACAATCGCTCATTGTTTCGCTGTGAACTGTTTCCACTACGACGATCCTCACGAAAGTGTGTGGGCCAGACGCCTGATCCCATTCCGAACACTACCCCGTGTTTTTGTTGTCCGAACACCCTCTCCGTCAATTCAAAATCCGATATTCCCGGTTCGTTACTAACAACCTCCTCCATCTCAGCCTGCACAATTCAAATAAAATATCATTTCTATAATAAAAAACTAGGCATATTCAATTCACTTACAAATTTCTCTTGCACGTGTTCGTCCGGGACGGGTGTTGGGTTTTCTTGTGTCGGTTTTGGTGTACGGGTCCTCTTGAATACTTCAATTACAGACGGTGGCCATCCCATTTCAATCGCCTGTTGAAATAAATGATTTATATAATTAATAACAATCTTTATATTAAGTTATTACAAATAATGTACTTACCAACTCGTCTTCAATTTGTGCAAACGGTCTACTTCCCGTTCGATGCGGGAATTTCAGATTCTTCCGATTCTTCATATTTGTAGAACTGTGTCTCTGTATTTGAAATAACAAATGAAGTTATATTAATTAATATCAACTTTTATTTGAATTATGAAACCGTACTTTAAACGTTTCTGTGAAGAAATGGTTGCGACACACAAACTCCCAATCATCTCGATCGTAGTCCGGTGGAGGATTAGCCAGTACCGCCGCCTCGTCTCCTTTGTGGACGCGGATATAATTCTTGTTCAAATCCGACCGCCATCTATCCCATATCTGATTGGCGTGTCCCAACCCGGTCTTTCGAAAATACTCAATGTCGCCAATAGTCGCTTCGAACGGATCCTGAAAAAAATAACATCCAAATGTTACAAATAATTATTTAATGACGTAATGTATAATCAAGTTATAAGTATTACCTTGATAGCAGTCCACAGTGAATCCAATTGGTCTGCACTTAAAGCCTTCCACTTGAGAAGACGGTGTGAGACGGCTGCGGGGTCCCGGATAATCGACCCCACATGTCTAGACCACCGTGTCCTTCCCACGTCTGTACCGCCTGGCCTCCCATCCTTCTCTCTAAACGTTAGAGGGATCCTCGTCTCCGCTAGCCTCTTAGACAGCGCAATATTCTTGTTCTTCCCCCGTCTTTTGCGGGCAGAAGATTCTTCAAAATTATCAAAATCTTAATTAAATATGTCAATCAATTGAAACACTAACTAATTTGTAAACGAAATACCTGTCGATGATGGGTCGGGAGTGGTCCCGTCCTCCTCCTCGTCTTCCTACTCCTCGATAGGCTCCTCAAGACCCTCGTCTTCAGCCTCATCGCTAGGTAGGTGATCAGCGTATGTGCTCTCTATAAACTCGTGGAGCTCATCATCGTCTTCAGTCTCGTATGTTCGGGGAGGCGCAGTAGCTATCGGTACCACAGGAATCGGTGGTTGGTCTCTAGAAGACGATCCTCAAAGCTTTAACGACTCGGATTGGGCAAGTAGGTTTTGGTAACTTTTATCCAATTTCTTGGGTGTCTTCCTCATACTCTTCCAAGTTGTTTTAGGACCTTCAGACATTCTTAATTCACACCATTAATAAAAATGAGTGAATAATTGAAATAAAGTAGTAATAAAAATGAATATAAAGTTAAAAACATTATTAAATCTACCTAATTAATTAATCTGAACTATATGTATGTAAACCGCAGTTTTATTTTTGTCACAATCTTCCAACTGGGTCGGGCTGACATATCAGGGGCGTAGAATACTTGTTTTGCTTGACTCGCCAATATATACGGGTCTTGACTTTGGGTTTTCAAAATTCGGTTTACATTTACACTTACGAAGCCATATTTGTCCACTTTCACTCCTAGTTCCCCCGAGTGTGTATCAAACCACTTACACTTGAATAAAACAACTCGTTTGTGAGAATAATATTGTACTTCGATTATATCCGTCAAAACTCCATAGTATGACATAGTTTCAGATCCGTTGTACCCCTCAACAACCACCCCACTATTTTGAGTTGTCAACCCTTCGTCGTGTTTTTCTGTACAGAATTTGAATCCGTTTACTTTACACCAAACATACATAGACGAGTACATACTTGGACCTTCTCCTAAGATCTTGAGGTCTCTTGATATATCGTTAATTTCTGCTAAATGGGCGACCTATATATGTATCCGAAATGAAGTTGTTAATATGAATAAGAAGAGTTAGGATATATGGTTTGTAATTTACTCACTCGATGCTTGAAATATGCGGCAAACGTTTCTCCACTGGACTCGTTGTTATAATCTCTGCAAATAGATCGAATGCTAATTAGTAACACTCTTTAATGCTAATTAGTAACAGCAACATTGAATTTACATGTAAAAAGGTTCTGCTTCGGGACAATTTTTCAAAATGTAAGAATGAGCTGTCACTCGATCGATATAATCCAAGTTGTATACTTTTCCGTTAGATAGGTCTTCCAATGATGCAAATATTGAAATGCCCGAGATTTCAGGATGTGCATTTTCTTGATCTTGTTCCTCCATATACCTGGCACATAAACTAATACTTTCGTTAACAAGATAGCTCTCGCTTATAGAGGCTTCTGGGTGGTTATTATTCCGCAAATATCTTTTCATTGTACCCATGTAATGTTCAAACGGATACATCCATCGATACTGAACAGGTCCTCCAAGCAAAGCCTCAAATGACAAGTGAACCGGGAGATGCATCATGATGTCGAAGATTGACGGCGGAAAAATCATTTCAAATTTGCAAAGTGTCAATGTAATATCCATGTACAATTGTTCCAGGTCCTCTTGAATCAACTCTTTGAAGCACAACAACCGAAAGAAACGAGACAAATTTACTAACGCATCATACACATACTCTGGAAGCAATCCACGAGTTGCTAAAGGATTTAAATATTCCAACAAAATGTGACAATCATGACTCTTTAATCCCGAAAGTTTTTTCTCTTCCAAATTTACACAACCCCCGATATTTGAGCAAAACCCATCAGGCAACTTGAGATCTTTCAAGAAGTTACAAAGACGTATTTTATTTTCGGATGTCAAAGTGAAAGACGCTTCTGGATAATGAACAACTCCTTCATCATTTATAGGATGTAACCATGATTTTATGCCTAAGAGTTCTAAGTCTTTACGAGCTTTAGGACCATCCTTAGTCTTCTCTTTCACATTCATTATTGTTCCCAACACGCTATCACAGATATTTTTCTCAATATGCATCACATCCAAATTATGTCTCAATAATAGCGATTTCCAATAAGGTAAACGGAAGAAAATGCTAAGTTTGTTCCAATTGTCTCCCCGCGTTTCATGATATATCTTGGTTCTCTTGCTCATATCCGCACTAAGAATAATGTCTTATAGGTCTCGTGTTTGCTCATAACTTTCTTGCCTCGTTAACAATCTAGGGGGATCTCTATAATCAGTTCGACCATCAAACGACTCTTTATCCCTTCTGTATTTGTGCTTCGGTGGAAGGAAACGTCTGTGACCCAAGTAACATTGTTTGGAACCATGAACTAATCGAAGGGATACAGTGTCGTTGTTACAACAAGGACAAGCAAATTTACCTTTCGTACTCCACCCTGATAAATTCACGTATGCGGGAAAGTCGTTAATGGTCCACAACAACGCCGCTCGCATGTTAAAGTATTGCGAGGTGTGTGCATCAAACGTTTTCACACCTGTTTGCCACAGTTCATGCAACTCTTCGATCAATGGTTAGAGAAATATGTCAATTGCATCTCCCGGACTCTTTGGACCCGGAATTAACATAGATAAGATGAAATTGCTAGAATCCATACAAGTCGTGGGTGACACATTATAAGGAACGAGAATAACCGGCCAAACACTGTATGATTTTTTCCCATTTGCAAATGACTGAAACCCATCGCTTGATAAACCCAGTCTTACGTTTCGAGATTCTGAAGAAAAATCTGTATAATTTTCATCAAACGTCTTCCAAGTTAAGGAATCAGCGGGGTGTCTCAACGTATCACTATCAACTTTTCCTTCTTTATGCCATCTCATCATTGGAGCCGTTTTTGAGGACATGTATAGTCTTTGCAGTCTTGGTATTAAAGGGAAATATTTCAACACCTTTTTTGGAATGAATTTCCCGTTTTGCTTCTCCCGAACTGTCCCACTTGTTTGGTCGACTTTCCATCTTGAAAGACCACAAACTCTGCACGAATCTTCATTTATGTCGTCCTTCCAAAATAGCATACAGTTGTTCTTACATGCGTCTATCTTGTCATATTTAAGCCCGATATCAGTAATGAATTTTTTACTTTCGTAGTATGAGTTTGGCAATTGAGCGTCAATCGGTAATATGTAGTCTTTAAGCAGACACAGCAACATATCGAACGAAGAATTCGTCCATTGACATACATTTTTTATGTGAAGTAGTTTCAGTAGTGCCGATGATTTCGTTATTCGAGCACCTTCATACAATGGCCGTTTGGAATCATCAAGCAATTTATAAAATCTTTGCGCATCTTCGACTAGTTCATCGTTGCTCGGGACGTCATTAACGTTGGGAACATATCGTTTATAAATTCGTGCATATAACGTTCTTCGTTGACCTGTTCATTAACTGTATTATTCATCTCCTGTATCGGATCGTTGAATTCCGGCACGGCATCCTCCGACTGATCATCGTCGTCATCATCATCGTAGTCATCGGCATCTTCATCGACATCGTCATTCACCACTTGAGTAGTACGTCTTTTTTCTCCATGAAAATACCAATACTCATAATGCACATTTATTCCGTAAACGATCAGGTGAGTCTCCACTTCGTCTATTTCCATAAACGGCGTGTTCAAGCATTTCACGCTGGGACATTTCACGGTTTGGCGGGATGTATTCCTAACAGCATACTCGAGGAATTTGTCAACACCTTCCTCGTAATCTGGATGATCTCGACGTAAGGTCATCCAGCTTTTATCGGGTACTTCCATATTTCTAATAAAATGGAAAACAACCCGGATTATTATTTACTTAAATTTGTCTAAATTAATTAGGCTTACCTAATGTTAACATAATTTCTAACTAATCTATCATTATCCAACCAAAATTCAATTTAATCTAATATTATAACCAAAATTCCACATAAACAAACAATAATAAAACCTAACATAAATCTAACTTAAATCTAACATTATTTCATTCATACACATTTCAAAACATATTTCAATTATAATTCAACATTATTACATTCATACACATTTCAAACCTAATCTAACATAATCTAACATAAATCAAACATAATACCTAATCTAACATACTTCAAATCTAACATAAATCTAACATGAAACTAACCTAACCATATAATAAACCAACAAGAACTAACCTTGCACAAACAGAGCGACGAAGAAGAGCAGCGGATGTAGATCGACGGGCGGACAACGGGCGGCTGAAATTCCTAATCCAAACCTAATAACAATAACCAACATTAATATAACCAAATATTCAAACCAATAAATCTAACCAAATCAAACTCCAATCAAACTTCAATCTAACCAAAATCAAAATTTTAACCTAAAATTCTAACCTAAACTTCAATCATATCTAATCTAAATCAAACCTCAATTAAAAAACAATCAAACCAACAAACATTCAACCAAACATATATCAAATCAATCCAAGAAAATAATCAATCCAAAACCTAAACTAACCAAAATCAAACCAAACATATATCAAATCAATCCAAGAAAATAATCAATCCAAAACCTAAACTAACCAAAATCAAACCAAACATATATCAAATCAATCCAAGAAAATAATCAATCCAAAACCTAAACTAACCAAAATCAAACATATTTTCAACCTAATCTAACATTATCTTACAAAATCATACAACCAAACTCAATATAACCTAAAACCAAATCCAACAACCAATTACAAAAATCAAATCCAATAACATAATCCAATACATAATCTAAACTAATCAATCTAACAATAATATAAACCTAATGTAATAATTCAATATAATTAATCCAAAATCAAACTAATATCACCTAAACTAACCAAAATCAACCAAATTTTCAACCCAATCAAACAAATATAACCTAAAATCAAACAAATTAATATCAAACAAAATACCTAAAACAAAAATCTAACAATAATCTAACCTAATTGCAAAACTCTAACAAAAATCTAACCTAATTTCAAAAATCTAACACTAATCTAACCTAATCTGAAAAATCTAACAAGAATCTAAAATTAATCTAACCTAATTGCAACAATCTAACACTAATCTAACCTACTTTCAAAATAAATAATAAACTAACCTTGCAGGGCGGCGGCGGCGGCAAATATTCTTCACGTTTCGGCGGCGGCGGCAGAGGGCGATTCTTCAAAAGGTTCGGTGGTCTTCGGCAGGGCGGCGGCGCAAGGTCTTCGGCAGGGCGGCGGCGCAAGGTGTTCGGCACGGAGTAGGCGCGGCGTCTTGTTCGTCGGGGAGAGAGAAGAGCGCGGCGGAGATGAGAGGAGAAGAGAGAAATGAATCGGGAAAAAGAAGAGGAAGAGGCGCGATTTTTTAATTTGATGATGTAATTTCTGAGAGTTGTATATAAAACTCTCGGTTTTACCCTTATTAAAACCCGAGAGTTGTATATAAAACTCTCGGTTTTACCCTTATAGAACCCGAGAGTTTTATATACAACTCTCGGTTTTACCCTTATTAAAACCCGAGAGTTTTATATACAACTCTCGGTTTTTAATGTTTAAATTCCGAGAGTTTTAATATAACTCTCGGTTTTTGATTTTTGAAGACATTTTTGCAATTAAATTTAAATTCACAAAAACGAGAGGCTTTTGTAAACCTGTCATTTTTTATGCATATTTCCGAAAGTTGTATATTTAACTTTCGGTTTTACAACATGACAAATGGTAAAATTATTTGGATCCTCACTTTCTAATAACGTTGAACAACATTAATTTAACACATTTGATATCCTTAAAACATTTCCCAATCCATATGATCAAACATTACACAAATACATAGGATAATCAAACATAAACATTCATATACACTTCTATATATAATCAAACACATTCATAAACATTTTAACATTAAAGACAATCTAAATTTTTAAAATAAACTATATTACTTAGAGTCTAGATTGGAAGTTGGAAAACCAATTAATTTAACAATTTTGTGAAATGATAATTCCGAAAGTTATATAATTAACTTTCGGAAATATCGATCAAAACCGAAGGGTTTATATAAAACCCTCGTTCTTGAGAAATGTAAAACCCGAAAGTTTATATAAAACTTTCGGTTTTGAGGGTTATTTCCGAAAGTTAATTATATAACTTTCGGAATTAACACTTGACAAATTGTTAAATTCTTTGGTTTTTCACCTTCTAATGAGCTTTAACAACATTAATTTAACACATTTGATGTCTTTAAAATATTGCACAATCCATATGATCAAACATTACATACATTCATAAGATAATCAAACATGAACATTCATATAGACTTCTCTATAATAATCAAACACAATCATAAATATTTGAACATGAAACACAATATTAATTTTTAAAATACAACACAAAATTGATTATATTAGTTAGAAGTTAAGATTGGCGGGTCAAAAACAAAATTATTTAACAAACTATTTAGTGTTAAAACCGAAAGTTATAAAATTAACTTTCGGTTTTGATGTGTATTTGCGAAGGTTCAAAATATACCTCTCGGTCTTGACCTTGAATCAGAAGTTTTGGGGGAATTGTTAAAACCGAAGGTTTATTTGAAAACCTTCGGTTTTTACCCTTCCCCATACTTAGAAAAAAAATCAGATTTTTTTAAAGAGGGGTCAAAACCGAAAGTTTTCAAATAAACCTTCGGTTTTACCCTCCCCCATACTTAGAAAAAAATCAGATTTTTTTAAAGAGGGGTCAAAACCGAAGGTTTATTTGAAAACCTTCGGTTTTTACCCTCCCCAAACTTAGAAAAAAATCAGATTTTTTTGAAGAGGGGTCAAAACCGAAGGTTTTCAAATAAACCTTCAATTTTTACACTTCCCCATACTTAGAAAAAAATCAGATTTTTTAAAGAGGGGTCAAAACCGAAGGTTTATTTGAAAACCTTCGGTTTTTACCCTCCCCATAATTAGAAAAAAATCAGCTTTTTTTGAAGAGGGGTCAAAACCGAAGGTTTTCAAATAAACCTTCGGTTTTTACACTTCCCCATACTTAGAAAAAAATCAGATTTTTTAAGAGGGGTCAAAATCGAAGGTTTATTTGAAAACCTTCGGTTTTTACCCTTCCCCATACTTAGAAAAAAATTAGATTTTTTTAAAGAGGGGTCAAAACCGAAGGTTTTCAAATAAACCTTCGGTTTTTACACTTCCCCATACTTAGAAAAAAAATCAGATTTTTTTAAAGAGGGGTCAAAACCGAAGGTTTATTTGAAAACCTTCGGTTTTTACCCTTCCCCATACTTAGAAAAAAATCAGATTTTTTTAAAGAGGGGTCAAAATCGAAGGTTTTCAAATAAACCTTCGGTTTTTACCCTTAACCGAAGGTTTTCAAATAAACCATCGGTTTTTACCTCAAGATCTTAAAAAAAATGGGTCAAAACCGAAGGTTTTCAAATAAACCTTCGGTTTTGGAGATGCGGTTTTTTTTTTAAAAAAAAGGTGAAAAGTCAACAAAAACATAATTATTTAAAACATATTAAACCAAACAAACATAATAACAATAATTCATAAATATTAAAACATAACTGTCATAAACCCATAATAAATCCATAATAAATCTGGAAATTAATTATTAGAGGGGGTGGAAGGAGGGAGTGGTTGATTCAGTCGACTCCTTAACAAGACAAGTTCCTGTTCAAGATTCTCTAATCTCTGAGACATTTCGGCCCGGTCCGCTTTGATTTCACTGAGCAAACGACCTCTTTCGGCATCCCTTAATCGGATTTGTTCCATTTCCAGCGTCATCTTTCTGACCTCTTCCTCACGTGCCGCAATTTCTGATTGTGTTATCAGATTCTGGTAACACGGATGCAGTTTCTCCGGTGTACGCCGAAGTCTCTTCCATGTCGAATCACCCATATCCTAAATGCATTTCAGATATATGTATATATATATATTAATCAAACAAAATAACGTAAACGAACATAAATCTAGATCTATATATAATATATATATATATAAAAACTTAAGAAATCTAAATCTTACAATAAACAAAACAAAAAAAAACCAAATCAAACAAATTACCTGAAGAGAGGAGAAGAACCCGCGGCTTGGAGGAGGCAGGCGGCGGCGGAAGAGAGAGAAAGGAGAGATGAGCGGAATGAAAAAGAGAAGGGTTAGGGTTTGTATTTATAGATGTTGAGGCCGAAGGTTTTCATAAAACTTTCGGTTTTGATATTATTCAAAACCGAGGGTTTATTAAAAAACCTTCGGAAAAACCAATTTCAAAAATTTGGATTTTTTTTAATGAGCAAAACCGAAGGTTCTTTGTAAAATTTTCGGAAATGAAATTTTCAAAAAAGGCAAAACCGAAGGTTCTTTGAAAAACCTTCGCAATTCAAAAACCAAGGGATTTCAAAACCGAAGGTTTTTCCTAAAACCTTCGCAAATAACCCACACCCAACACTTAGAATTTTTTTGGGTTTTTTGGGAAGGTAAAAACCGAAAGTTCTTTGTAGAACTTTCGGTAATAATTAATAAACCCGAAGGGTTTACACCCCACTCGGAATCTATTTTTAATCCCGAAAAATTTGTTCCTCTCGGGAGTATTTAGGAGAGGTTTACAAAACCTTCGGGAAAAACCGTCGGTAAAGGTCCTTTTTTTACCAGTGAAACACTACAATGCATGATTCTCCCCTTTCTTGACATCTTTCCAAAGTTCTTTGGAGGTTCATCCCTATCTTTCCTTCTATTTTTTTTGGCCGACCTGCCATTCTCTTAAAGATAGGTGGATGAATAATTGGAAGATTCGATGGAGGCCACATTCTCTCCCAATGAATTGGTTCCATAGTGTTGGCATATGATTTCAAATACATGTTTTTCTACTTGTAAAGAAGATGAAAAGAGGGAAAAGAAAGAAGATGAAGAAAAGGAAGATGAAAAGGGGGAAAAGAACGAAAATGAGAGAAAGAAGATGAAAAGATGAAAAATAAAGAAGATGAAAAGACATAACAAAAATATAATTAATAAAGAAGAAAGAGAGAGAAAAATGAATATTTAAATAATAAATATTAAAAATTTTAAAAAAAATTAACAGAGTTTACTAACAGAGGCTAGATGAGCCAATTTTTAAAAGTACGTACGCCTAAATGAACTTTTATTAGTTCATACGTCTAATTGAGCTAGTTGTACAAGTACATACGGCTAAACGAGTTTTTTTCCTAAATTTTAATTATATTTGATTTAATAAAAAAATAAATAATATTCTTAATATAAAAAATATAAAAATAAATAATTAAATAATATTTTATGCTTTTAAAATTTAAACATAAAATATATTTGTTATATAAAAATTATATTCATATAAAAATAATTACAATTATGTTAAAAAACAAAAATTAAATTAATAATTTTGATTAAAATTTTTATATATTTATAATTTACATTATATTTGTTAGATAGAAAAAATGTAAAAGTTAATGCAAAATAAATTTTTAATAAGTTTAACACAAATTTTAAAAATATTTAAATTAATAATAAAAAATTAAAAAAGTTTAATGAATATAAATTGTAACAATATTTTTGCTAATTTATTGTAATTGAATTTGATTATTACAAATTTGCAAGAGAGGTTTAGAAGGTTCTACAAAGGAGATAGATGGTTTTATAAATTATGTATTCAATATTTTAAACAATTAATAAATCATTAATAATATTATAATAATAATAATAAAAAAAAGTAAATCTATCTTTCCACATTTTATCCACGGATCACATTTAACCTCCAATATTAATATTCACTTCTAGGGGTGGGTCGTTAGGGTATACCTTAATATTTTATTCATACCTTATACCTTATGCAAAAAATGCATATTTTTACTTTACCTTGATATTATACCTTTGATACCTAAAAAATATATTAATTTTAAAAAAAGTCAATCTCATCGATGAGGTAAAGATTGCATATATGAAATAATATTTCAGTATAATTATATTTTTATATTATTCAAAAATTATATTTTTATAATTAAATTAATTTCAAATCTATTTAATTATTTCCTTATAAGTATTATATATATTTATACATATATTAACTTATAAATAATATTTCGGTATTTTGGTATATCTCGATATACCAAAATTTTAAAAATCTCATATATTTATCGTACCAATAATTACGGTATCGGTATCATACCTTATCTTTTTTCGGTATACCTTAAAAGTCGATATTTTCGATATATTACGGTATTGTATTTTCGATATACCTTAAATATCTTTAATATCGGTAATTTTCCCCACCCCTATTCACTTCGGTCAAAAAAATAATAAATAAATAAAACACAAAAAAAAACTCATTTTAATACATATTTTTTTTTCTCAATGGACCAATCATATCTAAATTTTACTCACACAATTTTTTGTTCTTTTTTTAAATATGATAATTTTTGTTCTTATTTGAGAAAATAAGTAAATTTATAAATTTTCTTGTTTGATATTATAATGGTAGTTGATGATGAGATATTTCTTTTTAAAAAACAACCCAAACTTTGACATGTAAATTTAAGATTAGGAAATGATTGAGAAATCTTGTTTAAAATTTTTAAATTAAAAATAATATTGTATTAAAATTCTAATGAAAAATTACACATATTATTTCAGACATGATTGACATATAAATTTACAACAAATATTTAACTAATTTTATTTCGTAAATGATAATGGAATAAAATTAACAAATAAAAAAAGAAAAAAAATAGGATTATACCTAAATAAAATTAACAAGACCTAAATCGGTATGAGACTGCTACATGGTTTCCATTGGAATTACCACCTATCGGAAGACATCAGATGCCCTGCAACGAACATTTTTACAGAATAGAATCATTTAAAAATTTATATTGTTATAATGATTAACAAATTACTAAACCTAATTTCAAACTGAAACAAAAATGAACTTAAAAAATCTCGAATTATATAACAAATTAACAAACATAAATACTTATTTCAAAAATCGGAATAAAGGAATAAAGAATAAAGAATCTTTTAATCAAAATCAACAATAATAAAAAGAAATGAGTAAATATAATTATTTAAATAAAGGTCTAATAAATGATAATGGAATAAAATTAATAGATGGAGAGAGAGGAAAGAATTAGAATTATAGAGGTGGATTAAACCAAATTGCTAACAAATATCGACTCAGATCAATGTCGATCCAATGATTTCAAATTCCTAACAAATATCGACTCCTTCAGATTTATCTTATTTTTAGATGAAATCGACTCATGACGACGGACGGGCATTGGGAAGATGAAATCAACCGCGCTTTGCTTCTCTTCGCTTCTTTTATCAAAGTAAATGCGCTGAAAACGCCGTCACCAATTCAAACATTTGATAAACTAATATATTTAATACATACGTGAATAAGGTGATATAAGCTAGATGAAACATGGGATATGCATATATATATATATATATATAAGAAAATTGTATACGTTGAATACGATTCAGATGAATTTAAGGAAAACGATGAGGATTTATGTACAGATAAGACGCTTACCATTGGCAAGATCAAGCGACATGATTCATGGGAAATGATGGAGAGAATGCCACAAAATTGAAATACGGCACCATCGTTTCGCTTCCTTTCCCAAAGTAAATGCATCTTCTTTTCGAAAGCACCAGCATCGATTCAAACATCTCATAAACCCTACTTGACGACTCATGCACCGATATTACAATCGAGTTTCCTTTCTAACGAATCAACCAGCCTATGTGTCGTTGTCGTGTCAAGCCCATAGTATTAACAAACTCGGATTCACCATCATTTCCTCTCTTACACAATACTCACTTGCTTACTCTAACCTCCAGAGATTCCCTTCACGAACAAATGAACGTGTTCCCTATTCTCACATTTCAAAAGCCCTAACTCTATTATAAAGGGGATTCCGCCACTTCAATTTTTTTCCTCTCGTCTAAATGCTTCAAGGGATTATGAGGATTGATCCGGTGAAGACGTTGTTCTTGAAGAATGGTCTAAAACTGAATATAAATTCGAGAGATCTGAATTTGATTAATTCTAATTTGTGAAAAGGGTTTAAGAAATTCTCCAAGGCGGTGATTTAAAAATATGTATTCAAAATTTTAAATACTTAATAAATGATGAATAATATATTAAAATAAGAGATGTTACCCTATAATATAAAATAATATATATATATATATAACTTTACAAAGGAGGATTTATTAAAAAAGAAAATCAAGAACATAGATAATTGAATAAGTGATCCCACAACATCTCAGGTACTTAGTTCCAAATAATTGTTTAAAATGAGTAAATCTCATATCATTAATGCTTGAGTTTTTTTGGATGGCAAGGATTATGAAGTAATCCAATTTAACTTTGAATGAAAAGTTTTCTTCTAAACTTTGGAATATAAGTAATATTTGGTGTGTACATACTACTACAAGGAAAAACTCTTTAAATTAATAATCGGTAAACTCTCTAAAATAATAAATTTGTTCGGTCTCGACTAGGCTAATGTAAAAATTTGAAAAACTCGATAAAATAATAAGATAATTTTTTTTGAAGATTCCTTTATAATTTTCGGTCACAAAAAAATCATAAATTAATAATTATAGAAACTGAAAACATATATTATTTACAAATTATTAATAGTACTAAGCTTGAAATCTCAGTATACGAAACATAGGTTAATTTGTCTTTTTGTTTGGTATGTATAATTAATTATTTTATACGTATATACGTTGAATCGGTTAAAAACTCTTTAAATTAATAATTATTAATTTATTGATTTTTTTAATTAATTGATAAATTAATAACTCTCTAAATTAATAAAAAAAAATCGATACCGTCATTATTAATTTAAAGAGTTTCTACTGTATTTAGAAAATCAATCGGGCTAATAATTTTATTTTAGAATTATTTTAGAAGATTATATTTCTCATTAAAAATATATATATATATCTTTGAAATACATGTGAGGGCCCTAGATTTGGCACAATTACTATGACTTAAAAATAGTAAATCCAAATATAGGAATATCAGTTGGTAAGCCTAAGAAAAATAGAATACATAATCATGAAGAATCTAAATCTCATTAAAAGATATATTAAAAAAGGATAGATACATTACACTAAATGTGGACAAGAAAGCCACAAAAAGAATGATGTAAAAATATAAATGTTAATATTTGATATTTAATGAGTAAATATTAAACTTTTTTTCTCATATTTCCATATTAATTTTCATTTCTTGTCTTGTTGCCTTAATTTGCATTTTTTTCTGTATTAATATGCATTTGTTTCTACATATTGTTTGCATAGCTATTAAAGGTTGATATTGTGGTGAAAGAATGGATATTTCCATTGTCACAAATAGTAAATGGAAGTAGTTGTAATTGGGCAAACTTGTTCCAATTCTATGGATTCTTCTTCAACTCTTATCAATTAATTTAAAAACATTTGTTAGTCTTTGTTACTTGTTATTCTTATACGAAACAATTTACTATATTGAATGCATAATTAATGAAACAGTTGCAAATAATGCATATACACTTTCAGTTATAAGAGATTAGATATGACATTTATTTTGATTGACATTATCCCTAACTCCGTTCTTATAGAAGCTAATATGATTGAAAAATGTCTTGATGTTAATATATCAAAGTATCAAATGATAATCATAGAAGGCATCACTACCACACATAACCCTTCTATTGTTAAAGAATTTTTTTACAATGTTGTTAAAACTCATCTAACTATGCATATCGTATGTTACATAATGTTACTTCACAAAATAGTAGGTTAAATTTTGTTTCTTTATTTTTAATAATAATGTTTTTTATTCGGAGAAAGTTAGGTTATTATCAATATTGTTACATATTTTTTTAATCAACGCGCCTCCCAAACCACACCATTCAACGCTCACTATTTGTCACTCGACGACAATTATTACGGGCATTCCAGACGGGAGGTTGCTAGACAAATGAGAGTTTTTCGTCGCAAGTTACGATTATGTTTTCATGAATGAATGATTCACATTTCCTTGCAAGTACTATAGAAAAGGGCAAAGATAATCCAACTCCTTTCAAAAATAATTCAATTGCATGTAAAAAATATATATATCATTAGTTGTATGTATTCTCTATAATGATGTCCTATTCGGTCGAAAAGAGACCGTTCTTCTCATTTTGGCATACCTTGCGAGTTGCGAACAACCATGTGCAGGAATGGGTGGGACTACACACAACTAACGTGACCCATCAACGACGACTCTTTAAGTGTGAATTATTTGTAATTTCGGTACTTCATTAAATGAACAACAATCGAGAAAATAATGTCACGAACTCTTGGGCTTCCATTTGAAATGAGTTTCTTAAACTCTATTATATATGTATATATTTAAAATATTTGTTTCAATTTTGTTTTTTAAAATACCGAGAGTATACACTTAAATTAGTTCAATTATCTTAGACTATATTATGGGAAATGATATAGGGAACGAATTGGGGGAACGAAATGGGGAGCGAAGCCACCTGGCATGCCACGGAGGAAAAGGAAAAAAATTACATCTCCTCTTTAGCAAACTCTCATATCATTTCCCGCTAATCAAACAAAACCCTCCTTATTCTTCTTCTTCCATTTTCTTCACCCTCGGCACGCTGTTTATCATCTTCTCATTCCATTCTTTAGATTCGTCTTCATCCGCGCCGTCTAGCTTCTTCTCCTTACATTCTTTAGATTCGTCTTCATCCTCGTCGTTTAACTTCTTACTGTTCTTGCGTCTTCATCCTCGTTGTCCTTCCGTTCTTTAGTTTCGCCTTCATCCTCGTCGTCTTCTCCTTGCGTTTTGTTTAGATTCGTCTTCGTCACTGTCCGACTGTCCGATTAGCTTCTTCTTCTAATGGTATATCTTCTCTGCCATCATAGCTTACTTTTTTCTTTGTTTTATTGTTCTTCTATTTGTTTCTTGGATTCACGTTTTTCTGTCGTTATGTGATTGTTATGTGTAGGAACCAATATGTAGCTAGAACCTGTATAAAATTGTTAATATTTTTGTTATTTTCCAGAACTTGTATAAAACTGTTAATATTTTTGTTGGCTTGTGTTGTCCTCTGTTTTTTTCTATGTTGTCTCGTGTCTTAAACTATGTTGTCCCGTGTAAATATTGAAGTTGCTCTAAATGTTAATATTCTGATGTCATTTGTGTTATTGTAATATGTTGTTCTGTGTTTTAAACTATATTTTTTTTCGTTTTAATGCGTTTTATCCAATATGTTTTCCTGCATTTTATTAAATATGTTGTCATGTATTACTGTAATATGTTGTTCATGTGTTGTCATGTATTCTTTGTGCTGATTTCTCTTTTTTGTCTTATGTAGCCCTAGAAATAAGGTTAGTGTCAACAATTATTTCGTCCTATGTCCAATACCATGTTGTCCCGTGTATTACATCATGTTGTCTCATGTATTACACTATGTTATCCTATGTATTACACTATCTTGTCCTATGTATTACATTATCTTGTCATATTTTTTACACTATGTTTTAATACTTCGTTTGTTATTTTGTTTTAGGATACTACCGCAACAAGTAATCCTTCTCTAATATCAACGCAAGAGGAATGGAATCAACACTTCACCGCCCATCCAGTCTCGACTCAACTATCATTTACTTCATTGTTGTCGGGTCAATTACATCATGTATCTGATTATATGTTTCCCAAAGATAATTCATGTGGGGACAACATCAGAAGATAACTTTGCTTAATAATATGTTTCCCAATGATAACTTTGTTTTGGATAATATATTTCTCGTTTTAATTATTTTTTAACTTCGATTTAATTGAAAAATAAAACGATTACAGAAATGTTATATTCATTACTTTATGAATGAAATTTAATAAATCATTATTTTACATTTAGAAAGAAAAGAAGAAACCAGGTTCTAGAAATAGCGTTAGTGTAAAAAATTATAACGGTTCTAGAAACCAATACTATGTTGTTATGTTGTCCCATATTCATAACGGTGTTGTCCTGTGTCTTATACTATATTGTCCTGTATTTTGTACTATGTTGTCCTGTGTTTATTATTATGTTGTCCTGAGTACATAAATGTTATATTTGTACAACATATACTGCTACTTTGAAATGAAATGTTTCTTATTTTGAAAATGAAATGATATAATGCAAAATATGTCCAAAATCATCATGTATGTATTCATTCACCATTTAACTACTACTTTTAATCATAATAATAATAAAACTGAACTCCGGTAGGACTCTTGCTGCCTCTGTCCGTGTCTGGCTCAAGAGCACAATAACAACAACAATTAGGATCATCAACTTTGACAAACCATTCTTAAGAGATCAGCTAACAATACTATTCAATTATAAATATAAACCATTACATTGAATTGAATTAACCATTCTTAGATAATATAATAATAGTTTTGGATTGAAGAGAAAGATGGTGATCAGCTAACAATACTATTCAAAAAGTAAATATTTTAATTATACTAACATAAAACCATTACATTACTGTTTCGAATAATTTGGTTTTGTACAACTTTCTGGTCTTGTATTTTAAGTTCATCCGATAAATGTTAGAATCGGATTGTAGAATTCTCGATAGGTATTGGATTCGTAGACAATGAATATTCTTGCTCGCATTTGCTCGGGTTATGCCACAAGTCCACTTAGGATCTCTCTTGTATGTCTCCATGTGCAGCATACAGAATACTCCACAATCCTTATAGTTCCCTGCGTCTTGCCAGGTCATTTTTAATAGCCTAAAAACACATGACAACATAACTAAAAACACATGACAACATAGTCTAACACACAGGACAACATAGTCTAACACACAGGACAACATAGTCTAACACACAAGACAACACAATATTAACAATTTAAGCTTAATATTTATCAACTGTCTTTCTTCCTGTCTTATTTCATAACAGCTGCTTTAATCATAACTCTATTATCTTCTCCATTTTCTAATGCCACTCACCTAAATTTCAAAGATTTAATCATATACCTCTACTTCATAAACAAAGAGTTAATCATTTCCTAATACCTCTGCTTCATAAAATGATATAGATATATCGACAGTTAATCATATACCATAAAATAAAGAACTGATTCAATGAAGATTAAACAAGAGGAGACAGTTAACGCTGCAATAGATCCACAATGAACAGGGGACACAGTAAATGAAAATAGTGCAACAATGATAACTTATCTTTCATCTCTATCTGAAGTTAACACTGCATCTCTATCTGGCTTTTTCTTTTTACCTAAAGTGTTTTTGTTCTTCTCTGTCATTGTTTGAGCGGATTCCATTTGAGCGGATATTTAGGGTTAGAGTTTGAGCGGATACTTAGGCTAGGGTTTAAACGGATTTGAGAGTGGGTTTGAGCGGAAATGGTAGTGAGTTTAGCGGAGATAGAATGAAAATTGAAGAGAAGGTTGTTAATCAGAAATGAGAGTGATTTTTAGCGGAGGAGATAGATTGAAGATTGATCAGAAATCGGAGTGAGTTTTTGAAGAGAGGGTTGTTTAGAGAATTTTGAGCGTTTTCAGATTGAAGAAAAAGAATGGTTGAGAGGAAATGAGAGGTATTATCCTACGTGAAAAAAAAAATAAAATTAATTAAAATTTGACCTACCTGGCATGCCAGGTGGCTTCGCTCCCCATTTCGTTCCCCCACATTCGCTTCTTGTATCATCCCTCCTATATTATTTTAGAATTTAGCATGATCTTTTTTTTTTCTTTGATGGCACACCTAGCTGCAAAGGTTTCGATGCAAAAATGTTATTTAATTTAAATGAATGTTAATGAGTCTAATGGCCCCAAAACATTGATAATCACATGGTAGGAGAAAAAGAGGGATTCTGTGGACTGGTATGAAATAGAAAACTGAATTTTTACATTTTTTATTTTTTATTCTTGAAAAGTTGAATTTTATACCGATCAATGTGATCTGGTGAAAATAGATGTATTCTAGTCTCAATAATTAAAAAAAATATGATTTTTATAATTTTTTTGTTTCAACATTAGGATGTCATTAAATAATATTTTATAGAGAAACTTAGAGAACTTTATTTATTTTTAGAAAACAACATTATTTGGTAAATTTTATTTTATTTTGATTGGTGTAATTTGTTTTTATGTTTTGCAGGAAAAACAAAAGAGGAAAGTGTCTGTTACATGAATAATGTTGTCCAGTAGGTTATTTGAAATCTTAATCTATAATGAGATCTTGTATATAAGATATTTTTTTGGCTAAAAATGAGTTGGAATCTAAGAGATGGTAGAGAGCGAAAATAATATTAAGTTATTAAAAATAAATAAATAACTAGAGAACAATGTGTATTTTATAAGTATATTAAAAATCTGAAAATGATTAATTATTTATGTCAAATTCCTTGTTAACACTTTCTATCAATATCTCTTTGTTATAACTTATAAGTCCAATTTAAAAATGCATATAAATTGGAACATGTAGAAGTAAACAATATATAATTTTTTTTTATATTTTATTGAAATATCGATTTAGATAAACTAATATTTTAAAATATATATACTTTACTTATGTATATATTAACAAAATTTATTTTTCTTAAAATTAAACTCAACCCCTCTTCTTATAAGTGTTCCCAAACAAGTCCGTCTTTTATTAAATTATTATTTTTTATTTTTTTTACGAGAAAATTTAATAAAATAATTAAAGAAAAAATTATATGTTCGGAAAAAAGGAAAATATATAAAAAAAAAACACCCTCTCATTCCTTCCCTATATCTTCTTTAAAATTCTATTAGTAAAGTAAAGAGAGATTTTTCCATTTAATCAAAATAGGCCATATCATTCTTCAACTATTCACTTTTTAAAATTCTCTCAGTGATTTATCTTTATTTAATTCAAAATTCAGAGCATACAGGTATATAGTGGAATAATATTAAAAACTACAAAATTAATTATTAATTATTATTATTTAAGAAATACATTCCCATCCCATCCTTCCCTTGGCGGGCCCTTTATCATGTTTTTTCATATTCTATTACAAGGGCACAAAAGTACTTACAATCTTATTCCAAAACTCTGGTCCAGAAAGTTGAATTATTTAGCAGAGGTTAGTCAATTCCAACCTTATCCAATTTTATTTAAAAAATATAAATAATAAACTTCAATAAAATTAGTTAGTAAAGCTTAGTGGAGACAATAAAAATTATAAAAGGAATTATTTACAATAATAATAATAATAATTAATAATTGAATCAACAAACAATAAGCTCACCCTTTAGTGCTAATACACGTGCTTTTGCAGATATGCACGTGTTCTTCATTGTCTCTTTTTCATTCAATTATTTTAATATTTATCTTTTTATGTTTTTCATCAACTCTTTTAAACTTTAACCCAAACAATTAAACATGGTGTATGACTTTTTTTTTTACATAGCTAGCTAGTTTGATAAATCATGTATCATTTCATTTGTCATCATTTTTTTCAGGTTTATATATGTTTGTTGATTTTATATTAATTTTTTCTCATTTTTTTTTATATTTTGAAAGTCTTGAAAGAGTACAAATTTAAACACATCAGCATATTGTTTGTTCAACTCTTCGGGTAGATATTGCTCTTTGTGTCTTTTGCGGTCCAATGTGCGATGAGATATTCTAAGAACTCATTCAATTTTCATAATCATGATTTTGTTAAAACAATTATAGGATATCGAGTCTAATCGGTTTGGTTTACTAGTAGGAGAAGTTGTTTTTAGGTTTATATTATTAATAGTTTCTTAACAATCTCAAAGTATTTGAACATTAGTTAGTCTCAAAGTATTTCAATTATTTTCATTTCAGCGGTAGTTCATGATTTTCTTTTGTTGCGCTAACATACCTTTGCTAATAAGAGAAATGATTAAGATGTGTGCTAATAAGAGAAATGATTAAGAGAAAGAATTTGGGAGACAGAATGACGATTAATTGACCAAAAAAATATTAAAATTTATCTCTTCTCTCTCCTCGCCCTTTTATCTTTTTTCTAACTAGTGATAATAGTGACAAATCATTTTCTCTCCAAAATTCTCCCCCTTTAGGTTTACTTCAATATGACTTGCGTCTGCACTATCGTTAATGACTGTGTCGGTATATGCAATGAATGTATTATTCATGATGTAAATTTTGACTTTTGTTAGATCTTACTTTTGTGATTGGTTTAGAGATGTTTGTATTCTGAAATCAAAATTTTACCGTTAAAAATTGTGTCGATATGTAATAAATATGTTATTCATTACCTAAATGTTAACTGACCAAGATTTTATTAAACTAACCCAAACATATGTATAACTTATAATTTTGTTTTCATTTTAAATAAATTTATCACATTCCTATTCTTATTATTATAATAAAATTGTCATAATTTAAATTAATAATTAAAATCTTGCATGATTGTGTTATATTCTCATATAAATATCTCTTAATAGTATAATAAAAATAGTATCACTTAATTATTTTAATAAATAAACAAAGTATCTAGAAAACTTGACCAAAATTTGACTAATATCCAGATGTCAAAAAGTAATTGGTAAGGAATTGCTTCACCCTCCTCCTTCTTACTCAAGACCACCTGCAATCCCAACAAACCCTAGCAACCTTCCACTCCGGGCCAACCCGCTTTCTTCAACCCACTTTCTCTCTCTCCTATATACATCTCTTTCACTGCAGCATTTCAAATCTGTCAACTCTAGATTCCATTTTCCACATATATACCGTTGCATGGTCACCGGAGATGGCTTCAGCTTGTCTAAACAACGTCGGAATACCAACGGAAAACTTTCACGACTGTTCAGTTGCATACGAATGGTTGAGTCCTCGTATCTCATTAAGCCGCGACGGTGACAAGACGACGACGACGACGAACGAAACGTCTACGCATACGGAGATGATCAACGAGCCAGATCTGGAATGTTCTCTTCAAGATTTTGGAGAATTTGAGTTTAGACTTGAAGAAGATCCTGTAACAATGCTTCCCGCCGATGAACTATTCGCCGACGGTAAACTCGTTCCGTTACATCTCTCATTCTCTAAACTATCTTTACCACCTTCGATTGATGATTCATCGGAAGTTAGATCAGAATCTCCCCGGAGGAGAACTGGCGTAGCTAATACAGTAGATCCTTTCTTGTTTTCTCCGAAAGCACCGAGATGTTCTAGCCGGTGGAAGGATCTATTAGGTTTTAAGAAGTTTTATCAAAACAACAATGCCAAGTCCGATAAATCTGCGCTGTCTTCGTCCTCCTCGGCCCAATCTAATACCAACGGATCAAAATCTCGAAGGATTTTTCTTCATCGGAGTTCTAAATCATCAGTCGTGGCTGCCATTGATTCATCAATAAACCTTCCTTTACTTAAGGACCCAGATAGCGAATCATCATCTGGTTGCATATCATCTCGTCTATCACTCTCATCTTCATCTTCAAGTCACGAACATGATGAAATGCCAAGACTTTCACTCGATTCAGAAAAACCCATCCTTTCTAGAACAACAACAACAACGACAACAACAGCACCAACAACTAATTCATCTGTCTGTTCAAACCCACCTCCAAAAGTAAGAGTAATGAGACAGAAAGGCTCGTCATCAGAAAATCCAACAAGGGCAAGTCGGCGAACAGCAGCTCCGGCGACGGATTCATCATCAGTTGACAGCCCGCGAATGAACTCATCGGGTAAAGTGGTGTTCCAAAGCCTGGAAAGGAGCTCGAGTAGTCCAAGTACATTCAACGGTGGTCCTAGATTGAAGCTTCGGGGAATGGAAAGGTCATATTCAGCTAATCTACGTGTGACACATGTCCTAAATGTCCCCGTATGTTCACTTTCAAAGTCCAGTGTATTTGGTTTTCCACTATTCTCTTCACCCCAAAAACGTGAAGTCATGGTCGGTAGCCCTACGATTGGAGCTGGTGCTGGTGGTGGTGTTAACAGATCTAGAGGAGGCGCCCAACATTATCATCAACCCAGTAATCGATCAGATCGGACTTAACTTCATCATCCAGGTTGGTTGGTCTTTAATTAACCTTGCCTTGCATGATCCATTAATCCCTTTTTCTACGGATCTTAGCTTGTTTCATTTTCCGGCATTAATTAATTAATCAATCTAGACACTGTGAGGTAGTACTAGTAGTTGTAGGGTAGGGGGGGTTGGTTCATCTTAATGGGGTCTGGTGGGTCTAGCTTTTTACCCCCAACCCAGCCTAGGGAATGCAATTATGTGTGCTTTGGCGGGTTTTTCTTTATCTTTTGCATCAATTTCATTTTGGGTTTTTGAGCTCTGCTGGTTATGGCTGGCTAATACTGAGTCCTGACAATAGCATGTGTTATGTGTCATGGCTGGCTTCTGTGCTACTGTTACTGCTGTTGTTGTATTATTATTATTATGCTTGTGAATATCTATCTATCTATGCATCCATTCAGTCTATTATTAATAAGCTTTTATTACCTACCCATTCTACCATTTTCGAATTCTTGTTTCACAAAACAAGAAATACAGCATCTTTAGGTTTTTCTGTACATTTTTGGTAGTAGATGATGATGATGATGATGACGTGAATGTTCAAAAATATCTGATATCCTGCTTCCCACTTTTGTGTTCATTTTATGAATCTTAAGTAATACAGGATAAACACTATACATGTCAATCGGATCGGATAAGGGATAGTTTTTTACTTTCTCTTTACTGTTAGAGTGAGGGTTACCTTTATAGTTATTTTATTTTATGTAATCTCATTAGTGTACGGAACTTGGGGATTAATAGTTATACACTTCAAAACTGAGTTTTCGGGATAAAATTCAGTTTTTATTCTAAAATTAAATATTTTATTAACTATCAAATCAAATAATTTTATTATTTAAATATCAAAATTATTCTCTAATTTTATCATCTCTCTAAACTATCATTCTCTCACTTACACCATATTTTATAAACTAAATTAGTTTTTAAATTTTAAAAACTAATTTTTTACCAAACAAAAGCTTTTAGGATAAAACCTAGGTAAAACAAAAAAACTTTTTCCTCAAACAAAATATTAAAAGAATGAGACCTCTATCTTTATGGCCGAGACAGGCGATAAGAAGAATCCGAACTACCAAAATCATCTTTCTAAAGTGCCTAACTTTTTACTTTGGTGATTCTCGGTTCTCACGGTTACTATTTATAAAAAAAGTAAAAAATAATTATGATAAAATTATATAAAAGGATTTTTGATATAATATAATATTAAAAATTTATATTATAATACAGAAATAATTTTATTATAAATTTCAAGAATAAATAAATATATTTGTTATAGTGTATATCTAATTTTGTTTATTAGGGTTTGTTTGGATTTGAATTTTTTAAATAATTTGAATTATTTAAAAAATAATGATTAGGAATGATTTTAAGGATATATATATATATATATATATATATATATATTTTTAAATATTTAAAAGTTATTAATATATAATAATAAATAAAAAAAAATAATTTAAAATATATAGTATATTTTTGTTAATGAATTTAATGATTTTTGTGACCAGGAATTTGTTGACAGTGTAAATGATTCGTTTGTAATGTGTTTTATGCTAATTTTGTCTTAGTAAATATATATATATATTATTTATAATATTTTAACCAAATAAGTAAAAAATTTTACATTAAAAAAAGCTCTGGTTGGAAAATTATAATGAATAAGCAAATTATAAAGTGATATATCATTGTCAAGAAAAATTTAGAAACTTTGAATGGAGTGATTGATATGTAGCATTGGTTTGACCAAGTGTCCCAACTCACATACACATGTAGGCTTCCTTTTGGGGGTCCATATCTTATTTGTTCCTTTCTTCCTAGGCTGTTTGAATTTTTTCTTAAAAATCATAATTATTTATAAATATTTGATTTCTATTACTAACAAAAAAAAAAAAAAAAAAGAATGAATAGTCTTATTTGTTATAATAATTTATTTATTTTTAATTAAAACTAATTATTTTTGTTTACAAATATTTGATTAAAAAGTTCTTTTTCTTAATTTATTAAACTGTAATTTTCTATTTGAGATTTTTTAAAAAATCATCTTATTAATTTGAATGTGTATTTACTAAATCTAACCATATATAAATTAGTTTAATCAATCATATAATTAAAATATGTATATCTTTAAAACAATTTATCCAAATAATTAAAATTTCAATAATGTATAACAAACAAATTGGAAATAATCCCAGATGATCCATAAATGAAGTCATTTAGTTAATTTGATAATAAATATGTTATTTTTAATATTTTGTTAACGTAAATTATTGAAAATGAAGTTTTTATTTTGGTAATTACGATTTTTTGTCTTTCATTTCCTATTTGTTTTTTTTTGTTTCATCTAACTTATTTAGGGCTCTATTTTTTTTTATATAAAATAAATTTTATTGAAAAAAAGTTATAAATATATATTAAATTTATTTGTTTAAATAAAATTAAAATATTTTAATATTTTAATAAATATTTTATTAGAAAGTTAACCGTAAACAAGACACAATTAATTAAAATTTAATATTTACTATACCAACTGAAAATGCAAACTTCATCAACTAACCTAAGTTATTCGATATCAAATACTAATTCATGACCAATAAAAAAAAAAAAAATAAGCAATCAAGATAAACCATAATAAGCAATTTTCATTGCAAAAAATTGACGATAATCTACCGAACATATACAGACTTTACAGTCAGTACCAATTTCTTGACAATTAGTTGAGAAGGCCAACATTTTTCTAACGTCATCTCAGCAATATGAACATCGGATTGGCTTACATAATCCAAAATAGAGCAATTTCGTTTCTTCGTATTGTATTTAAGTTATGTTCCGATTATCTTTAAGATCATTAAGATGGTTGATGTAAATGAATAAAATTATACCAAAACAGGTTAATTATTAATATCTGCCAAAAATGAATAGAAAACTCACCTTGTTGTAAATTTGCACGAGAGTTGAGGTTCAATTCACTCAACAAAGCATGTATACACAAGTCATATGGTCTAAAAAGAAAATAGAAAGACATGCAATCAAAAGCAATTTAAAATAAAATCAAAAACTCACACACAAGCCAGCCTTGCTTAATTATAAATGTACGTTAAAATCCATTTTTTACTATATAAAATAAAATTTTATCTTAATAATTTCAAATGCTGTTAATTTAAAAGAGAACATGATAATACAAAATATCTCTTCGTACTCTAGATCTCTACCTATATCTGTTCTTCCCTATTTTCATCAATGATTTCGACATTTTTCACTTGTGATTCCTCGTCATTCCCCTCGTTATTCATTCATAGATTCCCCAACAACTCAACTTTTTTTAAACCATTATGTTTAAATGATTAATTCAAGGTTTTAGTCTTTTAAATTCAAATTAAGACTTTTGTTTTTTAATTTGATTAGTTCTTTAAAAATAACTTTAATTTCAGTTTCAAAAGAATATAATATTTTTATTTAAATTTCAGAAAAAAAAATCTAAATTGAATTGAAAACAAAATCCAATTAAATTTTAAAAATTAAAACCTTGAATGAATATTTAAGCTATTAGGTTAGAAGAATTGACTTGTTACAAGGAGCTTTGAATGAACGACAAGAGATGATAAAAAAGAATAGTGTAAATAGAGGGAAGCATGTAGAAGAAGATGGAGAGTAAAAGAGATGTGCTTAATATCATCATGTTTTCTTTCTAATATATATATATATATATATAGTTTTAAAAAATGATATATTATTAAATTAGTGAAATTAATTTTTTTAATTATGTAAAAAAGACAAGTATATATCAAGCTAACAAAGTCGGGAAACTGTTTAAAAATTTATTATTGGTATAATTTTATAATAAGAAACATAGATTTTGAAATTTTATAAAAGTCATACGAAATTCAATTTAACCAAATGAGGAGATATATAATACTATTTTAAATGTTACAAATTTAGCATCCAGATCATTATCATATCATAATAATTTATTAAAACTCTTTTCAATACTCAGGTTATATTTTAATTGAATTGGATTTTTTTTATATAAAAATAAGTCAATAATATTTTTCTAATTTTTAATATAAATAAAGCCTTTCTTTAAATTTAAATAAATTTGTTTCAAATATTTTTTTTAAAAACTTAGTCCACACTTAATTTGAATTCAATTACAAACTAGCTAATAAAAAAAAATAGTTTAAACTTAGTACATAATTATATATATAAATTGGCTCAGCTTAGGATAAAAAAAAGTTAGATAAATAAGTCTATGTATATATATATTTGAAATTAAAAAATTATATAAATAATAAAAATTATTTAAAGTTATGTAAGTTCATATATATTAATATAATATTTTACTAATTATTAAATTTTGTAAATTATAAAATAATTATATTTTAAAATTATATAAATGATGTGTATATATATTAATAATAATTTACATATAATTTTAAATTATTTATATAACAGAAAAAATGAATAATAATAAAATAGTTAATAATTTATTAAAATGTTATATATTATTAAATAAAATAAAATTTACAATTATAAATATATGATTAAACATTTTTAATTAGAAAATCAGACTTTATTCTTATTAAATAAAAAAAAAATATTTTTTAATAATAATAAAAAACTAGAAATTAGAGGAGAAAGAGAAATTAAGAAATGTAATTAGGTGAAAGATAAGATAAGTACATATGTTTAATTGAGTATTTATTTTTTTATAAATATAAAATGATATGACATAATTTATAGAAATATATATGGAGTTAATTTTTAAAATGTGTTATACATTCAAAATTTATAAATTTTTAATTTTTAAATGCACCCATATTTTAAGGGTGAATATATATATATATATATATATATATATATATATATATATATATATATATAAATATATATATATATATTTAATTAATTATTTATTTATTTATGTGATATGTAAGTCTAAAGTCCACTTTATTAAATATAAATGAATTGGGTTGTTTATTTGGGCCTATCAATAACTAGTTGGTTAGGGCTGGTGGACCAACTTCAGCTCTTACTCTCAACTTTAAAAATAAATGTAAATTATTTAGGTTTGTTTGAAAATCCAAAATTTGAAACTAAATTTAGGTTTAAATTTAAAATAAATTTTAATTAATTAAAATTAAAATTATTTTTTAAATATATCAATCAATTTTTAATTAAGTTAAAATAATATTTGAAATATACCTTAATTATTTATACATTAATAAATTTAATAACGTTTTTTTTTTGTTAAGATTCCCGTTTTCTTTTATAAAAGTTCATTCTGATGCATTTCTTTTTATGATTACCCTCAAACTTACCTTTCAATTTTTTTAAAAAATAGTATTTAAAAGAAATAGTGGTAGATATTTTCTTAATGCACAAACCAACGTTGTTGTAACAAATCATGTGCTTACACAATGTTGGGAGTACATTTTATTGATTAATGTGTCTATAATGATGAAAGAGGACTAAAAACAAGTCATTTTGATATTAATTAGTTAACTAATTTTAAAAAATTAATAAAAGAACGATATTTAATTTGCTGATTAAAATGTCATTTTAATAAACTATTATTTACTACTATCAATTTAAAAAGAGATAACAAATTTATATATTTAAAATAAAAATACAAGAGTATATCATTATCATTAATTATAAAATATTTTGAATATTGATTTAATATCTTTATTTTTTTTAAATTTATTATCTTGATTTTAAATTGACTTATTTAGGACGCAAATAAGTTAAGTCACTCGTGAGATGCTGAATTAAAATTCGACTTTCAGCTTGATTTTGACCGATTTCGAGTAGAGCTCAAACTCATATAATACTTACTCGATGCTTTGTCGAGTTTTTTCGAGCTTCATTATATATAATATATTTTTTATTTATTTTAATATTAAAATTTAAAATACAAAATAAATATTTTTATGTCTTTTCAAAGTCAATAAGTTAGGCTCACAATTCACGTTATTAAATTTTATTACCCAAAAGTTAAAATTTCTTAATGCATCATCATATTATACGTGACTCTTTCTCTTCATAATTTTTCTTACTCATTCTGAAGAGTTAACTTCATTTTTTTATATTATCTTTCACCTACACAATTTCTCTCATTCGCGAGAGGTTGCTTCATTTCTTCAAATTATATCTCCTTTATTCACAAGCGTAGTATTTTCTTGGAATAGTTTCATACTACATAAAGGTAAATTAAAATTCATTTTCACTTCTTTTATAACTATTACTTTTGATTTTAGATAACTCTAATTTCTTTTTGTTTTAAGAAAATTCGACTATAATGAAGGAAATGAACTCTTTATATATAATGTTTTGAAATTTTTAATAGTTATGATAGTTTCATATTTTTATTTTAAAATATCATGTTTTGAAGGTTGAATAAGTATGAAAGTTTAATATATTCATTTTGAAAATAAAATTTGGTTTGAATTTAAGCTCGAATTAGGGCTCGAGCTCGAGCTTCAAAATGTAATTTTAATTCAAGATTTCAAGTCAGACGAGCTTGTAGGTAAATAGTCGAGTTCGAGCTCAAATTTATAAACTGTTTGAGCTTGAGTTCGAGCTGAGCTAGTAAATACTGAATCGAGTCAAGCTCGAGCTCAAATTGGCTTGAGCTCGACTTGACTTATCTGCAACCCTAATTAAGGTGAGTAGTGGCGATATAGCTTGTGCTCTAGCAAGTAAAGAGGTTTCCATCTTTAAAGCTTGTTTAGGCTTGACACCTTCTTCGAGTCTTGAGGCATGCTACATACTTCCAATTCTTTCAACGAAGGTTCCTCGACTATGACTTTCTTTCAATCTCGTATCTGTTGTAGCCGTAGTATCTTCATAGCGTCTTTCTGAGCTTCATCATCAATTGAGGCGTACCATGACTCTACTAACACCTCATCATCTAAGGTGTATATATAAGGGGCGAAGTTGTAGGTTAAGCGGGTCTGACTAGAGGGTGGATTGAGTAATTGCTTCATGTAGTCAAGTAACAATATTGATATCTTCTCATTCAGATATGTACTTGAGACCGAGATAATGTTAGGGACAATTGGGACAATTGGCTCTTTATCCCTTAGTCTAAGCAGAATAGTGGGTGAATTGAGATGCTCCCTTGTCGTCACTCATGCCCTATTACTAAGGGAGCTTACTAAGTGAAACAAAGATTTAACCTCGGAATTTTTGTCCTTTGCTCAAATCTCACTCAACATCACTTGTAAAAGAGACAAATTGTCAATCCTCATTGACAAATCTCGACACGTAAATGCATCACACAACACATATCGTATACTACCTAAACATAAACGAGTTCCTAAAGTTCATGCATGTCGGAAAAAAAAATTGGGTCCTTAATACCCGTATAACTGTAAATATATATATTTTTAAAAATGAATGGCCAAAATATTAATTTCAAGTTAAGCATCAATCATCCACATCATTATGTAACTTCTCTTTCCTAATTTATTTCTCTTAATTATTATTTCTCTCCTAATATATATATTTTTCTCTTTTATTTTCTATTTCTTAATAAACTATTTTTTTCACACTAAAATGTAAGAATTAATAAATATTATGAATATAATTTTAATTATATTATATTAAAATAATAAAAAATTATTATATATTTTAAAAATATAAATACATATATTTAATATATATAATAATATAAAAAGTTATATTCAACCTTAACCATATAAAAATTACAAATATTAATAGATTTTAAGAATACCATACCAAAATTAATAAATTTTAAGAATAAAAAATAATTTTACTATATATAATAACTCTTAATTTAAAATTGTAAAGATATACAACATTTTCTCTCCACAATCATCCACATGATGTAACTTATCTTTCCTAATTTATTTATCTCTCGTTATATATATATATTTATCTCTTTTAATTTCTATTTCTTAATAAACTTTTCCTAATTTATTTATCTCTCGTTATATATATATATTTATCTCTTTTAATTTCTATTTCTTAATAAACTTTTTTTTCACATGTAAGAATTAATAAATTTTATGAATATAATTTTAATTATATTATATTAAAATAATAAAAATTTATTATATATTTTAAAAATATAAATACATATATTTAATATATATAATAATATAAAAAGTTATATTCAACCTTAACCTTATAAAAATTAATAAATTTAAAGAATATCATACCAAAATTAATAAATTTTAAGAATAAAGAAGGATTTTATTTATATTAACCTCTAATCTATATATATAATAACTCTATATATATAATAACTCTTAATTTAAATCTAATCGTATGTCATTCTAAACATATGAAAACATATTAAGCCTTAAAGGAAGAGAGAGAAAAATATGGAGATTTTAGGTTTTCGGCAAAAATTCCAGCAACAAATTCTCTCATCACGAATACACGAATAACACGATCGACACAAACGACATGATCAGCACGATCGACGTGATTGACACGAACGACACGATCGACACGATTTGCACGGTATCAAGGTTTGTGGTTCGCTTATTGTGTTCACGTTGTTAATTTCTCAGTATCGCTTGTCAAACGTGCGTATGATCAGCACAATCGGCACAATCGGCACAAATGACACGGTATCAACTCTAATTGCTAGGTTGATCATTCATCTACAAAACTTGGTTTGAAGGTTAGGGTTTCTGGTTTACCCTGTTTTATATAACTAGGATTTCTGATGTACCCTATTATGTAATTGCTCTTCTTTATTATTTTGTTGCTTTGTTCTGTTTTTCATTAAAATGAGAAGAAAAAATCAATAAGTATAAGGAAGTCAAAGAATTTGTGATGGGAGGTTTAAGAGAGGTAGCTGAAAAGAAAATTGATAGGATTGCTGAAGAAATAATCAATGAAACACATGAATGTAGCAAAGGTAAAAAACCAATTGCTGTTAAAATTTCTGAAGAAAATGATGTAGGAAAATAGGGGAAGAAAGAAGAAATTTGGAAGGTTGGTTATAATGAAAGAGCCAACCTATTTGGTCTTAAAACCAGATTACCAAACTTTTAATGCATGTAAGAAGGGAGAAATCACAATCAGTAAAGAAAAAACTCAGCAAATAATAGTCCAACTCAATATTCATTATCTTTATGACTGAAATTTACTAAAGAAAACAGAATATGAGGAGATAGTTAAATGGTCAGTTGATGCAATGAAGGAGTTGATGAAAGCTCCCAAAACCAATACCTACACTATTAAGAGTAATTCAACATGGAAAGTCAACGAGGTATGAAAAAATAAAGCAGAAAAGAAATTTGAAGATCATGCATACAAAGGAAAAATCTACTTGGGGGATATCCAAACAAAAGTAGAGGTACTCAACTCTCCTTTTGAATTTAAACTGTCTTCTAAAGTAGAGGAGAAATGTATTGAAGACTGGGAGTTTGTGGTAGTTGGAAACTTCATTGGGAAAAACAGAGTATCATTCCCAACTACCAAAAAGGGTCTAATTAAACAGTGGGGAGAAAAGGGGCTTGAAAAAATTTCTGCAAACATACATGACATCTACTTCCTGCAGTTAAAAAATGGCTCAAATAGGAAAAAAATCTTGGAGAATGGGCATACTTATATATGATCAAATTGCATGAAACTGGAAAAATGGTCAGAATATATGAATCTATAAAGTAGACCCAGATTTAGTTCAAGCTCTGTAACATTCCCGCCCACATGTACAATGCTGAAGCGATTAATCACTTTGCAGGTACAATTGGGAAACTATTATATATGGACCCAATAACTGAAGGAGGAGAGCACTTGTCTTTTGCTAGAATTAGCATTGAAGTGCATCCTAGAAGTGTCCTATCAATGAAAATGGCAGTTGTTGACATAAAAGGAAAGCGCAATGTAATGAAGATCTCTTATGAATGGAAACCAAAAAAGTGTGCTTTCTGTAACACTTTTCTGCACAATAAATGTGATAAAGCTAAATAAGAAGATCAGAAAAGTTGGGAAACAAAAAAGAAAAGGAAGGAAACAGGGGAGGCTAAACTCAAAGGTCAAACATTTGTAGAAGAAAGCAAGAAGGATTCTGAGAAAAAGGAAAGCAACGAAATAAATAAAGTAAAGGGAATTAAGGTGAAGAGGAAAATAATTTTTTTTGTAATGTAAAAGATTAGACCTAAAATGGAATATGAACCTCAAGTTGTTGTTGAGGAAACTCAAGATGAAAACACCCATAATTTCAAAGTTGAAACAGAGAATTCTAAAGCCAATAAAGAAGATTCCAAAACCGATGTGGAGTTTAAAGTTGAAGCTAAAGATAAGGAAGACCAGAATACAAAAATTCAAGTTGAAGATAACAAAGGTAAAAGTCCTGAAATTCTCAGAAATAATTCTTTCTATCAAATTAGAACAGGCTCATACAAAGAGAAAATTCAAAATGAGAAACAATAATGCTCATCACCCTTTTCAATACAATCTCCTTTTATCGTTAAAGAAAGATGAAGAGGAAGGGGAATGCCCGGAAGGGGAAGAAGTCCTCTCAATGAAGATAGATGACATGCGAAAATCCCAAGCTGGGATGGTTAGGTTTGAATGTAGTCTTTTCTGTTTGTAATCTCTATTTTTTGTAGAATGTATGAATGCTACTATTTAGTTTTTTTTAAAAATAACTCTTAATTTAAAATTGTGAAGGTGTATAACAAGTTTTATCCACAATCATCCACATTATTATGTAATTTCTCTTTTCTAATTTATTTCTCTTAATTATTATTTATCTCTCCTAATATATATATATATATATATATTTCTCTTTTTTAATTTTATTATATTAAAATAATAAAAATTTATTATATATTTTAAAAATATAAATATATATATTTAATATATATAATAATATAAAAGGTTATATTCAACCTTAACCATACAAAAATTAATAAATTTTAAGAATACCATACCAAAATTAATAAAATTAAAAATGTTATATGTATGTTTTGAACTTGCAACATAACAAAACAAATATAATCTTTAACCAACTAGACTAATAACACTTTATATTTTAATTTCAACACCAAATTAGATAAACGCGGAACATTTTAATAATATAAGTTCAACCTTTTAACTAATTAATCTCTATATATATAATGATGTTTAATTTTTAAAGTGTCCGGATTGCCTGGTCAAAAATTGTGTTTAATTTGGATATATATGTGAGAGTAAATGTATACTTGGGTCGGATTGTGGGTTAATCCGGCTATAAACTTACAACGTTTAAAATAAAATTAAAAATGTTATAGGTATGTTTTAAATTAAAAATTCTATCACATTTTTACGATAATTTTTTTTTCGCAATTTTTTATATTATTGTTCGTGCAAATGCACGGGCTACATGCTAGTTGAAATGATGATGGCGTGGAGTGTGTTGAGTATGGGCAATAAGTAATATATTTATTATAAATTTATAATGATTTTAATGATGTGAAATTTGAAAAGACATTTTAAACTTTAACAAATATATATATATATTAATAATATATATATTAATATTTCGGATATCGGGTTTGAGTTTCACACACTCTCCATCCCCGACTCCGAATCCGATTGTGTAATCATTTTCACTCTCCATCTCCGACCCTAGAGACGAATACAAAGAAGGAAGAATTGAGTTGGGCTTAACTATTTATTTACTAATATAAAATTACTTCCCTTTTCATTTTTTTTAAAGTATTTCATTCCATTTCATCATTCTATAATTATTTTTATTTAAATTTCAGACAATTACTTTTTTAATTTTTATAGAGATTTCTTCTTTAAAATAATTCTAATTTTCTTCTATAATTTATATTTTTTTAATATGAATAATTGTCAACTTAATTATGTATATATATATAATGATTATAATTGATTTTATATATGTTTGATTGAATCTATAAATAAAAATATATCATTTAGCATTTGACTAAAAAATTTAGTTTAACTCATTTAATAATAAGATATTTGTAAATTTGCAACGAAGTTTATCATGAACATTTCATAGACGAAGACATTATTGTTTTAGAAATATTACATTATAAACTTGATTTTAAGCAAAATTTAAACGTTTTTACACTTGTTGAGTTGTTATGTTATGTTGATCGAGAGTGAATGATCAAAAATTTATGTTATGTTGATTTATCTTATTTTAATATTACATATTTCTACCATTATTACTTAGCGAACATTTTCACCGATTAAGAAAGTGCAAACGAAACTTCGCAATAAAATTGATAATATATTTTTTGTCGACGACATAACACTTTATAATATTGAACGATTTAGCTAAGAATATAAATATATTTTTTATTAATGATTAGTTTTATTTTTAAAATCTTGTAGAGCTTAACTTATTTAAACATTATAATATAATGTTTTATTTGTTATATATATATATATAACAAATAAAACGTATATAATAAAACAATGTTGGATCTAGGAATCTAATACAACATTATATTATAATACAGTTATATATATAATTAATGAAAAAGAATGAGAGAAAATATATTAATATTTAATTAATAAATATATAAATTACAAATTAAAATTGAATTATGTTTAATCAATAGGCTAGATGAGCCTATTTTTTATATTACGTCTCTAAGTGAGCTACTTGTAATATACGTCTAAATGAACTTTTTTTTTCTTAAATTTAAGCTTATCCTAACATTGATTTCTAGATCCGTTCCTGTCCGACCCCAATTTTAAATACCCAAACCCAAACTTGACCATCAAGTATCCACGGGTATTCATTGTCATCCCTAAATTGCTCACCGCTAACCACATTATTCTCTCTCCCAATTTTTTTCCCTTTATTAAATTTCCTACCTAATCATTTTTTTATTATATCTATAAATTTATTATTATTATTATTATTATTATTATAATTATATATATATATATATTTATAATTTAAAAAGAATATATACATTTTTTAATTTAATATATAAATAAAGTCAAATTATTTATTTTTTGTGGGCAAAATAATTTATTCTCTCTTATTTATTAAAAATAATAAAAATTAGAATAAATAATAGATAATTATATTATATTATATTTAATTAATTAATTTACTATCTTCCAGTAAGGATTGCAGGTAAAATGAAATATACGTAACAAAAATCTATAAATATAAATATGGTTTAAAAATGTATTATCTCAAATAATATAATAGTAATTTGTTCTTAATTATCAATAAATAATAAAAAGAATTTTATAAAATTTCATAATCAACCGCACATTAAACATCCAAGCTTCATATCTCCAAGTCAAATTAGAATCAAAACATAATTTATAATCAAAATATAATTTAATAATACAAATAATTATCAAAAAACATAATAGATTAAACATTTTTTTTTATATTTATTTATTTATTCTCTTGTACATGTAATATATATATATATATATATAATTTAAAACATAAATATTTATATATTTTTGTTATTTGATTTATTAATTTTTTTTATTATTCTAAAAATTAGAATATATATATTTATATTTTTTTATTTGATTTATTTATTCTCTTAGTTATTACCCTAAAAAATATATAAATAAATTAGTTAACGACAAAATATATAAATAAATTATTTAACGACAAAATAAATAAATAATTTAGTTAAAAAAATATATAAAATAAATTAGTTAACAACAAAATATATAAATAAATTATTTAACAACAAAATATATAAATAAATTAATTAACACCAAAAATATAATTAGCTAACGACAAAATATATAAATAAATTATTTAACAACAAAATTTATAAAAAATAATAATTAACGACAAAATATCTAAACAAATTAATTAACGACAAAATATATATTTAAAAGAGATATAAATTAATAATGCAGAGAAAGAAAAATTAAACAATTAGACTAGGTTTAATGATGGGTCATAATCACACTTTTAATAAATATGTCTTGATAAATTTTAAATAAATCATACTTATAAATAAACTAGTTATACAAATATATAAATAAATTAGTTAATAATAAAATATATAAATAAATTAGTTAACGACAGAATATATAAATAAATTATATAAAAAAAATTACTTAACAACAAAATTTATAAATAAATTATTTAACAATAAAATATATAAATAAACTAGTTAACAATAAAATTTATAAATAAATGAGTTAAACACAAAATTTATAAATAAATTAGTTAACGAACAAAATATATAAATAAATTAGTTAACGACAAAATATATAAATAAATTATTTAACAACAAAATTTATAAATAAATTAGTTAAAATTAAAATATATAAATAAATTAGTTAACGACAAATTATATAAATAAATTATTTAACAACAAAATTTATAAATAAGTTAATTAACGACAAAATAGATAAATAAATTATTTAACAACAAAATTTATAAATAAATTAGTTAACGACAAAATACATAAATAAATTAGTTAACAACAAAATATAATTAGTTAACGACAAAATATATAAATAAATTATTTAACAACAATATTTATAAAAAAAATAGTTAACGACAAATATATAAACAAATTAATTAAAAGAAAATATATATTTAAAGAGATATAAATTATTAATGTATAGAAATGAAAAAAATAAACATTTAAATTAGGTTTAATCATGGTCATACTCATACTTTTGAAAAATATGTCTAGATAAATTTTAGATAATTTATGCTTATAAATAAACTAGTTATATAAATATATATATTTAAATAAATTTTTTAAAAATTTTATAATTTATAATTTATAATTTATAAAAAAAGAAAAAAGAATTATTTATTTATAAATATAATAACCCATTATTTTAGTTCAAATTTTAACTCATAAAATATATATTTTTTAATATTTGATATGAATATTGAGTTTAAATGAAATAAATTAATTTTTATTTTATATGTTAAAATATAATTTAATTAAATATATACATATTCTAGACCCTTCTATAATTGAAAAAAATAGCCCATTGAATAGTTCATATCTTTAAATTTAATTAATTTATTATTATTATTATTATTTTATTAATTGATAGAAGGGTCTAGAATTTAACAAAAAAGAAGGATCCAGAAGATCAGGAGTGGCTTTATTAAGCAACCTCTCCTCCTTCTGTTCTTCCTCAAGAAAAGCCCTAGCCGTCTTTACATTACATTTCTCTCTTCAGACATTCTCAGTTTTCTCTTGCGATCTGCACCACTTCATTCATTTCCACCATGTCGGAAACCGAGACTTTCGCCTTCCAGGCCGAGATCAACCAGCTCTTGAGTCTCATCATCAACACTTTCTACAGCAACAAAGAGATCTTTCTCCGTGAACTTATCAGCAACTCTTCTGATGTAAGTTTCTCTCTTTTTCATCTCTTTCAGTACCCAATGATTCCGTTTCAGCTGTTTAGATGTTTGTAGATGTTATCATAGTCATTTTATTCAACGGATCTGCATACTAGTAGTCTTGATTTGAAATCATAATCGAAATTATGCACTAGATTTAGCTTTTATACAATCAAGTTTATTGATTGTTCTTCGTGTGAAGCATTATACTTTATGGGTTGATCTATTAGATGTTATTTTTTTGAGAATGTTGCTTATGTTCATTCTTCGTATAGGCTTTGGACAAGATCCGTTTTGAGAGTTTGACTGATAAGAGTAAGCTCGATGCTCAACCAGAGCTCTTCATACACATTATTCCTGACAAGACCAATAACTCATTGACCATTATTGATAGTGGAGTTGGGATGACAAAGTCTGGTATGTACGATATAACTCTTGTAAACGATTATTAACCCTGTTTGATTTTGATTTTGATTATTAACATGGGTCAATTTGAACAGATTTGGTGAACAACCTTGGTACCATTGCAAGATCTGGTACTAAAGAGTTCATGGAAGCTCTCTCCGCCGGTGCTGATGTGAGTATGATTGGGCAATTCGGAGTTGGGTTCTACTCGGCTTATCTAGTTGCTGAGAAGGTTATCGTCACCAGCAAGCACAATGACGATGAACAGTACGTATGGGAATCTCAAGCTGGTGGGTCTTTCACCATCACCAGAGATACTTCCGGTGAGGTTCTTGGACGTGGTACTAAGATCACCCTTTACCTGAAGGAAGATCAACTTGAATACCTTGAGGAACGTAGATTGAAAGACTTGATCAAGAAGCATTCTGAGTTCATCAGCTACCCGATTTCTCTCTGGGTTGAGAAGACAACCGAGAAGGAGATCTCTGATGATGAGGATGAAGAAGAAAAGAAGGAGGATGAGGAAGGAAAGGTTGAAGAAGTTGATGAGGAAAAGGAGAAGGAAGAAAAGAAAAAGAAGAAGATCAAGGAGGTTTCTCATGAATGGTCGTTGGTTAACAAACAGAAACCTATCTGGATGAGGAAGCCAGAGGAGATCACCAAGGAAGAATACGCTGCTTTCTACAAGAGCCTGACTAACGATTGGGAAGAGCATTTGTCCGTTAAGCACTTCTCGGTCGAAGGCCAGCTCGAGTTCAAGGCTGTCCTCTTCGTCCCGAAGAGAGCCCCATTCGACTTGTTCGACAACAAGAAGAAGCCCAACAACATCAAGCTCTACGTCCGTCGTGTGTTCATCATGGACAACTGTGAGGACCTTATCCCGGAGTATCTCAGCTTCGTGAAGGGTATAGTCGACTCTGAGGATCTCCCACTTAACATCTCCCGTGAGATGCTACAACAAAACAAGATCCTCAAGGTTATCCGCAAGAACTTGGTGAAGAAATGTCTCGAGATGTTCTTCGAGATTGCTGAGAACAAGGAGGACTACAACAAGTTCTATGAAGCCTTTTCGAAGAACCTCAAGCTTGGAATCCACGAAGATTCCACCAACAAGGGGAAGATTGCTGAGCTCCTCCGTTACCATTCCACCAAGAGTGGTGACGAGATGACGAGCTTGAAGGATTATGTTACCCGCATGAAGGAGGGACAAGAGGAAATCTTTTACATTACTGGTGAGAGCAAGAAGGCTGTTGAGAACTCTCCTTTCTTGGAGAAGTTGAAGAAGAAGGGGTATGAGGTTCTCTACATGGTTGACGCCATCGATGAGTATGCTGTCGGTCAGTTGAAGGAGTTTGAGGGTAAGAAGCTGGTGTCTGCGACCAAGGAAGGTTTGAAATTGGGCGAAACCGAGGATGAGAAGAAGAAGAGCGAGGCTTTGAAGGAGAAGTTCGAGGGTCTCTGCAAGGTGATTAAGGATGTTTTGGGTGACAAGGTTGAGAAGGTGGTTGTTTCTGACAGAGTTGTGGACTCGCCCTGCTGTTTGGTTACTGGGGAGTATGGATGGACTGCTAACATGGAGAGGATCATGAAGGCGCAGGCTTTGAGGGACAGCAGTATGGCTGGGTACATGTCGAGCAAGAAGACAATGGAGATTAACCCGGAGAATGTGATCATGGAGGAGCTGAGGAAGAGGGCTGATGCTGACAAGAACGACAAGTCTGTTAAGGATTTGGTGCTGTTGTTGTTCGAGACTGCCCTGCTTACTTCCGGGTTTAGCTTGGACGAGCCGAACACATTTGGAAACAGGATTCATAGGATGTTGAAATTGGGGCTGAGCATTGATGATGATGAAGCTGGTGAAGGAGATGAGGAGATGCCTGCACTTGAGGAGACTGATGCTGATGCTGATGGTAGCAAGATGGAGGAGGTCGACTAATTTGGTCGGTCTGATTTGATTTGGTCCATGGGTTCTCTGATTTAAGTTTCTAGGAGGGAGTTTTTTAATCATTAGTTTGATGAACTGGGTTTTTTTTTATCTTTTTTTTTTTTTTATCTTTTTTATATTTTGAAGTGAGTTTGTGTTTCCGGTACTCTGGATAATTATATCATTATGATTTTGTTATCAAGTTACTTTTGTTACTCAGTCTTTCACTTTGTTTGGTTTTGGGTGTATTTTTCTTTGGTTCAAAATGATCAGCAATTGAAAAGAAAATTTGCACAAAAAGGGAGTTAGAATTTCTAAGGGTTTCAAAATAGTAGTTTGAAGATCCTTAAATGTCTTAAAACTTAGGGTTTAATTTACCTTAAATGTCTTAAAACTTAGGGTTTAATTAGTTTGAAGATCCTTAAATGTCTTAAAGCGTGGGGTTTTTAAATAGTTTGAAGATCCTTAAATGTCTTAAAATTAAGGGTTTTAAAATATTTTGAAATCATAGATCTTAACATTTTTGAGTGTTTATGAAAATGATTTTTAACAATCGAATGAAACAAACTCATTTTTTTAACTTACAAGTATTGATTCAACTGTTTGTACCTGTAACAATTATTAGATAAAATATATACATATTTAATATTTCTTTTTTCTTTTAAAGGAGTGTTGTTAATTATTTAATTTTAATGGGTTTAAAGTGAAATTTGACATTAAAGTATTTTAAAGTTAGAAGGAAATTGAGATGAGAGAGAGAAAGAAGAAAAAGGAAGAGCTTGACTTTGAGCAAGGACAAAGACTAGCACAAATCAGATTTCTCATTCTTTTTAGTCTTAAATAATTGATATTATTTCATGTCATACGAATTAATAATGATAAAATGTTAAAATGGATTAAGAATAATGAATGAAGTATTGGTAAAAATATGCCTAATGATAAGGTATATGATTGTAAGGGAAGTGTCCTTAACAAATAAGTGAAAATAAATGGAATAATTAACGAAACTATAAAATTTAAAATTATTTGAAAGGAATAGTGAAGATATATGATTTATATGAAATATGAATGTTGAAGTATTTGTAGACTTTGTGAATATTTGATGATAAGACTTATATGAAATATGAATGATAAATAATTTTGAAGATATTTTAGATATTTGATTGTAAAGGAAATCATTTATATATGGTTGTGCATAAATGACTTGAATTTTAAGGTTTTGCGTTGTTATACTTATATTTGACATCGATGGTCTAGCGTCATTATATTAACATGTGAATCTTAAGGACTTTATGTCATTATGTTAACATTTAAATTATAAGGGCTTTGTCATTATGCTAATTTTTGAAGGGTGTTGCGCCATTATTATAACATATAAGTAGTCGTTAAGTGTTTTGTGTTAAGCTAACAATTGAATAAGTACAAGTTTCGTGTATTAAGAAACTCTTAGAGCAATTACATTAATTTTGTACCATTAACTTTGAGTCATATTTCATAAATAATTATGTTTGGTTTATGATTTATTTAAAAAAATAAAGATGGGAGGATTCCTAATCAAATGTAATGCATGATGTGATGCATGCATTGTTCTCTAAATCATATTATATACAATTTGGTTTAACTATAAGACTGTGACTTTATTATGGTGTGTTTAACTCAATCAATCTAGTTGGATGACTTCTTTTCAGATCTCGAAGTAGCCTAAGGGTCAAGAAGACTAAGCATATATAAGTACTTATATAAGATTGTTATATTTTCTATGCAGGGTATTTTGTATTTTGTTTAAAGAAAAAAAAAGTGTCTTAAAGAAGAGAATGTGATGCTTTTGTAAGATGTAATAGTCTTAAGCAATATGATATCATTAGCATATGTTTAGAATGATGTCTATTTTGTAATTTGTAGTTATAAATAAAATGTGGTTGATATTCTTTTGGGGCTTAGCATGTTATTAGCGAACATATAATTAGCATGTTATAATTATATGTTTGTTATTAGCGAACATATAATTATAACATGCGACAACTGCATGCCCAAGATAGAATTCTTGGTTTTGGGGTGTGACAGCACCCACCCTGATTGTGTCTTTACGCATTTTCAGTGTAAATCAAAACTGAGGGAACATATTGCTTTAGCCGTTTTCTTTAGAGTCGTCAGTTACTCTTCCATCTTTTTGGAATAAATTATTATTATATTTTCTAAATGTATTATTTATGACTTTTGATTAAAAAAATTTTGATAAGCAATAGAGAGTAAATTATGATTTTAGATAATTAGTAGTGAAAATTGATGAGCAATGAAAGAGCTCATCTGATTAATGTGTTAGTAGGTCAAGTATATGTTTCCTTTAAAACCCGAGCAATGAATCCTTCTTCAATGCACCAAAGAACTCGGCAATTACAACTTAATCGTCTATGGAAACATCATATAATTTCGGCATTTTTCCTACCAAGAAGATTGGTTCAACCGGCCGCAGAATTTGTTTCCACATTTTATTTGATCAACTTCTACTTAAGAAACTGATAGATAACAAGAAACTGATAAATAACAAGAAATGGTCAAAATAAGCCAAATTGACACAAAAAGATAGTATTGACATTACAGAATGATAAAACAGACTTAAAATACAATACAAACAAAGCAAATGATCTCGCTATTATTCAAATACCTTAATACGATGAAACAATCCGCTACTCAAATGTTTTTTCAGGTCAATCCCCCATACAACATTTCGCCCTCTCGAGATTATAATTAAAAGGACACTCAAAAGGGATATAAATTTCTTGAAAAACAAAACATACAGTAATTTTCTCATCATTTCTGCCTCTTGTATATCTTCGCCAAGAACGACTTGAGGACTCCTTGTACTGCTTTACTAGGATGAGCATCGATTGAGCTGATAAGTTTCTCGTAACTCTTGCTCTCGTATTCCTCGAAAACACCCTAAATGGAATATGAGATCAGATATATATAACATTGTTGGAATTCAAATACAAATTTTTACAGTAATAATTTACCTGAAGATTGAGACTGTTGTACAACTCCTTTACTATAGCAACACAGGCAGGGTCCTCTTTACCATAGTTCTCCTAAGAACAAATAAATAAAACAAAGTTAGTTCAGATATATGGTAACAACTTAAAGAAACTCCAAACAAGATAATCTTTTCAATTCTTACAAATAATAATTTCTTCTGTTCCTCATTCGCAAGTTCAACTGCTTTCACAACCAGCCAAGAACACTTATAATCCGCAATATCAGTTCCAATCTGATCATACACGCACGAAATAAAGTTATTACAATTTCAATTCTTAAAAATCAGGATTCTAAAACATAGCATTATTGAACTCAATCCATAGCAAGATCAGTTCTTAGTTCTTACCTTACCAATAACCTCGGGTGCACCAAAACAATCAAGATAATCATCCTGCAACACAATCCCACCTCAAAATATCATTTACTGCTTTGAAAACATTATCACAAGGACACAAAGTAGGAATGGTATTTGTTTTCCAAGATCACTAAACAAAATGTGGACACACTTACCTGTACTTGAAAGTAGGTACCCATTTCAATAAGTATATTTTTCTCATCTGTATAATTCTCCAAGTTCTCACCCATCATCAGTAAAGCACATGCCACCTACATGGAAATCAAGTTTACTTTACTACCAATTGAAATGAAAATTTCAATCTTTATTAACCATTTACTCACCGGTAGATAAAACGAATAGTAAGCAGTTTTGTACTGAACAATCCGATGGTGACTGCGTGAAATGGAAACACAATCATTTAGTATTTGTCCATTTAAAGGTAATATAAACGCGAATGAGAAAAAAAAAGAGTAACATACAGAGCTATTGAGTATTTGTTCAAGTCTTTCTCCCCTTCAAGAGTGGTAATCAAGTCAATCATCTGTCCACAAGCTGTCTGGAACTCAACCTGTTTTAATAGTTTAAAAACAAGATCAATTTTTGTATCAAAATTTATGTCAGAACCAACTAAGAACACCAACCTCGTTGAATAAATCCAACAGATCCACATAATAAGGCTTTCCTCTGAAATGTTTCTTCAAAATGCGTGGAATATGGTTGCGCAGAAGTATACCATCATTGGCTGCAATCAAACCGACCTATAGAACAAACTTCAACACTCAATAATCATACTATCCATAATATCATCAGCAAGTAATCGATTCATTACCATACCTTGGGCAATCTGAACCAACATGGTTGTCCTCTGCGTGTGTGAGAACCATCCATAATATCATCAAGAACAAGAAAATAAGCTTGAAGCTGCATAAACAACAGTTAAATAGCATAAGCAATCAAACAAAAACTATATACGAAAATATAAATCGGTACCCTACCCATTCAATACACCATCCAAGTGCACATGCAAGGAAAATTTCATCTTCTGTCAGTTCTTTCCCTTCTTTCAGAAGTTTGTAACTGTCAATAACAGATAGTCCTCTGTTCAGCTTTCCTGCAGACAGACAGGAGAATCAAACATGAACATCCTTTATACATAGTAAATCCATTCTATTGAATTTGAAGATTTATACACATTACTCACCTCCAGGCACATTATAGTCCAGCATCTGCAGTGACAGAAAGATAAAAAAAAAGAAAAAGGAACATGATTAGAAAACCATATTTACATGCTCAAGCAACTAAGTGGATATTTCCTTCCCCTTCCATCTAGATTATATGCTAAAGGCAGAAGGAAATAAAGATCTGAAAAACCCTTAAGCAATTAATGGATACCAAAACATACTAAGTGTCAAAGAATATAAAAACCCATTAATGGAAACAATACAATAAGACCTAGCTGCTTGCTGCTAGCTGCTAGCTGCTATCAGGTGCTTGGAGAGAAGGCATCACTTCAGATTATCAAGATCTTAAACAGAGATATATCCTTGATTCTCAAAAGCCAAAAACAAGAGAGTTGATAATATTTTCATTCAAAGACAATGTCTTTTTGCAGTCAATGAAAGAAGCAATCCATGGAATTAGAACAAGATCTAACCAACACACATTCTTACTCATGAAAAGTCTTATCAATTCATCAAGTTGACTAAGCTAATGAACAGAAATTGAAGATCTTGAGTAAAATGGAAGAGAAAAACGAGCTCAAACTTGAGGAAATCAATAAAGAGATAACAATAGATGAAGAACAGAAAAACCCATAAAATTGAAAGAATGAAATGAAGAGTAGGATGCTTGCCCGCTCAACCCATTGACGAGAAACATCGGTGAACTCGAAAGCAGGGTCATTTAGCAGGTCCGATTTGAGGATGTCGTAAACCTTGAGGAACTTGGATTTCAGATCGCTCATAATGAGAAGAGCTATAGAGAGAGATATAGAGAGAGAAAGAGAGTGTGTGTTCTTGAGACAGTAGTGAGTGAGAGATGGGAATCTCCGAAGAAGAAAGAGAGAGATATAGGTACTGCCACCGTAGAGAAAGCGACGTCGTTTCATACACACGACACATGCGATACGCGATCACTTTCTTTTTTCCCGCATGTTTGTTATTTGTTGGGAGACTATCAAAATTCCTTATTTATTTATTTATTTATTATATGGATGGGAAATTAAACACCTTTCAAATTACTTTTTTTTATTATTATTATTATTTTAAAAAACTTAATACTAACTCAAAGTTATGTTTGACTATAACTTCAAAACTTTTATAATAAAAAATGAATTCAAATCTTTTGATATCTCAATAATAATAAATTAGTAGTCAAAAGTAAATAACAAGGGATTATTTTTTTTAATATATATTTATGACATTTAATAAATTTGTATTGTTCTTTTTTTAGATCAATGGTGAGAAGTTGTAGGGTTAGTTTGATTCGACTTTTAGGTATGAATAAGTAGAATAATGTAATAATAAATTGTTATAGTAATTTTAACCAATAAATAACCACATTTAAATAAAATTAAACATTATTAAATATTTAGCTAATGAGATTAATTATCTTAATAAAATTAAAATGATAGGTTATAAAGAAGATTATATGTATCAAATAGCGTTTTGGTTTAGAATATGACAATGTGATTGATAGAGGTAACAAAAATGATTCATAGAAAAGTGCTTTTTAGTTAAGACGACTTAATAATTAAGTGAAATGGATTATTATTGATGGTATTTAATTTACATAATATAATTAAGGTTTTATATTTAATACATATATTTTATTAATTTTATTTATTCACTTTATCTATTATTACTCAATTAGAAAATATATAAATAAATTAAATAATCAAATATATATACTGACATATATATTTAAAATAATAATTAATTGAAATAAAAAATAATTAATAAGATATATATATATATATATATATATATTTTGTTTTAATTTGATCTAAAACTGTATTTTTTTAGTTCATTATTTTATTAAAATATTTAATAATTAAAAGTAATGAACCATTTTCTTTTTATTTTGTGAGAAAGTTAAGATTACACATTTATAAATGACATTATTTTAAGAATAAAAAAACACAAAATATCATCTTTTAAGATAGATTATATGTATCAACCTAAACCGATGAAAAAAAAAGAATGGAGGTAGGAAAGTGGAAAATTAAGCTTCGTTTGTTTTGACCAGTTTTTTACCCCTCTTTTTAAGTTTATTTAAATATTATATTTGTTTGGTTTGTTTTGACAAATTTTTTACCCGATTTTATTTATTTAATTATATTTATTTTGACCAATTTTTTTTTTTAAATTTATTTAAATATTATATTTGTTTATAATGCTTTATTGATTTAGGTAAACTAATATTATGAAATATTTTTTTAATTATTTATATTTTATCAAATTTAATAACTTTAACTTTTCACTCCAGTTTTAGGCGTTTTCAAACCAAGTCCGCCTCAAATTATTCTTTATATTTATAAAATTTTAAGTTTATATATGGTTAATTCCCTAAACTCGAATAGGACGAAAATTATAGTAAAAAAATCTCTAAAACAACATGTATTTGAAATGCTAAACATTCTCCATCCTCCCTAATAGTATCATATATATATATATATATATATATATATATATATATATATATATATATATATATATATATATATATATATATATATATATATATATATATATATATATATATATATATATATATATATATATATATATATATGATACTATGGAAGAGATAAAAGTAAATATTTCTCAAAATTCTAAGGGATTAGATGAATTCGATGTGAGAGATTCAATTTACTGCTACCATGCATGCCCTTAATATTAGTTGAACTGCCCTTATTGTTCAATATTATATATATATATATATATATATATATATATATATATATATATATATATATATATATATATATATATGAACTCAATACCTTGAATCAAACTATCCCTTAATGTGAAAATGGGACTAAGCATTTATTTTTATACTATTGTGGTGGATGTTTGGTATTTAACTGATCCTCCAAAGTTATTTTTAAAGACAAAACAACTAAAAGAATATCATAATATTTAATAAATACAAAATATTAGTAAGATTTCAAATTTATGTTAAAAAAAATGCTAAGTCAAGTTTGGTGTATGTAAGAAAAAGATCAGTCAGGTTTGGTGTGCTCAGAAGTCAGAAATCAAACAAAATTGTGAGGTATTGTTTTACTTGAAAAATATAAAGAGGCTTAGTAGAGTTTAAGTTTGAATTATTTGAAAAAAAATTATTTAATTTAAAATGACTGATATTATTATTAAATTATTCCATTTATTAATTATAATGAAATACATCTACTTTATTTTTATTAATTTTAAATATAAAAAAATCATTATTAAAATAATCATAAAAATCTCAAATAAATAATATTAATAATAATAATCAATTCTCTCACTCCTGTATTCTGTCATCTCCCTCACATGCATATAATAATAATAATTTACCACAACACATGGTGTCACGTGATATGTACTTACATTTGTTTGATTATTTTTTATCAAGAAATCCAAAATAAAATACTTTTACCTGTAAATATCATTTAAACGATTTGTAATGTAATTTATCAATTTTACAAATTTTCTCTCAATTTATATGATTTTTTTTCATATTAAATTGTTTTTAAAATAATTATAATTAGGATAAATAATAATTAATGTAATATATATATATATATATATATATATATCTTATTAAATAATTTTATGAAATAAACTTTTTTTTAAAATATTATCAAAAAAAAATTAAAAATACATTTATTAAGTGTGTTATTTTTCTTTAAATTACTCATATGAATTAATATATAAATATAAATATATATATATATATATATATATATATATATATATATATATATATATATATATATATATATATATATAAACCTTTAACATTGTTTATCACTAATTCACTCAATAATATTCAAATAATTCTATTATATTAATTAACTCATTAATTAACCTCTCACTCTAAACTATGAATTAATTTATTACATTTCTCTAAACTCTTAATTAACTCATTCTATTTCTTAACCAACTAATTAAAATATATTATATAAATATTAAAATAAAATAACACATATATTTTATTTTTATTTCAGTTTATAAATATAATATATAATTAAAACTAAACATACTAAATTAAATAAATATTATAAATTAAAGTTAAATATTATACATTAAAATAGAATATATTACCTAAACGTTAAAATAAAATGCATATTATATTTTTGTAATTCAATTTTATTTCTACAACTTTATCTTATTTTTGTAATGACTTTATCTATCTAATTTTTAAATTAGATAAATCATATCAACTTTGATAATAATTTATTAATTTAATATTATATTTATAATGACGTGTCAATTAAACTTTTAAGTTAATAATTCATATAAACTTTTAAATTGATTTTTCAATTTAATTTTTTAATCTTATATTTAATAATTCATATCAACTTTAGGAGTGATTTGTCATTCCAAATTTTATCAATCTTATTCTTATAATATTTGTCAATTCAACTTTTGAGTTGATAATTCATATCAACTTTTAAGTGTATTATCAATTCAAATAATTATTGTTAGTGTTAAATTTTTTATAAATAACTCCTCATAATATTGAGAATTTAAATAAATTCACAAGGTTAGATTTTTAAATTTGGTTAGTTTGAGTTTGATGTATTTACAAATTATTATTAATAATTTTTTATTTGTGATAGATGGATAATCCTCACAACAAAATTTAAAGATCAAATGTAATATACAACTTAAGTGGTGTTGATTCTGATCAAAATCATGAAAATGAGTTAGAAAATGATGAATTTGAATGCGATGAAATACACAATGACGAGCAAGATGACTCAGATCATAGCACCGACAACGGTGATGAACATATTCCAACTGCTCCTTGGTTTAAAATTGAAAAGATTAATGTTAATTCAGGCAATTGTTCAAACATCGGTCCACTCGATTATAATTTATTTGAAAGTCAATCTTTTGCAGATAAACAATCTATAATAAGCGCTATAAAAGAATATCACATAAAAAGTTTTAGAAATTTTCATGTTGTGAAAAGTGATACAACACAATATGAAGCATCATGTGTTGTGAAAGATTGTCCATAGAGAATTTGAGTGATGAAATCAAATAAATATGGGTTGTTTGTAACCACTAAACTACCTATTGAACATAATTGTTTATTGAGGATACTAGAACGAGATCACAAGAAACTCATATTTAGAATGATTGCACACGTTTTATTATAAATAAGTATATTGAATAGTTTATATTACTTATAAATTTATTCATTTTATGTCATATTATAAATTATTTTCCTATATTTACGCCAGGTTACAGAGAGTCCTTATCTCAAAGTAAACAATATTCAAAATCAAATTATAACTATGTACAACTATATATCATGTTAGTTATAAGAAAGTATGGATCGGAAAGCAAAAATTAATATCAGATGTTTGTGGCGATTGTATGACTTCTTATGCTAAACTTTCTAACATTTTTTAGCGTTTTGATGCATTTTAATTCAGGCACAATTGCTTTCATTGATGCCGAAGCTCATGGTACAAAACCCAACATATTTGTGTGCAAACTTATTTGGTGGACATTTAAACCAATAATTGACGGATGCCACTAGTAAAAAATACACATTTATCGAGAATCATCTCCGAGAGTGAAAAAATGCTTTTGGTGATATTAATATCACCGAGGGCCATGGATGTTTTTGGTAAAAAATGATTATAACCAAGAGAAGAGGCTTGCTCTCGGTAAAAAAAAAATTATATTTTGCTCGGGCGGCCTCATTTCTTCCTCTCATATTCTCTATCTAGTTTTTTCTATTCATTTTTTACTATATACTCTCTCTTTTTCTCTTCATTCTCCCAAGCTAAATCCAAACTCTTCATCAAAACCACTAATTACCGCGTAGATCCCAAGCTAAATTAGATGTTCATTTAGCACTACGGTAACGAGCATCAAAATCGCGTAATCCCAAATTATTTCTCCGACGGCTCTTCAATCTTTCCAGATCTAGATCTGAAGAAGAAGTAGAAGAATCTAGATCCAAATCTGAAGAAGTAGAAGAATCCAAATCTAGATGAATATTGCAAGATATGTACTGCAAGGGAGGAAGAAGCTATGAAGGTGTGGAAGATCAAATATACTGGTTAGTAATATATTATTATTAATTAGTTTGAATGTTATGTGAGGATGTGAGGGTGTGAAAGATCATATATACCATATCTGAAGAAATAGAAAATCTAGATCTAAATCTACTAATTTAAACTTCATTTTACAGATGAAGATTCTGTGCAGCGTTGATCTTGATGACTTGAAACAGAATTTTCATTTCTCTAAAACTATTCTCGAAGTGGTAAGAAGCTATTGTTGATTTATGGCGTGATTTTTCTCTAATTGAAATAAAATGTTAATAATAATGTTGGTATTGCAGACATTGATTGAGTTTAAGTTTCTGTGATTTTGATCAGATTGGAAATTTAGAAGACTATGAAGCTCCAAAAGATCTGAGGAAGATTATGAATCAAATGGGCGGGCAACGAGAAGAAATTGGCGAAAGAAGATCTGAGGGAAGGAGGGCGAAACCCAGATGGAGATTTCAAAATATTTTTTAGAAAGGTTTATTATCTCTAAGAGCATTGGCTCTGCCTTTGGTAAAAATATTATAATTATATTCGAGAGCCACAACTGCTCTCGGTGAAACCTATTTTTTCTTCACCGACAACGCTATCACTGACACCGTCTGAGATTATTTATCGCCCTTGGCGAAAACAATCACCGAGGGCATTTTGGTTTTCTCCGAGGATTTACGCCCTCGTTAAAAATCTGTTTTCTACTATTGACGACAATATGCTCAACCCGTTATTAGGATCGATGATACTTTTCTAAAAGGAAAATACAACGGAAATCTGATTCAAATAATCAACAACATCCCATTGCATACGCCTTAGTTAATGAAGAGACAGTCGTCAATTAGTCTTGGTTTCTATATCATCTCCGACTACATATTTGTCAAAATAAAAAGAGTGTATGCATTATTTCTGATCGACATGCTGAAATTATTGAAGCCATGAAAATGATAGAAAGTGGCTTCACCCATGAGTGGGGTATACATCGATTTTATTTGTTGCATGCATATACATAGTAATTTCTCTTCATTTTTTCCAGGCGCACATTTGAAGATGCTCTGTTGGATGACCAGAAATATTTCTCAAGTACGAAAATTTGAAATAGTAATGACGCAAATTAAGGAGATTAATCCTATGCTGAAATATGGTTGCGAAAGATTCCACTAGAAATGTGGACTATGTCTCATGACCAAGGTTATCGTTATGGCCAAGCGACAACAAATATGGTTAAAAACTTTCGACGGACTCTTACGCTCGGCTAGATTTCTACCAGTCACAACAATGATAGAGTATACATATTATCGATCTGTGAAATTAGTCGCATAAAAGCGAACTGAGATGTTTAATGACCTTCAAAATGGTCAAACTTATTGTCATATGTCAAGAGAATTATTTGAAACTATTGAGAAGAAAACATCATCACACAAGGTTATTCATATAATAAATAAAGAGGAGTCTTCGAAATCATTACTACACAATATAGAACCATAAAAGGGTATTGAAAGGGGGTGGTAACAAATATACTATGGATTTATATAAAGATTTTGCTCTTGTGGAAAATGGAGTGGATGTCATTTTTCATGTTAACATATTGTGGCAGATTGTTTGACATGCAATTTAGATTGGAAACAATATATTAAATAAATACAACAATTTATGGTTATCAACACTTTGTGTAATTTGGAAATATGAGTTTAACTCATTTCTTAATAAACATATTGGACGTTTTTACTCGCAAATATTTGGGAAAGGTAGATGAAGACATGAAAAGAAGAAGAAAAAGGCTGGTAAGAGAGGTCAAAGTTCGCGTATTCAAACTTAAATGAACAACCCTCAAAAAGTGGGAGTTTGTGGACGATGAAGGAATTCGCGATGTATTGAACGTGATTAATATTTATTATGTATTTTGTTTTATTGTAATGTAATATTTATGTAATGTATTTTATTTTAGTATATACTATTTTATTTTAATTTATAATGGAAGGTGGGTAATTTAAATAAAATAATAGAAAAATAGGTATGAAAAAGTTTATTCAAAACATGGGTAAACATAGAAAGAGTTCATTATATATATAATATGTTTTTATGAATGCACATACAAGTCAATAATAATAACTAATTTCATTTTTCTATTTACATTTTCTCTCATCATATATATATATATATATATTAATCATATAAAATATATATTTCCGTGTCAATTTTTTTTTATATTTATTTATATAATATTACATATTTTTTTTTATATATATATAATAACACTATAATATATATATATATATATATATATATATATAAACAAAGTTTTTTTTTATTATAAATATAGTTATTTTTTATCATACATTTTTTCTTTCCTTGTGAGGTATATACCTAATATTTTCTTTTATAAGTATGATTAATTTGTTGGTTAATATAAAGATTATTTAATTGATAATAAATATTAAATACAAAATATATATAAATATAAAAAAATTATAAAATTATTTCAACAATCTCAAAGTTCTAGTCGTTAAATGGTTCGCATTTTATGTTTAAGACTAGGGTTCGAATCCTAAACATGCGAATTTTTAAAAGTGAGTATTATAAATATTTTTCGAGAACGATGGATTAAGATTGATGAGTGATTTGTCGATGGGATAAAAAAACATGTGAAAAAGTGTGAGTCATAAGATGATGTTCAATTGTAAGGGATTAGTGGTTGGTTTGACAAGGAGTAAGAGGTGTGAGATCGATTGAGATTGGTTGTTGATTTGTTAAAGTGGGGGATAAAAGAAGTAGATTATGATTTTTAATTGGTGGGTAGTTTGCCGAGGGGATAAATAGGCATATAAAAAGTGTCGAGATCGACTAATGATTTATTGATGGTAGATGATTTGTCGAGGGGATAAAAAGACATAAAAAAGTGTAAGTCACAAGATGATGATCGATTAGTGGTTGGTTTGACGAGGGATAAAAAGTGTGTGATCGATTGATAATTTGTCAAGGGATACAAGAGGCATATGAAAAAGTGTGAGTCACAAGTTGAGGGTCGATTGTGAGATTGGTGGTTGGTGGTTGGTTTGACGAGGGATAAGAGGTTTGTAGAAGTGTGTAAGGTCACGAGATGAGATGTCGATTGAGATTTGCTGGTTGGTTTGCCAAAGTGAGTGTAAATATAAGAGGGTCGTTAACAAATTAAGTATTAATGGATAAAAATATATGAATGACATGTTTTGATTGACCGAAATGGTTGGTTGTTGATTTGTTGAAGTGAGGGTAAAAGAGGTCACAATAAGAGTAAATATGATGAGATGCGATGTGATATTTATGGTTAATTTTTCAAGATAAAGGCCGGTAATAAAACGAAATATCATCGATTAAAAATATTTAAATGAGAGATCGTTAACAAATTAAATATTAGTGATTAAAAATATATGAATGAGATGTTGATTGACTGAAGTGGTCGATTATGATTGGTTGTTGATTTGTTGTAATAAGAGGCCGATAATAAAGGAGATATCGGTGGTTAAAAATATATTAATGAAATCATTGATTGACCGAAGTATGAAAATATGTGAGCTCATGATATTAGAGGTCGATTAAGATTGATGGTTGGTCTGTCGATGGGATAAGAGGCGTGTGAAAAAATGTGAGGTCATGAGATGAGAGGTTTATTGAGATTGGTGATTTGTTTGACGCGATATAATAAGTATGTGAAAATGTGTGAGGTCACGATATGAGATGTAAATTATGTGATTGATTATTGGTTTGTCGAATTGATAGTAAAAAATGCCGCGATAAGTGATAAAATGTCGATAATAATGTAAAACACGTCTAACATTAGTTTAGATAAAAGTAAAATGTACGACTTACAACTTCAAATATTTATCCGAATAGATATATATTAACTAAAAAAAATATAATAATTGACTTGATATTTACTAAAAGAAAATTTGCATTTTTTTAAGTGTTTTTTAAATTATAAAATTAGTTATTTTTTTAATTTTAGATATTTAATGATTTTATTAACATTTAATTTTAAATTAAATTTATTTTTTACAAACTAAAATTAATTTTATCTGATATATATATATATAATATTTTGTTTATATTCTTATACGTAAGATATTCATACGGATTCATGCAAGTTAAATTAATTGATTTAAATCCGTGATTCATGCTAATTAAATTAATTGATTTAAATTTGATTTAAGAGCAAAACAGTTTTGGCAGCAGTTAGGTCAATATTGGGTCCAACTAAGTAGTAATTTATTTTATGGACAGTTTACAACCCAAACCCATTTTTAATATATTATTAAAAAGAGATTTAGAGTCATTAACTAACACAAGAATTGAAAGCTGAATTAGTAAATGGAAATAATTTGAAAATTAGAGCAACAGAATAAAGCATCATTATAATAAGTATTGTCTGCCTCCTATCTTTGAAGTTTGAATCTTCATTTGGTCAAGAAAGCAGGCCTTCCTATCTTATTTTATTAGACTACACATTCAAACTATGACATAATACTAAACATTCTTACATAGTATTATGGTTCAAATGGAGAGAAACTCATCAAGAATCTGTCCAAAAAAAAATCTAATGCAAATTGAACACCAATAGTGTAATACAAAGTATAGCATTGCCTCTACTTCTTCTAATCCCGACCAGTCAATTACAACAAAAAATACGACTTCAACAAGGCAATGGCTAAAACCATTTTTTATACCTTAATTGTCGTCGTAATGGCTGACTGGCTCTACTACCATCAACCTTTGTTCTACTACACTACAATCGCGGGTCACAGTTACTATATACACTTAGACTGATTGCCCGGTATCCTTTTTCTTTATATATTGTTTTCACTAGAATGGTCAAAATTCAATGTCTAAACAAGTGTGTAATTGGTATATTCTAATTAAACCTAGTAGTTGTCGTTTAGTACTGCTACCAACAAAAATAGCAATATGAACCACGGCTGGCCTGAGGAACCTCCTACCTAGAAGAATTGCGATGTTAACCACGCCTGGCCCAAGGACCCCGATATGAACCACGCCTGGCCCAAGGACCCCGATATGAACCATGCCTGGCCCAAGGACCCCGATATGAACCACGCCTGGCCCAAGGACCCTGATATGAACCACGGATGGACTGAGGACCCTCCAGCCTTGCAGAAGAATTGTCATCTGAACCATGGCCTGCCTCAATTGCAGCATAGTTGTATGAACCATGGTGGCCGGCCTGAGTTGCCTGATTTGCAGGATAGCAATATGAACCAGGGTGGCCGCCCTGAGTTGCCTGATTTGCAGGATAGCCATATGAACCAGGGTGGCCGGCCTGAGTTGCATGAATTACTGGATAGCCATATGAACCATATTGGCCAGCCTGACTTGCCTGAATTTCCTGAGTTTCCTGAGTTGCCTGCACTGCAGGATGGACATATGTACCATGTGGTCCGGCTTGAGTTGGCTGCACTGCAGGATAGACATATGAACCATGGTGTTCGGCCTGAGTTTCCTGACTTGCCTGAATTTCCTGAGTTCCATGCACTGCAGGATAGACATATGTATCATGTGGTCCGGCTTGAGTTGGCCGCGCTGCAGGATAGACATATGTACCGTAGTGGCCGTCCTCAGTTGGCTGCACTGCAGGATAGACATGTGAACCATGGTGGCCAGCCTGAGTTGCCTGCATTGCAGGATAGCCATATGTACCATAGTGGCTGGCCTGAGTTGGCTGCACTGCAGGATAGACATATGAACCATGGTGTTCGGCCTGAGTTTCCTGACTTGCCTGAATTTCCTGAGTTCCATGCACTGCAGGATAGACATATGTATCATGTGGTCCGGCTTGAGTTGGCCGCGCTGAAGGATAGACATATGTACCATAGTGGCCGTCCTCAGTTGGCTGCACTGCAGGATAGACATGTGAACCATGGTGGCCGGCCTCAGTTGGCTGCACTGCAGGATAGACATGTGAACCATGGTGGCCGGCCTGAGTTGCCTGCATTGCAGGATAGGCATATGAACCATGGTGGCCAGCCTGAGTTGCCGGCACAGGATAGCTATATGAACCATAGCCAGGTTGAGAAGGATAATTTTCGTGAAAACCCTGCATAAGAATAATTTTAAAATTTATAATAGTAGACAAATGAGACATACTAGAGCTTGTTTCATGAAAAAAAAAAATTATTATTTGGGTTAATTCCTCTGTATTTTGTTGTTTCCAAGAGTTTTTGTATCTGAAAACGTTTCCAGATAGAAGAAAAAACAAAAGTTTTTCCAAATGGGCACTGTTTCTTGAGTTTAAGAAAATAACAAAAATCTGTGGCACACCTGAGTATGCCTCTATTGACTCCTGAGTACACTCATAAGTTATAACGTCACCTCTAAAAGTCACCTGTGTATTGGCGGCGCTGTAGCCATAACCAAATGGCGGTGGATACATATTGGAAGTTGAAGGCTGCTGTTGAGGGTAGTAAGTTGTTGGCCCAGTATATTGATACGTGTTTGAAGCCGGATGATACATGTAATAGGGACTTGACTGTGGTTCATCTGCATCAGTTTGGTGATTAGGCGTATATGAAGCCTGAGAACTCTGCAACAGAAGGTCAAGAAAGAAATGACAAACTATAATACTCCGAAGCAAACTTAGATCATGAAATTTCAACTAAAAATTTACAAATACAAGTGTCATAAAGATACTTGTCTTTACTCCTTATCCTCCAACTCAATAATTAATATATATAGTAGAGGTAAAATGGTAAAAATCCAAATATAAAAAGTGGATAAAAAGTAGCAAAAAGAAATTATAACAAATGAAGTTTCATTTAATACAATTACACTTTTTTTTAAATCACTCACATTTTACTTTGGCGATTTTAGACTCATTATTTGTGGAAACACATGATATAATAAGAAGTAAAAAAATGGACTACTAACATACCTGAGTTCCATGACCTTCAGATTGAAGCTCTCCATCTAATATGGGTTGAATAGGAAGACTAAAATGTGGATCAGGTATTTGCTGATCATATTCTACTGTCTCATCAACTTCTTGCAAGGATGAGATCTCATGTACATGTCTTGGAGATTCAGGATGAACAAGATCTTCACCTTCTTGAGGAATTAAATACGACCCTTGATAGCTGCATCATCGTGTAATAATGTCAATAACAACTGCATCTACAACCAGATTCAACAGTAACCCAATGGAAACTTCAAAAGAAGATGACAAGACTAATTGTTTATGTTTTCTACTACAAAAACAATAAGTGTTTAGAAACAAAATGAGGAGAAAACACAAATAACTTATTGCTCCAACTATAAAATATTATGGAAATAAGAGCAGAAAATAGTTAATCAAATAGAAAGGACTAACCAAGAACAATAGGTCCACATTCAAATCTCACCTCACATATTCAGTCTGTGGAATAGTCGCAGGCACAACTTGTGTGTTTGGGTTACTAGCAAAGCTCTTCTCATAGTCAATATCCATACATCCAAAAGTCAACCCGCCCTTGAAAGGATCAATGCTTTGGATATACTTGGGGAAAGTAACAGAATGAAGTAGATTAACATTTATTTCTGCCAGCTTCAAATCAGGTGTAGACACTGTTTGTTCCATAACATACTCAGGAGTTCCTTCTACTATCATCACTGTGGAATTCTTTGATGCAACTTCTTCTGTCCACGAGTAAGATAATGGGAATAAATTAATAGGATGCTGCATATAATACATGAAAGTCAAAATAAACTTAATAATATTTACAAGGTAGCTGAGACAAATACAACCTGCAGACTTTTGGGGGCCGCCTTCATGAACATCTTGCCCAATAGATTCATTTCCAGACCCACCAAACAATTCCTTTTTGTGTCTGCAACATTTAGTTCATTTAAACCAAGCGTTTTTAAAAAACAAACTTTATTAACATAAAATTTATGATGAAATGGCTGTCTTCGCCCTCACATACTTATTTGAGCTATTCGAGGATGAAGTTTTTTTCGGGGATGGAGGTATTTTTGGGGATGGAGGTTTTTTCGGGGATGGAGAATTTTTCGGGGATGAAGTTTGTAGTATCTTTACAGGTACAGTAGGAGATGTCTCCCTTTGAATTATCGTAACCCTTCCACTAGTAGCACCTATCATTGGAATAAAAGATTGTGTTGCTCATATGTTGAAGATTAGACAAACAAAGTTACGTGTGTCTATTTATCATGAGTTAAATATATACCAAGAGATATAGGCTTAAGCAGTATAGGCTATCAGTATTGTAGTATTTCTTTCTAACTGTTTTGATTCCCTAAACACCAGTTGCCATAGCACATTGTTATTAACAGAAATTAAGACCAAATTCTGATCATGACAAAAAGATATACTATGCATACCACGATATCTATTAGAGTAGTTTCCTCGCACTCCCGTAGCCATTTGACCTGAAGATCTAGAATCTTCACCTCTACCACTGATCTGCACCAAATAAAGTAATGAGGTCCTAGAAAACAAATCCAAATGTGCGAGAAAGAGAAGCGATGAATCATGTACTCGCAACATGAGAAATGAAGGTTGGTAGGTGTATGTAAAGTCACAATCTATCGACAAAAAGGTCATCCATTTGGACGGAAATTGGATGTGTGTAAAATCTGACCAAGATCCCAAACCACATCTTAAATAATCCACCAATTTATATCACATCCACCATCTCCTCTTGAAAAATCATCATTTTATTTGGAGATTAAAATCCTACATGGCCGGACACAACATGTCTCCAATTCAATAGGACAATGACATAGAACTCACCGCCTTTTTTCGGTCACGCCTATTTCTTACTTCTTGGAAACTATCTGCATAAGGAAATGAGATTCTTTTAACTCCAAAATCTTTGTATAGATAATATAAGTCAATTGGGCACCTAGTAGGCTTGAACTATGCATTATCAACGAAGTTACGACGAATAGTGACCATTTCATGCAGATTGTTTAATAATCATAAAAAATTGTTGACATTTTCTCTTTTAAAACGAGCTCCAGATTCGTACAGTGTTTTCAAATGAGTTCAACAGAAGAAGAACTTCTAATTATTAGATGCAAATTACCAACGTGATTAGAGATAATTTCATAATAATTCCTATGTTTTAGCAATTGTTCTTTCATAATAACAGAAAGGGCAGGATTGATGTCTTCTTGTTCTTTCAAATGATACAAAAACAGAGCAATTGTTCTTGGCAGTTTTCTTAACTCGTGATTTGGATCAAGAAATGGAAAGACGAAAAAATGAAATATATGCATTAACTGGTGATTTGGTAATAAAATAAAAAGAGTACCGATGTAGAGTAGCCGCTGCGTAGCTTCATTGCTATCCATATTACACTCCTGAAGCATTGCGTAAACATCTTCTTCGCTATGCCTCTCCGTGATATTCTTGATCTCTCGGACCATTTCCCGAACATTGTCGGGAATCGGAACCCTAGAACTGTCGGCCATGGTTTGAGGCGAAGAAAAGGAAAATGTGATTCTGGAAGAGCGCGCAGAGTAATATAGGAGAGCGGATTGAGAAACGCTATTTGAATATGGAGAGTAAGAAACGTAGAAAGTAGTAATGGAGCTTCATCGGGAAAATGGAGCTTCAACTGGTAATGGCAGAGAAGGAGGGTTTTCTTCTTCTTCTTCTTCAAACTTATACAAAACTAACTGATGAAGAAGATTCTACTTGTTCATACTTATTTAGTTCAAAACATTTCATTCTTCTTTTCATATAATATTTTTCTAACTTATACAAAATAAAATATTAATTTTAAAAAAAATAAAATTATATCCTAACATTTTGAGGGTGGAATCAAAATTATAACATTTATTATTTTAAATAAAATTTTATACTTTTCAATAATTATATTTTTCATTTATCAATTAAAATATTATTTATTTAATTTTTTTATTAAATTAATATTTTTAAAGTTATTTGATTAAAACTATCGAGGTAGCTCAAATAGGATATGACAACGAGTAAATTATTCGCGCCTAATAGAGTATTGGGCTTGGTCTTATCCCATAGGTACTCATATTAATTTACATCCTAATAACTAGGATATTTGATATTATGATATTTTTTTCATCAAGCTCATAGTTTTAAAATACGTGGTCCGATCGGGAGTCCAATCGCGAAACGGTTGGATGAGTGATCTAGTTGTTTTTTTACTTTAATACGGTTATCTTTTGAACCGGTTAAAATCCGGTTCGACCGAAAATTTAATTTCAGTTATTTTTTCTCCTTGTTCAGGTCAATAATTTATATCTTCTTTACTCGTTAGTTCTTTTCCTTATTTATTTAGTGACCTCGACTCATTTACTTTTGGGTTTAGTTCTTTTCCAAATAATATGTTAGTTCTTCTATTTACCGTTCTCTCCCAATCTCTTCTTTGAGTGTATAGCAGAATATGTATTTGTTGTATATATCTTCACACATGACTTTATCTTTAAAAAAACTAGTCTATTAATTTTTGTTATTTTGTAACGGTCTTACTTTTATGAAATTACTTTTATGGAAGTTAGAGATGGAGTGACATACCAAGATTTGGTTGTTAATCAGTTGGAGGTGTTTTGGTCGTTTCTTGCAACCTATTATAAAACTCATTTGAAAACACTTATTATTTTTGTTATTCATAATATATATAAAAACATTTTTTTAAATCTCTTTGAAATAAAGTTTTCAGAACTGACTCTCTATTTGGATCTCCAAATACAAGAACAAATACTGTAGGTGTTTCCAATAGGGTTTTGCTACAATATACTCCTTTTTAATCATTAATTCAGTGCAATATTTCGGTCAAACTAGTGGTTCAACCGGTTGAAACAAAGTTCGCCCAAAAAACTGAGTTGATGATCAGAATGATTTTCAAAAAATTATTAATCTTGTTGACTTTAAGCAAATTGTTATAAGCTCAATTTCAGCTCCTTTTATCCTTTTCAGGTCTTTATAATTAATAGAGTAAGTCATTTTAAAAAAAAAATTAAAATAAAAACAAAAAATAAGACAAAAAAATGTCTAAACTTAATATTATATATATATATAAGAGTAAAAAAAATCTGAATATTGGACTTAATAAGTTGAAAATAGGCTAAATCATAATAATGTGAATAATTATTAAGACTTATATAGTTAATGAGTTATTTGTTAGCATAACATGAGATGAAATACTCATTATAAAAACAATAACAAAATCGAACAATTGCGGAAACGAAAAAAACAACTAAAAACGCAAACACAAGAATTATATTGGTTCGACTAAAATAGGCCTACATCCACTTTCGAAACACAAGAGACTCTCAAATTTATTATAAAGAATGTTATAAGAGTATTACAATTAGGGACGAATTTATGTAGGGGCACCCAAATTTTTTTTTAAGGTAAAAATGTGACATTACCCTTATTTTTTTTTAAATTCAATATAAATCACTATTTTGATTATCTAATTATTAAAAAGAATTAAAACTTACCTTTATTCACTAGTTTTTTTCCAATATTTTATCGTTATTTATTTAAGCTCATCATATTTTTTTAAACTCACCCCACATCTAAATCTTTGGTTCGTCCATGATTACAATGATTCTCTCGTAATTAAAACTCACACATAACTCACAAGGAAGCGATACTCAAGACAAGGACTTGACTTTATAAAGTGTTCAGCTTCACTTTTAAATAAGCCTCACCTAAGTCAATATTAATATCTTGTCCAAAACTTTTCAAGAATCTCCAAAATATTACAATATTTTTTAATTGTAATTTCATAACAAAATATTTAATTCTTTTTATACTAATCTTATTTTCTAATATCAAGATTATACACCAGAATGTTAGATTTTATAAACCAAATCTTATAATACTTTATATAAACTTTAAATAGCCATCAAATGATAAACAAGTGATTTGAGATGATGTATCAATTCAATTACTAGAAGCGGAACATACATTTAGCTTCCATTATTTTTTTATTGTCTTTAGGATGAATTTCGGTTGATTGATCTTCCAATCTAGCATAGCCCTTAACTTCACTTTGGGATTTCTCACTCTATGTCCATGGGAGATAAGAGAGAAAATTTTTCTACTGAATGTCGTATCCCTACTAATATCAATCGACAAGTATTAAGTGCAATGGGTTTGATTCAGTGTAGTGCTTTATAGATTGGGGACCATAACCATCTTTTTTATATTTTGGTTATTTATATATCAGCCCCTTATAGATATTTAAATAACCTTTTGATCTCTAAGCATTTATTTAATAACCTACGTACCCCATAAACCTCCTCAATACCACATTTGATCACTTTAGTTTATGTTTATTACATAATAGCCCAACACTATAAATATTGCATTAAAAACCCAATAATTATTGAATTAATTATAAATGAATCCAACAATCTCTCACTGGGTCGAATATGCAAATTCATAATGATGTAACTTTATTGCTAGCTTGAATGGTTATTATAAACTTTAGGGTATTCCTTACAATTCGGTCCATTAACTATATTAATAAAGGATCATAGCGGTTATCGTTAGCATCATCGTAACTAAACCTTCCATGGTCACATTACCAACATAACTAAATGACATAGATCAATATGAATGCATTGCATGAAAATACATGAATGTGATCACCACAATGTCTATTTTCAACTGGTCTTCTTTAAGAGATTAAAAAAAACTTTAAAATTCAATTGAGAGAATAAAATGAATAAATCTGATTAATAAAGTATCAAAAACTTTATTGACTAAAATCCGTAAAACCATACGTCTAAAACAAACAATAGAGCATAAAAATAAAATAAATACAAACTCTCAATAAACTGATATATCATTGAATAACTTAACACCCATGTGAGAAGTGTGCTCATGAAACGCTTTAGGTGTTAATGTCTTAGTTAGTGGGTCTGCTAACATGAAGTTTGTACATATGTGCTCTATTGAAAGTTGATCATATATTCTTCACAACTAGAAAACTAAATGTCAATATGTTTTGACTTATACGACCTTTTGTTGTTATTGGAATACATAACAGTTGATCTATTGTCACAATATAACTTTAGTGGTTGTTCAATACCCTTTATAACGCGCAGATCAGTGACAAAATTTCACAACCATACTTCGTGATTTGATGTATCGTAACATGCAATGAACTCTATCGCCATAGTGGATGACGCGACAAGTGTATGTTTGACATTTTTTCATGAAATCAATCCACCGGCCAACAAATATACATATCCAGATGTAGATTTTCTACTATTTGCGCATCCCGCAAAATCAGAGTTGGAATACCCGATAATCTCCAAATCATTTGATCTCCTATAAGTGAGCATGTAATCCTTTGTTCTATTTAGATATCTTATAACCCTTTTGGTTGTGCGCCAATGGTCCATCATAGGGCTACTTAAATATCTACCAAATACTCCGACTAGGAACGTAATATCTAGACCCGTACATACTTGAGCATACATTAAACTCTCTATAGCCGAAGAGTAGGGAATTAACTTCATTTCCTTAATTTTCGAATTGTTCTTAGGGAATTGACTAAGACTGAATTTATCACCTTTAGCGACAGGGGTGTCGATCAACTTACTTTTAATCATGTCAAATCTTTCAAGTACTTTATCGATGTAGTTCTTTGCGATAATCTAAGAACACCACGAGAACAATCTCAGTGGATTTAGATCCCTAATACAAAAGAAGCTTCACTTAGATTTGTCATTTGGAAATTCCTAGATAGGAATTTCTTAGTGTCATGCAAAAAGTCATTATCATTTGTGGCTAGCAAAATGTCATCGATATAAAGTACCAAAAAGATGAATTTACTCCCACTGAACTTATGATACACACAATCCTCGACAATGTTCACCTCAAAACCGAGCGAGCTAACCACTTAATGGAATTTATGGCACCATTGACGAGAAGCCTACTTAAGCCCATAAATGGATTTTGTCAATTTGCAAATAATTTCTTTAGAGAAATCTGACATGAAATTTTGTGGTTGCGTCATATAAATCATTTCATCAATGTTGTCATTAAGAAACGTTGTTTTGACATCCATTTGATGTAACTCAAGATTAAAATGTGCTACAAGTACCATTATTTTTCTAAAAGAGTCTTTCGATGAAACTAGAGAGAAAGTCTTTTTAAAATCAATATCTCCTTTTGAGTAAAGTCCTTTACCACAAGACGTGCTTTAAACCTCTCCACATTACCCTTCGAATTTCTTTTGGTTTTAAAAATCCATTTACAACCAAAGGGTTTCTTACCTTGAAATAATGGGACAAGTTCTCATACTTTATTGTCTTGAATGAATTTATGCTCCTCATTCATTGTTTCGATCCACTTTTGAGAATTGGAACAATTTATAGCTTTAGTGAAGGTGAATAATATAGGAGAGCGAATTAAAAACGTTATTTGAATATGGAGAGGAAGAAATGTAGAAAATAGTAATAAGTAGAAAGAGAGAATTCATTGGGAAAATGGAGCTTTAGACTCGTAATGGCAGAGAAATAGGTTTTCTTCTTCAAACTTATACAAAACTAATGAAGAAGATTCTCTTGTTCATAGTTATTTAGTTCAAAACATTTCATTCTTTCTTTTCATATAATCTTTTTCTAACTTATACAAAACAAAATATCAATTTAAAAAAAAATTATATACTAACATTTTGAAGGTATTTTAAGGGTGGAATCAAAATTATAACATTTATTATCTTAAATAAGATTTTACACTTTTTAATAATTATATTTTTATTTATCAATTAAAATATTTTATTTTATTTTTTTTATTAAATTAATATTTTTAAGTTATTTTATTGAAACTATCGAGGTAGCTCAAATAGGGATACGACAATGAGTAAATTATTCACGCCTAGTACAATATTGCACTTAATCCTATCCCATAGGTACTCATATTAATTTGCATCCCAATAACTACGGTATTCGATATTATGATATTTTTTTCATCAATCTCATAATTTTAAAATATGTGGTCCGGCCGGGAGTTTGATCACGAAACGGTTGGATGAGTGGTCTAGTTTTTTTTATTTTAATATGGTTATCTTTCGAACTGGTCAAAATTCGTTTCGACAGAAAATTCAAACTGGAAATTTCCGATTATTCTTTCTCCCCGTTCGGATTTATAATTTCTATCTTCTTCACTCTTTAGTTCTTTTCCTCATCTATTCAATGACCTCGACTCATTTACTTTGGATTTAGTTCTTTTCCAAATCAATAAGGGTAGTTCTTCTATTTATCGTTCTCTCTCAATGTCTTCTTTGAGTTTATAGTAGAATATGTATTTATATCTTCACTTAGACTTTATTTTTCAATAACTAGTCTATTAATTTTTGTTATTTTGCAGTGGTCTTACTTATATGAAACTACTTATATGGAAGTTACAAATGGAGTGACATACCAAGATTTGGTTGTTAATCAGTTAGAGGTGTGCTTTGGTCATTTTTTGCAACCTATTATAAACCCCATTTGAAAATACAGTGTTTGGTAACCCTGTAATTGACATTGGAATTGAAATTGGAGGGTTTAATTCCAATTCTTATGTTTGTTAGACACTTTAATATTAAGAATTGGAATTGGAGTTAGAATTCCAATGGAATTCAATATAGTGTAATTTGATAGTCTCAGTTCCAATCTTTGTAGGTCAGAATTGTAATTCCAAATTAACATGATTTTTACATTTTTAACATGTTTTTTACATTTTTCACACATTAAACACGTTTATCAAGTTTATGTCACGTTTAACACATTTTTAACACGTTTTTTTACCTGTTTAACATATTTACATGTTTTTGGCACGTTTAACACATTTTGGCACGTTTAACATGTTTTTGACACGTTTAACACATTTTTCATGTCCTTGACACGTTTAACATGATTTTCACGTTTTTGACATGTTTAACTCGTTTTTCATATTTTGGCACATTTTGCATGTTTGGCACGTTTAATAAGTTTTTCACATATTTGGCACGTTTAACACGTTTTGACACATTGACACATTTGACACGTTTTTGGCACGTTTAACACGTTTTTAATACATTAAACATGTTTATCATGTTTTTTAGCACGTTTTTGACACGTTAACACGTTTTTTTACGTTTTTCACACATCAGAACACGTTTTTTACACGTTTTAACGTGTTAAAAATGTTTTAAACGTGTTAAAAACATGAAAACGTGTCAAAAACGTGTTAAACGTTCCAAACATGTGAAAAACTTGTTAAACATGCCAAAACATGAAAAACGTGTCAAAAATGTAAAAAAAAGTGTTAAATGTGTTAAAAATGTGAAACATGTTAAACGTGTCAAAAACGTAAAAAAATGTGTTAAATGTGTCAAAAATGTGAAAACGTGTTAAACGTGTCAAAAACGTGTTAAGTATGTGAAAAACTTGTTAAACGTGCCAAAACGTGTTAAACGTGTAAAAAATGTGATAAACGTGTCAAAAACGTAAAAAAAATGTGTCAAAACGTGTTAAACGTGACAAAAACATGTTAAACGTGCCAAAAACGTGTTAAAAACGTGAAAATCATGTTAAATGTGTCAAAAACGTGAAAATCATGTTAAACGTGTTAAACGTGTTAAAAACGTGAAAATCATGTTAAACGTGTCAAAAACGTATTAAACGTGTCAAAGACGTGAAAAATGTGTTAAATGTGTCAAAAACGTGTTAAACATGTCAAGGACGTGAAAAACGTGTTAAATGTGTCAAAACGTGTTAAACGTGACAAAAACGTGTTAAACGTGCCAAAAACGTGTTAAACGTGTTAAAAACATGAAAATCATGTTAAACGTGTCAAAAACGTATTAGACGTGTCAAGGACGTGAAAAACGTGTTAAATGTGTCAAAAACGTGTTAAACGTGCCAAAACGTGTTAAACGTGCCAAAACATGTTAAACGTGCCAAAAACGTGTTAAACGTGCCAAAATATGAAAATATGTTAAACGTGTAAAAAACGTGTGAAAAACGTGTAAAATTTGTTTGATGTGTGAAAAACGTGTTAAAATGTCAAAAACATGAAAAACATGTTAATTTGGAATTACAATTCCGACCTAAAAAGATAGGAATTGAGAACTATCAAATTACACTATATTGAATTCCATTAGAATTCTAATTCCAATTCCAATTCTTAATATTAAAGTGTCAAACAAACATAAGAATTGGAATTGGACCCTCCAATTCCAATTCCAATGCCAATTCCAGGGTTATCAAACACACCCTTATTGTTTTTGTTGTTTAAATAACCATCAAATTATAAATAAGTGATTTGAGATGATAGATCAATTCAATTACTAGAAAAGGAACATACATTTAGTTTTCATTATTCTTGATTGTCCTTGGGATGAATTTTAGTTGATGGATCTTCCAATCTAGCACAGCCTTTAACTTTACTTTGTGATTTCTCACTTTGTGAATCCTCTCTGTCGATGGGGAGACAAGATAGATGTTTTTTTTCTACTAAATGTCATAACCCTACTAATACCAATCGACATGTATTAAGTCAATGAGTCAGATTCAGTGTAGCGCTTTGTAGATTGGGGACCATAACCATCTTTTTTAGATTTCGATTATTTATAAATCAGCCCCTTATATATATTTAAATAACTCTTTGGTCTCTACGAATTTATTACGTAACCAACGTACCTCATAAACCTCTTTAATACCGTATTTGATCACTTTAATTTAAATTTATTACATAATAGTCTACTATAAATAATTCATTAAAGACTAAATAATTATTGAATTAATTATAAATTAATCCAACACAAAATATATAAAAAAAATTAATATATATTACCTTGTATCATAAATATACTATATTCGTAATATTGTAAATTCATTATAGTAAGAAAAAAAAAAATCTATAACTTAATATTAAAGAGAATATATATAAAAAAAAGAGTAAAAAGGTTCTAAATATTGAACCTAATAAGTTGAAAAGAGGCTAAATCACCCCAATATTGTGAATCATATTAAGACTTATATAGTACATTAGCTATTTTCATATATATCTATGTGTTTTGGGACGGTTATCATGACTACCATATCTGAACTTAAAGAATATTTTGTTTTTACTTTCTATTCGACTTTGAACCTCATTTATAAAAATTTAAGAAATTTAGTTAAAATTTATTATATTTTTAAACTTAAAATGTTATAACATAATAGTTTAAAAAAAATTATTTAGATATAAATTCAAATTTCATTATTAAAAAGAAAAATTATTTCTAAATGAACTAGTCAGTCTAATACTCAAGGTTGACTCTCTACGCCTTTATTTATTTATTTTTGGGTATTCATGGTTACCTATAAACTCAAATTATAAAAATCAAGCTTAAAAGAATAACGTTCACATTTTCGGGTTTTTTTTCAAAATTTTTAAAGTTGAAATAGGTTTGTGTTAATTTTTTAAACAAAAATAAAATTATTCTATTACATAATTTTTAATAAAATTTGCACATAATTTCTCTATAAAATATCAACTTTTCAATCATTAAGTAATGCTAGCTATTTTTTAATAAAAAAGGTAAAAAAAATAACCTAGGTAGTAATTTCAAATTTTATGTTATTTATTTTATATTTTATGAGTAAATAAATGTAATTAATTAAATTATATAAAAGTAAATTAAAATATTTAACATTTTAATTGATAAATTAAATAAATAATTTTTTAAAAAAAATATCACAAAATATTTATAAAAAAACTAAAAGAAACCAAACATTTAGTGACTTAATCATTGGTCCATAAAAGTCCAAACTCAAATCCATAACACTCAATATTATACTCCAAAATTATAGCCCCAAATTAGATAAGATAAAAGAGTTAACAATATTCCACCCTAACTAACATTTATTGATAATGACTACAAAATAAAACCCTAAATTGGATTATCAAAAAGAGTAATGTTGTAAGATTCAACTCTAACCAACATTTAACTTTCAAACAAGAAAATTATCTTTTAATCATTTTGAAGGTAAATTGTTTTCCCTGTTAAATGATACATTTCCTTAAAGTATCATTTGATCATTTTGAATGTAAAACTAGTTGCATGAAAAAGTAAAAAAGAAAAAAACTCACCATTATCTTCATAGTGAGCAATCTCATCTATAAGCTATAATTTTTGGAAAAAAAAAATACATTTTCTATCTCAATTATTTTTTATTTTTAGAATTGATTGCTCTGTTAATATGTTAAAGTTTAAATGTTAACATATAACAGATCAAAATTCAAATGTTAAAGTTTAAATGTTAACATATAACAAATCAAAATTCAAACATTATAACAATTCAAAAGGGAATGGAATCCAACTAATCTATCAAAACGCAATTCCTATTTAAAGAGTTTTCGACCTTTAAACTAATCCTCAAGAACCTATAATGAATTTTTTTTAAATGGTCCATGCAATGATATTATGAAATGAATAATCGTCTAAGCACAAAAATACCTATAAAGATTGTAATCCTATTGAAAGAGTTTTCGACCTTTGTTACCACAAATCAAAGCTGAAAATCTTTTAGCGCAATCCAAATGGGCATACATGTGAGTATTCCAAACAATCAGTGGAAAAATATATAGTATTACACTTCAGAATAAAGACTAGGAAGAACAAGTAGTTCTAAACACAAAAAACAAAAAGCACCACAAATAAGAACAACCAATAAGTACAAATAAAAACTTGTCTTTCTTGTTTTAACATAATTGTTTTACCCCCAAGGGAAGTAGCTTTAAAACACAATGATTTCTATCAAATCAGAGTATACATATCATTACTCAAGACACCATATGCTTCTACTATGAACAAATAAGCAGGGAAGAAGAAATCACCCAACATTCTCTTCCAATTTGATTCATTCATTCATTCAGCCTTGTAAACAAATCATCAAGATTCTGCTTGAGGATTGTGCATACAGCAGAACCATTTTTTATTTTTACCTGTAGGTTTCACAGATTGAGATCCATTCTTGCCATGATTATGATCCTTAGCTGGTGATTCATCTTTACCACCACCAGTCTTCTTCTCATCTCTAGCCTTATTAAAGATCACTGTAAACCCTTCAGCTGATGTTGGGTCATTCACATCCCATTCTCCAAACTTTGGCAATGGCCTTCCCCCTTTCTCCTGTTAAATCATGATGATACAAAAACAAAAAGTAAAAACACCCTTTATGTCAGATCCCTATATTTCATCAGGATTGTAGATCCAGAATCTAACAAACAAAAAGCTCAACCTTTTTCTATCAAACAAATACTTTTCTAGCAGACAGAATTGATGACTAAATACCCAACCAACAAAGCTATAATATGAATCGGATCTCATATGGGTAATAAATAATAATGAAGAAGAAGAAAGACCCACATGTAAAAGTATGATCTAAATGAAAAAGGATGAAATCATGAAATGTAAAATTAGGGTTATTGAGATTTCTTGAGAAATAAGAGGGGTACATACCGACATGAATCTTTTAAAACTGAAATCCTTGTTTGATGAAACGGAAAAAGGGTAATATATCTATGTGATCGGAGATGGGTTCTTGAAGAATGAAAGGAAAAGGGATGAATTTGAAGGAAGGGTTAGAGATAGATGATGAAGATGAAGATGAAGATGATGAGAATGGCGCCTCTCCTGTCTGAAGGAGAAAGAATGTAAAATGATAAATGAAGGGGGAGAGACGTCCGTCCCCACAGGGAGAGCAACCGGGCACCTCATGTGAATTCAATGTGAACGCTCAAAACTGTCAACGTTGAGTGGCTAAAGCCCTCCAATTTCTTTTTTTCTTAAATTAAATAGGACTTTTATTATTTTTTTTTATTTTTTTAAGTATAATTATTAAATAAAAATGGTTTTTTCTTTTAAAAAATAATTATTAGGTACTTCAAATAAGAAATGTCAAAGTTTGAATATGTTTTTTAATTAAATATCTCCTCCAAATTGGACATAAATTAATAAATTTAATTGTATGTTATAATTTAAATTAAGACCCAACAAATATTTTCAAATAACCCCTTATCCTAATATTATACATAGAGCAATTTGGACATAAACTATTAAATTTAATATATATTTTTTATTTAAATTAAGACCCAAAAATTATTTTGAAATAACCCTTCTTCCAATATTATATTTAGCTTGTTTGATCTTGGATTTTGTTGGGTTTTTATCTAAGTTTTTTATAAAATCTTTGTATTTTTAGTTAGGTTTTGTTAAATTTAATAATTATTTTATCTTTTAAATAAATGAGAGAAAATATATTAAATAAAATGAGTGATTTGATAGATAAAATAAAAATTATAAATTTTTAGTAAAATACAAACGAAACAAAAGAAAAAAAACAAAACTATTAAACAAGCTCATGACCAATTAGTGGTGGTGCTCAATCCAAATCATTAGTTAAATCAATCACCTATTCTAATCTAAACAATATTGTAATTTTAAACTAGGATAATGTTGTTTTAAAACATATCTAATTTAATTAAATATTTTTTTAATATTTCTTTCATTAATTAAATCACTTAATTTATTAATTAAAATATTAAATATTTATATTTAAAATAAATAAATTATTCTAGTATTATATATTAATATCTTTTAAATTTAAAAAAAATACAATACAATACCTAGAGGGATCAAACGGGCTAACCCACGGCGGAACGGGTCTACTTACCAAAACCCATCGTTTGACGAGTCGACGACGGGCCGACCTTCCATCCTGGCGGGCTGAAAATCCCCAACCCAACGTGGGTCCGGATTAGGCGGGCTTGTAATACTCTGTTTTTAATTGTAGCAAAAACATGCTTAAGTTTCTCTTTCTCCCTCATGTAGAATCAGTCATTATCAAAAACAACAATATTTCTAAAAATAGAAGCACCATCATGATTTACATGCTTCAACTAGGCTCTAATACCAGAATACTCAACAAATACAAATGGTAAATCATGTTTAATGATTGCACAAAGCTCACGTAAAATATTTTGGTCTACTTTCTTAGATTTAATGTTTCCATCTTGATCAAGAATCATTTGTCCTACGTCGTGAAACTTCAATTTGTTGCAAGTTTTAATATGACGCCACAATGTAGAAGTTCCATAATATTTACCCCACATTTCTACTATTTTTTCATCCATTACATTCAGTTTTTTTCTATATTATCAATACCCTTCATTTTCTTAAAATATATCTAAATATTAGAATATTCTCTAGACTTTTTAGATGACTCTTTATCATTCTTAGCACTTTTAAATTTATCAACATCCAAATTAATACCTTGATTTTGAGAGGAGACCATTTCAAAAATGAATCTGTTATTTAACAGAATATTAAGTTTTAGACTTTTAGTGTAAAGCTTCTAGAACTGAAACCAAGTTTGAATTCACGAACCCTTAAAGGCAAGAACGAAGAGAAGAAATGCGAAACAAATAAGTAGCCGACGACCAATGGGCGAAGTATTGAGTATTGACTACTGTAGTCTGGAACCAAGTTTGAATTCATGAACCCTTGAAGGCGAGAACAAAGAGAAGAAAGACGGAACTAATAAGTAGCCGCCGGCCGATGAGCGAAGTATTGAGTATTGACTGTTGCAGTGCTGCCTAGGAGAGAAAAAAAACTAGGGCGACATATGCCTATAATGAGCGAAGTATTGAATATTGACTGTTGTAGTGTTGCCTAGGAGAGAAAAATAACTAGGGCGGCATATGCCTATAAGGCTATAAATCAGATTAGATTTATTTTATGTCAACCCGTAGGCCAACCTAAGCCTGACCCGCCTAGGCCCGCGATCCGAACGGGTTGGCCCGTGTAAGCCCACTTCCAAATGAGTTGCTAATATTTCAACCCAACCCATCTAAATTGTTTGACGGGACAAACCAACCCAACGAGCCTAACCCAAATTGACGGCTCTAACAATACCTATAATATTTTTGAATTATTAGAATAAATTTAGATTATTAAAAAAAGTGATTAGTATTGATTTTGAGAGAATGTATTTTTTTAATTAAAAAAATTAAATTTATTAATATATAATGTTAAAGAAAAAAATTATTTTAAAATAAAATATATTTTTTAATTAATAAATTAATCACAATAGAGTAAATAAATAAATTTTTATAAATTATCGAAACAAATTAATAATAAAGAGGTCTTACATTATAATAATAATAATAATATACTATTATAAATATTTAAAATTTAAATTAATTTTAAAAAGTTAATATTTTTTTATAAATATTAAATTTAGATTTGTATTAAGTATACACCTTTTAACACTTATTTTGTCAATTTGATCGCAGAACACTTTAGCATTTACAAAATTTTAATAGATTTAAGAGCCTTTTATCTAAATAGTTTTATGATCATATTTTTATGAATGGTTGTTTGGCATCTCAATCAAAACTGGTTTTAAATGGTAAGCAATTTGATAATTTATCAACCTTTTTATTTTTCAATATATATACCTATTGACCTATTGTTGGGGTCATCGAACCTTTTTTTTTCAATATACCTATTGACCTATGGTTTGGGTCATCGAAGGCTTGTTCTATAATTTGATGGTTTTATTAAAAAAATATTTTTTTATAATAAAAAAAAAAAATAGGTTATTTTGATTTTTAATTTGTTAAATATTATAATATTTTTCTTAATTTAAATTTTATAAAGATAAATAAAATTATTTTTGTATTTTAATTGATAAAATAAATAATTTAATATTGATGATTAATTTGTTTTTTTTAAATATGATAAAATCTCAATAAAAAAAATCCAAAAAAAATCTAAAGAAACCATGTCAAAACAATTCAAGGATTTTGTTAGATTGAATAACTCAAATTCAAAAAATATTTTTTTAAAATATTAAAATGCACTTTATTTTAAATTATTAATTTTTATTTTATCTTTATATATTAATATTCTCTGAGTCTTTTTACATAAAATTATGTTCCTTCTTTAATATCATCTGGCATCATTATTTTTTAAATAACTAAATATTTTTTTTTTAAAAACTATTAAATCAGACAGAAAACAATGATGGTGATAATTTTAAGAAGGTAATAATTTTTTTGATAAAAAAATTTAAAAGGTATTGATCATATATATATAAAATAAATAATAATAAATTTAAAAGGTATTGATCATATATATAAAATAAATAATAATAATTTTAAATAAAATGTATTTTAGTATTTTGATTAATAAATTGATGACATTAGAAAAAAGAAATAATGTTTGATTTAAGTTCAGTTATTTGAAAAAACCATTTCGAACCAAACCTTTTTGTGGTAGGGTCTTTGCTACATATTTTGAATTATTTAAAAACTTGTTTGTTTTTGGATTTTTGGATTTCTTATGATTTAAGAAAACAATTGTTTAACAAAAAAAAAAAACTATTTTATAAATTTGAAGATAATTTATTAAAATAAAAATAAATATATTTAATATTTCAGTTGATCATCAATTATTTAATGAATAGAAGTTGATAATGATATAATAATTTTTTTTATATAAAAACCAATTTTATATTAAAAAAAACACTAATTGTCAAACTAGCTGAAACGGCTTCATAATTGACCCTGCGTGGCTCACTGACTGTGTAGGTCCAAATATTCGGATATTAACAAGTATCACTTTGACATAGGAATAAGTTATAATTCTGTAATAAATTTAAATAATTTTAACAAATAAATTAGTACATATAAATAAAATTCAATATATTTAAGTATTTAATGAAAAAATTAAAATAACTAAGTATATTAGTCACCTAGGGACGAATCTATATAGGGGCTCGGGTGGGCTGAAGCCCACCCCGAAAAAAAAAATATATATATATATATTTATTTATTTTTAGGTAAAAATATGACATTACCCTTAATTTCTTAAAATTTTTTTAATATAATCCATGGTTTTTTTATTTAATTATTAAAAAAATGGTAAAACTTTACTTTTATATATTTGTTTTTTTAAAACAACTTCGTTATTATTTTAAGTCTAACCAAAAATTTTTTCAAGCCTACCCCAGTTCGAAATCCTGAATCCGTCCCTATAGTCATCCTATTATTAAATATGGACTGAATTATCAAATTGGTTTAAATTATATTTGACTTATTAGGATTTCAATTTTTTTAATTTATTATGGTTACTTATATAAAATAAAGTTCTACTTTAATGATTTCAAAATTTATTAACTTATTGTAGTTATAAATAAATAAATAAATAATAGATCTATGAGTTTGGGTATCTTTTTATTTAATTACTTTAAAAATATTTTTTTAATATCTTATTGAGATATTGATCTAAATAAATTATGTTGTGATATATTTTTTTTATAATTATCTATATATTAACAAATTTAATAATATTTTTTCAAACATTAATAAGTCAACCACGGTTTAACTTCAGCTTCATCCCGCTCTTCTAGTTATTTTCAAACATGTTCAATAAGTCAACCACATTTAAAATTGTCTTTAACAATTAGCCCAAATTGCGAGGTTAAAAAAAGAAATCTGAAATCTTAACAGACTCTTAATAAAAGACCTCAATTTAATATTTTTATTTTTATTATTTATAAATAACATATACATAATAAGTTAACGACGTTTAAAATCATTAAGACAAAATTTCGTTTTGTATAACTTTAAGAATAATAATCCAAATTTTAAGGTTTAAAAAAGTTGTTCCAAAATTTAAATTCATTAATTTTTTTATTCTAGTTAGTAGGAGAGATCCTGAACGAGGAATTTGATGAAATGGCCCTAAATAATGGTCTAATTCCAAAAAAGGTCTACGCCTGATAAACCATGCAAAAAGGGCATTTTCGTCCAGCGAAATGTCTGTCTGACCCCCGAAACGCCCACTTTACCGCTCAAAGACGAGAAATATCACTCTCGTGTTTCATCTAAAACGCGTTTATTAACTCAAGCATTTTAGATGAAACACGAGAGTGATATTTTGCGTAAATTCATTATACGAGAAATACCACTATCTCGATTCACCTAAAACGCGTTTATGAACTTACGCGTTTTAGGTGAATCGAGATAGTGGTACTTCACGTCTTTCATCGTATATATACTTAATTTATCATAATTAAAAAAAACCCATTCACGACTTCCCCCCCTCTCTCTCTCTCCCCGACTCTACTCTCAAATCCAAGAAACCCTATCCATCCCGCTCCCTTTGTCACGACGCTCCACGACGACGACGCTCCGTTCGTTCAAGATCAGCCGATGTCACGATCGCGACCACAACCGTTCCGTTCGTTCAATATCAACAAAATGGTATGTACCACAAAATCGTTAACTTTTGTTTATATTTAGGAAACCACAACCCTAAACCCTGCGTACATACAATGTCTTTAAACCAAACCCGAAATGTTCATATTTATGTTTTTTCACAAACCCTAGTCATCGTCTCTTTGAGTCAGGACAGGAAGGACAGTGTAACCATCTCTCGTTAAGATAATGTGATGAAATCGTTCGTATTTAATAACAAAACACATTTTTTTTGTTAATATGCAGGCAATAAACACTGTGATGACCTTCTGTCTCAATCAATTATCTAGTGAAAATAATGTACTATTCTCTCTACTCTACTGACCATTTCCATATTATCTAAGTTTTAAATGTAATGACCATGATATTATTGTTTGACATAGTTGTTGATGATGCAATTTGCTCGCACTTGTGGTGCAAGGGTGTCTATGAGGTGGAGAGATGATGTTACTCATGTCATAGCTTACAATAATGCTAATGGTGCATGCGACCGGACTCTAAAAGTATTGAATGCAATATTTAGCGGGAGATGAGTCCTTACAATTGATTGTGAGTTTCTCTTAATACGATTTGTTTCATACATATGTTTTGTTAAATTAAAATTAAAATTATTTTTGTGTAGGGATAAAATCATCAATGAAAACCAAAAGTTATGTTGATGAGGAACCGTATGAGGTTAAGCAAGATAATCATGAGACATGAACATATACATGAAATGGTCGTGCTCATCCGTCTGGATGTCTGTTATGGTACCCAGATTATTCATCTCCAACATGTAGAGATATGATGACAATTTACCATAAGAGTCCTCTATAGTTCCTCGCACCGCCATTAGGGTCTTTTCCCTTGATCTCCAAGTCTTATTATAAATCATCTTTATTCCACAACTTATATGCATGTCTTCCATTATTTTCTTAGGCATGTGGTCATGGTGATGGTCCATGTACTTGCTCTTCATGCATTCTCAATAACCCATGATGGTGTTTGCCTTTCATTCTCTCGCCTCGTCACAATTGAACATGTATGATCTTTTACAAATTTTTGAATCTCAAACATTTCCGAGGATTTTCATTTCACAGCACGCAATCTCCATTTACAATTCTAATCCAAACATTTCACTGCCCAAATATCTTTTTTTGACTTCTCCACTTTGAATTTAAAATGATTAACCATTGCATATTTATATAACCTTGGTTGAAGTTCTTTTTTATTCTCAAACAACGAACTAGCAACCCAATCACTACAACTTGGTTGAAGCCCAATACTAGGAACCCAAACATTGCTTGGATTGCTACTAGCAACCCAAGCACTGCTTGGTTGGGTAATAGAAACCTAAGAAACACTACTTATTGGGTAATAGGAAATCAATCATCATCCCCTCATTCAGACACAAACATGGTTCATCTTCAATGTTATTTTAAGTTTCAAAGATAACCTCCCGCTGCTGAAACTTCAAAAATACGTTAGGATCATCAATTTCTGGAACCACTACACTTTCTTGAGTTGGGTTTGTTGGATTTCTAGGTAGTGAATTCTCTACTAAAGATACACACAATGGAGTACGGTTGTAGACTGACACTACTTCATGTAAAAAGAAGTCCACATCAAAATATTGTTTGATATAAGTTATATAAGAAAATTTGACATTCATGCCCTGAGTATTATACTTGGCTTGAAGTAATAAATTATATTTAGATTTGTCAACATTAATAGCAGAATATATTAGATCAACTAATTGGACATATGTAGAATTTCGGGGAACATTTAAACCTCTGTTTGACTTTGGAGCAAAATGAGTAACACCATCCATAGTTTTTCACTCTCCATCAAAGTAAAGAATTTATTGAACTGCAATTGAAAATAGTTCAACAATAAATAAATATACGCGCATTATAATGTTCTGTTGTTGCTTCACTCACGATTTTTACTTACTTCGGTTGTTACTTTTTGAAGATGGCGTGAACCATAACCGAGGAGGAGTTTGCGGGTAAATTTTCATAGAAATCCAATGCAGTAACTTTCCCAGAAGTTTGCTGCAATGGATCTAATGGGATAGGAGCCCCCTATCCAATAAGTCCATTGAAGCAAACTTGTGGACAATTCTTGGCACATTGTATTTCCATTAAACATATCAACAAACTCCTCATCAGTGAGTATTTCGCATGAGTGAGAAACAATACTCGTGAGGGAGTAAAATACACGTGAGTCACATTTGTCTTTGTTCATATAACATAATATTCATTCAAATTCAGGAGTAGTGGGTATACTATACTATAACCAACATAGTGTTACCAACCTAGTGTTCATAATCACTAAATAACATAAAATAAACATACCCATTTTGAGAACAAAGAGTAGTCGTAGTCGTGGTCTTCAGCTGCTGGTCGTGGTCTTCAGCTGCTGCTGCTTATCGAATCACTAACTAAGGGATAGGGTTTCTTGGATTTGAGAGTAGAGTCGGGGAGAGAGAGGGGAAGTCGTGAATGATTTTTTTAAATTAGGGAAAATTAAGTATATATACGATGAAAGACGCGAAATACCACTATCTCGATTCACCTAAAATGCGTGAGTTCATAAACGCGTTTTAGGTGAATCGAGATAGTGGTATTTCTTGTATAATGAATTTACGCAAAATACCACTCTCGCATTTCATCTAAAATGCGTAAGTTAATAAACGTGTTTTAGATGAAACGCGAGAGTGATATTTCCCGTCTTTGAGCGATAAAGTGGATGTTTCGGGGGTAAGACGGACATTTCGCAGGGCGAAAAGGCTCTTTTTGCAAGGTTTATCAAGCGTGAGCCTTTTTTGGAATAAGACCATTTATTAGGGCCATTTTATCAAATTTCCCTCTTGAACTAAGAAATAAACCATAAAAGCTAAACTAAAAAAAGGTATCCTGAATAAGGACGACAATTTAAAATCGCCCCGCGATAACCAATTCGAACTGATTGGTACGATTTTTCCCCACTTTGACTAGTGATCGGGACTGATCAGAAAAAACCCAAAATATATTGACCGGGATTCGGAGCGGGAATGATATTTACATGCCCGCACTGATCTCGAACTGAACCGAAAACATGCAATTATTTTTTTAATAATAATTATTTAAAACATTTAATATATATACTTATTTAATGATCATTACTTATTTTTCATTAAAAAAATATATTTATCTTCACTTATTTAATTATTGCAATCAATAGAATTATAAAAATTAATTTTTTTATAATTTATAATTATATAAATTATTTTATTATATATATTTTAAATTTAAACTATTTTTCGATTTCGGTGCATCACGTGGAAAACTCGTCCCTAGTCGAGACAGGGATGATTTATATTTAAAATCTCCATCAGAATCGGGGCGGGGATCAGAACTGGGCTGGTAGATTTAGGGCGGGGATGATAATGCGATTCTCCGAACCAAACCACCCCATTATCTATATATATATAATGATGCTTAATTTTTAAAGTGTCCGGATTGTCGGTTCGAGAGCTGTGGTTAATTTGGATACTTGGGTCGGATTGTGGGTTGACCCGTTTTTAAATTTAAAACGGTTAAAATTAAAATAAAAAATGCTAGAGGTATGTTTCGAAATTGCAACCTAACAAAACAAGTACAACTTTTTAACCAACTAGACTAGAAAGGCTTTATATTTTAAATTCAACACCAAATTTGATAAAGGCGGAACGTTTTAATATTAATATCAGTTCAACTTTTTAACTAACTAATCTATATATATATAATGATGCTTAATTTTTAAAGTGTCCGGATTGTCGGGTCGAGAGCTGTGATTAATTTGGATATTTGGGTCGGATTGTGGGTTGACCCGTTTTTAAATTTAAAACGGTTAAAAATAAAATTAAAAATGCTAGAAGTAGTATGTTTCGAACTTGCAACCTAACAAAACAAGTACAACTCTCTAACCAACTAGACTACAAATGCTTTATATTTTAAATTGAACACCAAATTTGATAAACGCGGGACGTTTTAATATTAATATAAGTTCAACTTTTTAACTAATTAATGTATAATGATGTAATTAAAATAAAATTAAAAATATTATCCGTAATTTTTTTCACGATTTTTTATATTATTACTTGTGCAAATGCACGGGCTAAATGCTAGTTATATCTAATTACAATAATCGACTTCATGATATTCATAGTATAGTACATGCTATCACATATACAATTATACTCAATTCAAATTATTTGATCTTAAATGTTATTTCTTGGTTTTTTATTCATTAATAACTTAATTTTTTTTAGGAAACCCTAATTTGAGAATTTAATACATATCATAGCCAAAGTTCACATTTCATACTAATATTAAAAATGTTCTCTCAAGGAAAAATGTTATTTCTATTTAAGATTTGGCTAGTTTTTTACATTTAAAAAATGTAGCAAAATAAATAATTTTTTTATTGTCTCTTTTAAATAATTTTTATAGCAAAAATACTCTGCCGGCCGCCTCGCCGCTAGTTCCATCCAGCGGTGAATGCAGAGCAGACGATGAAGCTGCAATGGCTGGTGGTTAGGGCACTAAGTCGAACCTTAACCAAACCCTCTACCGTTTCAACCTCCCGTTTCTTCTCCTCTTCTCCGGCACCATCGCCGGATTTCGCCATAAAAAATGTCACCAGACAGAACCTCGACCCAGTACTCGCCGACCTACGTTTCCTCATCAAAGACGCCGATTTCGTTTCCATCGATCTTGAGATGACCGGAATCACCACTGCTCCATGGAGAGACTCATTTGAGTTCGACCGTTCCGACATCCGTTACTTAAAAATCAAGGACTCCGCCGAAAAGTTCGCCGTCCTACAGTTCGGTGTCTGCCCCTTTCGTTGGGACTCTTCCAATGGCTCCTTCATCGCTCACCCGTGAGAGTTTCTCTCCTCTCTCGTTTGATTATGCCTTCGCTCACCCGTGAATAATTCAATGACAGGCACAATTTTTATATATTTCCTCGCCAAGAATTCCCTGCTGATTCCCACTTCCATGATGAGTTCTTATGTCAGGCGACCTCGATTGATTTCTTGGCGAAACACCACTTTGATTTCAATCTCTGTATCCGGGAAGGTGTGCTGTGTTTTTACTTCAATTTTAGTAAAATCTGAATCGAATGGAATAATATATTAGCTCCTGCAAAATCTCAGGAATATCTTATTTATCTAGAGCTCAAGAGGAAGAAGCTTTGAGGCGTTTACATGAAGAACTTGCTGACCCGAGAAGTGGCTGCAGTGAATTTGGTGAGAAACCGGTAACTAGAGTTGTTGATATACTCTTCAGCGAGAAAATGAAGTGCAGAATTCAAGAGTGGCAGAAAGGATTCAGTTTTGAAGAGAGATCAAATGATTTGGATAAACGATTTCAAACAGTTTTCTTCAAGACGCGACCTGCACTTCAGTTGAATGGGTTCACTAGGAATCAGCTAAGATTGATTCAGTTGGTAATGCTTTTGTTTCAAACCCTTTAGATATTATATGATTTGTGTTTGATATTGAATTTAACTTATGCAGGTAATAGAGAAACACTTCAAGGAGCTTGTGTACATTCATACTAAGGGTGAAAGTGCCTCCGCAAATCATTATATCGTTTATGCAGACACAGACATTGATAAGAATCTGCTGATGGTAAGTATTAGTAAGTAGTAACTTGTTATGTTTTATGGTATAAATATAAACAAATCTCTTTTTTTTCGACGCAGAAAGAAGTCAAGGAGGATGTTCACAAGGAGGCAATACTGAAGATCAAAAGTGCAGTTGGATTTCGACGAGTTATCGACATTCTCTGCTCTGAGCAGAAGTTGATTGTTGGACACAACTGCTTTCTTGGTACCAATGTACTTGAATTTCTGCTAATAGACATGTTACGTCGTTTGGTTGCTAAAAATGCTTTCATTGTTTTTCGCAGATATTGCGCATATCCACAGCAAATTTTTTGGTCCTCTTCCTTCAACAGCTCTAGAATATGTTTCCTCCATACACAATTATTTTCCTTACATCATTGACACAAAAATACTCTTGAATGCAAATTACGCACTTCAAATGAAAATGAAGAAGGGCAGTACTTCTCTGTCGAAAGCATTTGCTTTGTTGTGCACACAGATTTCTCCGAAGATTGAAGAATTAGGTTTGGTTTTCAATCCACATGTAAAAGTGGATGTCCAAGTGGATGACATGAGGTTTGTTCCAGGACTTTAGTTATTTTTTCGTATTGTTTTCTTTTGAAGTATTTTATAATCGAGACTTTTCACATACATTTCTAGAAACGAGCTATACAATTCCACTCTCTGATTATGTATTTGATATTTACACACAATCGCAACTTCTCACTGACATTTCTGAAAAACTACAAAGGAAAAAAAAGTACCATATAATAGTTCTTTTGTTCATGCTTTTAACATTCTAAATTGGACACCTGAACGACATATAGGCCTTGTTTGATATGGTTATTTGAATAACTAGGTGACTATTTTCAAATAACCCTGTTTGATGTAGGTTGTGAAAAAGCAGGTTATTCAGGGTTATTTAAGTAAAAAGACATTAGGGGTATAAATAAATAATCAATACATATATATAGATAATTTTTTTTTTAAATAGAGGGTATTGGTGGATGATGTGATTGATGAGTAGATTTTGTTGATTGTATACTAAGTTAAATTAATCCCAAATAACCCACATCAATCAAGGCCCTAATGTTTTATTGTTCTATGTCTTTCCTCGAGCTGTTGTTAGTTTTGACTTAAGATTCTACATAAATGGTAGGTTTTTAGGATTTGTTAACCAAGAACATAATCACATTCGTTTCATTGTATTAAAAGTCATATTTAAGTTTTCAGGTCGTCAAGTTGGAATTCTGGTGCCAAGCATGAAGCTGGCTATGATGCTTTTATGACGGGTTGTGTCTTTGCTCAAGCATGCAATTATCTAGGCTTCGATTTCAATCTTCATCCTCCATCTGGGAACTTGGCTTTGGATGAGAAATTGCAGAAGCACGTCAATCTTCTTTATCTGAGCTGGATAAACTGCGATATCATCAATCTGACAACCGGTCAGCAAATGGCCGAGTCTTCACTTTCTCCAAGCCGCAAATTCCCTAGTTCCAAGATAGTATTTCAAAATATTATTATAATTTGGGGATTGTCATCAACCAAGTTGAAAGCAAGAGATATACGAGAATGCATAGCGAAAACATTTGGTTCAACATCCATCACATCTGTCTATCACTTGGATGAAACTGCAGTGTTTGTTCAATTCAGTAAGACCGAATTCGTCTCTAAATTTCTAGAACTTAAGGAGAGGTTGACTAGGAGTAACAGCCCAATCTCAGTTTTGCATCATATGACGAAACTCTTTGAAAGTGGGAAAGTTCATGCTGCTAACTATGAGATCTACAAAGAGATATGTGATTCGCCATTATCAAAAGTTATGTTTGCAGATCAAGCTAATGCGGTTTGCACAACACCATCTTCAACCCCAAACACGAGCATTATTATGGATTTCATGGCCGAAGATGTTGTAGACTCACCTTACGCCGTTGAAGCTCGTTGCAGCAAGTAGATCGGCTCTAAATTAAGTTATGATTCTTAAAAGATGTAATTCTGAGAGGTGGTGGTGTTAGAAACTGTAAACTAGTAATTTTGAAACCGCATTTGATATGAAATCATAATATAAGATTAATTAGTTACTTAATTGATGCATTCAGGATAAGCTTTTTCTTACTAAAATGAAAACAGGCCATAATGGTAGAGCAAGTAAAGAATGTGAATGGACAAACAAGGGAAAAGAAAAGAAAATAGAAGATTTCTGGAAATGGTGGTCGGTTTTAGAGAATGGACCATCCTAAGAGCCTAATCTCTTCCTATGTAATCTGTCTCAACATCATGTATCTACATTTGGTAAAAGGCATGGCTGTCTTCCTTTGATGGCATCATCAGATAAGACAGTTGTTTTCCTGAAAATTAAAGTAAAGGAATAGAAAAAGGGTTTCTCTCTTGTATGATGGTGAAATGATTTGCCAAAGTTGGGCAGAATCTCATTACATTGGAGAAAGTTCCTAACCTACCTAGAAAACATATTACTTAGCCATCATCAAACTGGACCACTTCTTTTCATCTCTTTGTATAAATTTGCCCTTTGCTCCTCATGTAATTTCACAACATATTCATATTTCTTCTCACTTGTTCTCTTGTTTCTCCATTCTTTAACTAGTTTGTTTGGTGTTGGACATACCAAGTAGTAGTTGACAGAAGAGAGGGAGCACAACCCGACAACAGCTAAAAGAGGAAGAGGAAGACGAAGAAGAAGAAAAACTTTTGCTGTTGTTGGGAGTGTGCTCTCTCATCTATCTGTCATGACTTTTGATGTTCAATTCTTTGTCTTGTCTTTATTATATCTTGTATGTTTCTTTCTAACTTACACATTGCATGTTCTTCTTGAGTTTCTTGATTCATATTCAGGTCTAGGGAGTTGAAACAAGAAGAATCTGCGTCTGGTCGGATCGTCAAGAAGATATCCCATCCATGCCCAATCATGTTTGTTCCGATTATGACTTAAACAGTTGTTCTTGGGCTCCAATGGATGCTCAAATATTCTTTTTCTCGTCAATATTGAGAAAAAGAACACAGAAACCACTACCAATTCAATGACACACAAAGAGAAAGCATATTGTATAAGACACCACGAAGGGAATCGCGCTCCACATTGACCTCGACCAACAATGTTTTGGCTTTGTTTGTAAGATGTAATATTTTAAAAGGAAGAAAAGTTGAATACATGAAGTTCAAATAGTTAAATAGATTCAAATAAGCTGCCATCTCACTTATCAAAAATGACACCAAACTAGTTACGACCCGGATCTTGAAGCATATTCGTTTGCCAACTTAGCGAAAGATGAAGACTTGTTCTCAAGCAAACGAGTAGGCGAATCATATTCAATAGCCAACCCTATTCACAACATAACCAACTCTCAATTCCAAAACAATCTACATGCAATGTATAAATGACACAATCAAAATTACCTTGATCTAGTACAACAACCATATCACTATCGAGTATGGATGTTATACGATGGGCTATAGTTATGACAGTTGAATCCGAGAAATGTTCACGAATCGTTGTCTGAATTAGGTTATCGGTTGCAGCATCAACAGAAGCCGTGGCTTCGTCAAGAACCAATATTTTGCTTCTCTTAAGAAGTACTCGTCCAAGGCATACAAGTTGTCTTTGACCCACACTCCAATTTTCACCATTCTCGGTAACTAGTCACAAATTTTACCCATCATATCAATAATAATGTAAAAATGAGCTAGGCATAATCATGATGGTTTATAAAGAAGTTAACCTAATGAATCAAGCTTTTCTTCTTTCTTCCTAACATCATCACCCAATTGGCACTTATCCAAAGCCTACAACATAGTAAAAAACACAAATGTTAATCTTTGTTTTTTAAAATAAATTTATGAAAGTTGGCTTATTTCAAAAAATAAAACCTCCCATATCTTCTCATCGGTGAATTCTTCGAGTGGATCAAGATTACTACGAATGCTTCCACTAAACATGGTGGGATCTTGAGGGATGACACTCAATCTTGACCTTAGATCGTGGAGCCCGATCAAGGAGATATCCACACCATCTATCCTGATCTCTCCTTTCGCAGGCTCCACCATTCTAAACAACGATTGAATAAGAGTAGATTTTCCACCTCCGGTTCTTCCCACAATACCGGTTTTCTTCCCTCCATCGAAAGTGCATGAAATTCCACGTAAAACTAGAGGCAGTTGTGGCGCATAACGCACCTTCAAGAACACGTTTAATTAACAAAAAGGCCTAAAACCACAATGTTTGACGTAAAAATACCTGTAAATCGTGAATTTTAACTTCCCCGAGCAAAGGCCAGTTGGCTGCAGGGCGATTTTGTTGGCAAATCAATGGAGCTTCACTAGGAATAGATGAATATTGCATAATTCTCTCAACAGATATGAAGTTGTTCTCAAGTGAACATAAACTCCATATGAGCCATTCTAGTGATTGATTTAGGCTAAGACCATATGTAACTGCCAAACCAGCCATAGCTTCAATTTTCAAAACAGAGTATTGGTTAATTTTTGTGGAATTCAAATGTAAAAAACAGAGTATTTGATTATATTTGTTTTTTTACCCGAATTGACTAGTTCATCGGGGACGAATAATAAGAAAACCAATGCAAATGCAAACGTTATCGTGCATAGCATGTCGAGTCGAAGACACAACCATTGTGTGGCACTCGAATTGTGGAATGCTGGTCTAGACGAGTTGTCAATTAACTCAAAATTCTTTTCGTTGAATATCTTTTCCTTTCCGAAACTTCGAATTGTTGTTAATCCCGATAGAGATTCACCAAAATGTTGGATTAATGGAGCTTTGCATACACCCCTCAATCTTGATAATTCTCTTGCAGATGAAATGTAGTATTGCTTACAAACAAAACAATATAACCATGAGTTTCAATCAAAGAAAAAAATAAAAATAAATCTCATAAACAAGCCCTTCAATTATTGCCAAATATTTATATCTTCACCATTTTTTTTTATTAAAATCGCTTTGATCGAATAATAACGTCTATTGTTAATCTAACTAAAAACGTCCCGATTGAAGTGAGAAACCATGAAATGATAATCCCGTTATTAAGATTAAGATGAGACCTGTAAAACAAACTTAGACCTTGTAGTAATAATCCGGTAATTAAGATTAAGATGAGACATCTAAAACAAGATTTAGACATTGTTCATAAGACTTATTTGAATAATCCATTGAATTATTCAAATAATCTATCATTCTCTCATTTATGCGATTAAAAATCAAATCAATCCATTTATAAACTAAAATACTAAAATATATTTTATATAAACTAATATCCTAATTTAAAAAAATAGTCTATTTATATATAATTATATGAATGGCAATAGAGATTGGGACGAGGAGTACATTTATTATTTTTCCGTCCTTATTTAATTGTGTTTATTAATGTTCGGAGGACAACGGATAGATATTGACCTAATCACTAATCATTCGGGAAATGTATTATAATTGTTATCCATGCACAATGATTATGCACAATGATTATTAAAAGATTATTCAAATAATTTATTTACTTACCTGATACCAGATGCAAGCTGCAGTGACAGGAATAAGCACAATAAACACCTGCCATGAAATTTGAGACATAACTGCAATACATCCAACCAATTGAATAATTGCAATAAAACATCCTCCAATAACATATGGTATAGAGTAATCCAAAGCATTTTGATCTGATGAAGCCTATAATAAGAGAACAAACAACAAACAGTTAAACTTTTTTTCAAAAAAATCATAACTCATGTTCTCATAACTTCTTAATTCATAATCATACCCGATTAAGAATTCTCCCACTCGGCGTGGAATCAAAAAACGACATTGGCGCACGAAACACACACTTATGCATTCGATCAAACAAAAGTTTAGCCGTTCTATATCCCAAAGTTATTAAAAACCCGCAATGCATAACATTACACAAAGCTAATCCACCAGACAACCATGCATAAACTGTCACAAGATCATAACTAGAAACAGGCTTATCCGCATCAATTGACTTCGGAGTAGCCCACGCCATCCAATAATCACTTCCAATTGAAAAAACCTGCAATAAAACATCAACCATTATCACGATAACCGCCAGAGCTCCACCATAGGCTGCTGTAACATATTTCCAGTAAACCGATAATTCGACTCTCCCTTTTTCCCTTTCTTCTTCCTGAACAAGCTGCCCTTGTGGTGTAATTTCACTGGTCCTTTTCTCTTTCTCATTGTTCTCAAGAGAATGATTGTCTTCTCCATTGATAGTAACTGAGTCAATTATCAACATAGATTTGTTATGAGCTTCAACAAGCTCCATGAATGGAGTTCCTGGATTCAGAATCTCGCCATACTTCCCAGCTTGTTCGATCTTTCCATCTTTCATTACCTTCATAAAATCATATATTTGATTATTGTTGGAATTTGGATATGTAATGGTATAAACAATTGTATCAAAATAAACAAGATTGAGACAAATCTTACCAAGATTAGATCAGCAGTCTGCAAGAACTCAATTTGATGGGTTACATATATAACAGTCTTCAATCTCAAAATACCCATCAAACATTCCTTGAATAAATATGTTCCAGTATGAGCATCAACTGCACTAAATGGATCATCAAGAAGATAAACATCTGCATCTCTATACAAAGCTCTAGCAATCTGAACTCTTTGTTTCTGACCCCCACTTAGATTAATCCCTCTTTCACCAATAACAGTCTGATCATGAAAAGGAAGAAGATCCAAATCCTTCTTCAAACAACAAGCTTCAACAACTCTATCATACTTTTCTTCATCCATCTCTTCACCAAACAGTATATTCTCTTTAATTGTACCACTCTGTATCCATGGAGATTGACCCACATAAGATTTCTCTCCATTCAATCGAATTAACCCAGAAACCAAAGGAATCTCTCCCAATATACACGATAGAAAACTCGACTTCCCTGAGCCAACAACCCCGCAAATACCCACTTTCAAACCTCGATGAATTCGAACATTAAGTTCATGTAATGTAAATGAAGAAGATGATGTCAAATCCCAAGAGAAATTCCCGTTGGTTATCTCCAGAGCATACTCATCATCATCGTTACAATTGACCTCAATTACATCCGATTTCAACTCGTTGAGGCAGAGGAAGGCTGCGATTCGATCTAGAGAAACCTTAGCTTGAATTGACATTGAAATCGCATCAGGAAGCTTGTTGATTGGACCTTGAAGAATTGAAATCGTGGCTAGCGTTGAGAGAACTTTACCTGTGTCGAGAGGGATTCCTGTTAAAATACAGTAACCAAATGTCACCATTGACACCACTGCAGGAGCTGAAGTGAAAAGAGTGGAAGTGATCGTTGATGAATACAACAGTTTTCTGAAAAAACCCAATTCATCTTCTCTCAATCCAATAATCTTAGACAAGAACTTCATTTCCCATCCTTGTAATTTAAGAATCCTCATATTCCTTAAAATCTCAGAAGTAGATTTCATTCTCTTATCCTTAAATTCCATAACCTTCTTCTGATAATTATTCACCAATATACCAAAAGGAACATTAACCATCATCATAATCAAGGAAGCTAAGAAAGCTGCAAAACAAGCAAACCCGAGATTCCTATACAAAATCAAGAACGAAAACGCGAATTGCAATGGAAGCAACCAAACATCGTTAACGTATAAACTGAAATCGCCAATCCTTTGTGCATCAACGCTCATAATGTTAATAGTCTCTCCAATCGATTGCCCTGTTCTTGATTGACTAGAAAGAGACAATCCTTTCTTATAAAGTGCAGCAATCAAACAAGCGCGAATTCTTATTGCCAATTGTGACATCTTGAAAGACCAATGTCTGTCTGATAAACATTCAACCAATTTGGCAGATGAAAATATCATCACCAAAATATACCCATCTTTTTTTGATCTGTGAATTCCATTCAAATACTCAACAAAACCGGAAATCAAGTAAGGACCAACATATGAAGTCGAGGTTTTGAGAAAACCTAGAACCGCCGTGAACAGAAGTTCTCTCCAAACGGAAATAACCATAGCCTTAGTCAATCCCCATGATGTTAAAGATTGGAGATTTCCTTTGAAAACAGAATAAAGAGTGTTTGCAGAATTTTTGTAATCGAGATGAGGAACATCATCAAGATCAATGATTTTCTTGTTACCCAATTCAATTATTGGATTAAGCCAAGAGAAAGTCAGAGTGCTGAAGAAATTAGCATTTGAATAAGGTGTCACTTTCACTTTCCTCGATTGATCGGCAAGAAGAGGTTGTTCTTGTTCTAGAATTGAAGTTGAACCATTCTGTTTATACAGTCCAATATAACAGAAGAAGACACCCATGATGACAGAAACAATGGTCATAATCCAAAATGATACCGAATGAAAGAAAAACCCAACAATCAAAGCATAAACAGACATGAAGAAATAACAAACCCACCAAATTCTCAAAACTATAGGGAATTTGGATTCTGTTGTTTTATATAAGTAAGCTGAGATTGCAAGCCATGAAAGTGTTTGTAGAACAGAGTTCAAAAGAGCAGTCTTTTGGTCATTTGATGACCAGAAGAAGAAGATATACAGAAGTGAGAGAAGATTGAAGAGTGAGAGTGACAAAGAGGCGAAAATGGCGGCCATGAAGAATGAATTGATCTTGATCTCTCTCCTCTGTTTTCGATGATCACGAATCCAAGACACGAAGATTGTGGGTAATAGTATCAATTGAGATACAGAGAAGAACATGTAAAAGAAACTGGGTTGAAGAAATAATTGTAAATCGCCATCATAAACTTCAAATATCTCCATTGTTGCAGGTTTTCTCTTTCTTACTTTCTCTCTCTATATCAATGTTTGGAAACAACGTTAAAATATCCGAAAGATTTATTTTAGCTTTGTGTTTGTTTTTTATAGCTTGTTCGGAATTATTTTAGTTTACTTCATTCTTATTTTGTTAGATTGTTATTTAATTTCAATTTATTTAATGAGATTTCTTTCCTATTATATTTGTTAGTTAATTAATATTTTTCACTTAGGTTTTAATTGTCATTCTTAAATCATTAAGGTTCAAAAATTGTGTTTTTGAATATTTTGGTTAGGTTTAAACTTTTATTTATATTATATTTTTTAAATAATAATTTATAATATCTTATTATCTATACATATATAAATGTTTAATGGGTTTAAAATATTATAAAATTTCAATTATAATATTTTAGTTGAGAATAACTAATTAGAGTATTCTCACTCGTTCAAAGAGAAATATATAAAAAAATTGTGTTTAAATGTAAAATTTATTTAATTATAATTTTATTTTATTAATTTATTATGCAAAATTATTATAATAGATTAATATTAAGTTTGCCTTAAATGTTAGAATTAAACATTGAATCAAATGGGTCCTTAAAGAAGTTATTGTCATTTGGAAATATTAACTGAATCTATGACCATCATGAATGTTGTATTTTCTTAAAAGTCTTTCTTTTTTAGTCATTTGCTTTTGCTTAAATTAAAGTATATTTTTAAAACATAACTTAATTAAATATATATATATATATATATATATATATATATTTATACTTTATCAAAATTCAAATGTAACTTCATTATTTTAAAATGAGTCCAATCTTTCATTGTGAATTATTTGTAAACTAAAGTCTTATTTTTAATATATAATTAAACATTATCTTATTAATTATATAACTCAATTTAAAAATTAAAATATTTTTTTAAACAAATGTGATTCTAATTTCAACAATAAAAAAATTACTAACTAAAATATAAAAATATTTTCATCAAAAAAAAAAAACTTAGAACTTACTCAAAATTATCATCAAGAATTTTATTTGGAATAAAAAAGGTTGATGGGGACTAATGAATAAAGAATGAATGATCTAGTCAGACGACCATATACTTTACAAAATAATATTTAAATGAGAACAATTATGTTAACTTTTTTGACCATCTAATAAAAAAACCAGACCTTTTTATGAAGGAGATCATTTGATAATTAATTAAAATTGTAAATTATCATTATTTTATTTTTACCTTTTAAATATAAAATATATCTTAGATACTTAATTTAAATAATTAACCTTTTTCATGCACATGACCCCACATTTCTGGCCCATTTTAATTCAAATGTAAATTTAACTATTTTCAAATAAATTAATTAAATTTAGTGTCAATTTTCTTGGTGAACAAGGCCAATTAGTCTTCTGTGATGTGATAGCTTAGGACCTATAGTGGACGACCATAAAAAATGAGTAAACGGTGACTAGGACTAGTAGTTAATTGGACTAAAATTATATAAATAATCTTATACTACTAAATTAAAATGTTAAAATATTAATTAATATCTCATTCTCAAATCTCACAACAACAACTTTCTAATAAGCCTATTTAGAATTAAAAAGTTTTCATTTGATTAAAATCACAAAAAAAAAAGTATTGGGTTATTTTTTAATTTCATCATATACCATCTGTTATTGCAAAACGGAAGGGTAAATTGCTTGTATTGTGGTAAATTTAATTTATTACTGTTATGGCTATTAACTCTACTAATGTTATTAGCATATAGTTTTGAATTAAGTCCATCTATAATCTTGCTTAAGGAGTTAGTTTGTTTAGCTATTTGTTAAGGATGGAAGAAAACCAATTAAATTAGATTAAAACCGTCTTAATCGAATAGAATACCATACCGAGTTGTTCAAACCGAGTTCAAACCAGTTCGATTCGGTTGATCGGTCTAGACTATCATAACTCGTTGGTTTAATCGGTTAGATTCGGTTGATCAGTTTGGGCTATCATAACTCGTTGATTTATTGGCCGAACCGAATATACTCAACTATATAAGCGACACTTTGTTTAGTATATTAATATATATTATAATAATAAATATGAACCCCATAGAAATTTCCAAAATATATTTTTGGGACATCTTGTTGGGCCTTGGGGTCCAGCTCAATTAAGCATTCAATTAAACAAGCAAAACCTAAGAATGTTGCTCATTCTATCACTTCTAGAGAGAGAATATATTCTGCAAAGAGGAGAAGAAACAGAGGAAGTAGATCTCTTACATTTTCACCTTCAGATTTCAATTTTTGTTGTCTCATATCTAGACTAGCTTGAGTATGAATGAAATTGGTTTTCTCTGTTTGTATACCTCAACTTTGAGTTTAAAGTTGAGAAGAACATTTGTATCTGTTTCTTGTTTATAGTGAAATTTGCTAGTTGGCCCCGTGGTTTTTACCCTCCAGCTTGAGAGGGTTTTCCACGTAAATCTGATTTGTTTTGTTCTGTGCTTGATCTTTTATTTTAGACTTGGATAATCTGTGCATCTACCCATCTCACATTGCTAGATTACAGTATAAAAGTAATATTCGTTTCAAAATTCCTAACACATCTTTGATAGGAAATCCTTCTTTTATAACACCTCTTTTATTATTCACTAAGTTTTTAGTCAATAAATTGATTGGGATATTATAATTTGATAATTGTGTCGTTCAAATCAATTAAATTGACAAACTTTTTTTAATATATGATTTCAAAATTTGTAAATCGGTGACAATAATTTGAACGTGCACTTTGGAAATAAACCCAAGAAACCAACCATTTACACCTTAATTTTACATCACACTTTATGTTTTCATGTGCAAAATGTGATTAAATGTCACATTTTGTTACTTTCAATATTGGCACCTTATTGATGTTTAAAATGTATTGTCATTTTCTTTTCATGATTTAATTTTTAGTTATTTTATCATCTTTAAATATATAATTATTAATTTTGAAATTAGGAGAAATTTAGGATAACTTAGAAATTAGAATCTCCATTTTCTTCTCCTAATTTCGTCTTTATTGGTGACAACAAGATAATTTAGCTAATCGATCTCTTTCTTAAGCTTACTATTAAGAAGAACTATTCATATTCAAATAATGGAATGTACATTATCATGAAGATTAATTCCCGAAGCTTATCAAAATTGAGGAAAGATTTTAATATTTCTATAAGTTGTTTATTGTTCAAAGATTTTTTATTTTAATAGTGAACATTGTATTTGTATTTGTTTTCCATTTTACTAATAAACATTATATTTCTTTTCCATTTTACTAATAAATATTGTGTTGGATATGAACTCTATCAATTAATAATGAATATAGCTGGTTTGATATTAGTTTTTTTTTTAAATTTTACTCAAAATCTAATATTTTTTTAGTTTCACTTTATTTATCTCAGTATTTTTTATTCATCTAAATACTAAAATATTATTTATTTAATATAATCTTTTCAATCTATTTAGAATGATCATTAAATTTAAAAAAATTAGTTTAGAAAAAACTAAGTTAAACAATTTTTTTTATCCAAAATTCAGATAAAACTTAAAAAACTCCAAGATCAAACAACCTCCAAGTAATAAAAAATAAAAATAAAATGAAGTAATTAACATAAATTTTTATTGGTTAAAGTAATAAGGGCACAAATAGGGATAATGTATTATTATTATTATTATTATAAAGTTATTTTTTCATTCCATATTTATGTTCGTTTGTATATATATTCTAAATATTTAATTTTTGTTTAAAATTTATTTTACTAGTACATATAAAACTTACAAAGTAGAAGAAGACTAAATACATCTCTTGGTTGTGATTGTCATTGATTAATATCTATATGTATATATAACAGTTCAAGTCAGACAAAATATATCAACTTAACGAATTGGTTAACTCGCAAATAAAACGGGTTAATAAAATAATATGAGGAGAGTCTCAAACTAAAAAAAAAAAAAAGTTAAAAAAAATAAGAATTTTTTTTAGATATTAGTCTCCATATTTATTAAATATATTTTTTTTTACTTAATTTCATATTTATTATACACACTATTATTTTAACTTTTTATTAATATAATTTTTTAAAATCTTATATTTATATTTTCACTATAATTTTATTTTAATAAATAACTTTATATATACATCAATAATTATATTAATTATTTTATAATATATGATTATATATTAAATATTTAAAATATTTGCACCTTATTATTTAATTAAAATTTTTAAATAATTTATTAAATTTTTTTTGTACACATCTTTTATCTATTATTCATTAACATTAGTGATTATATATATATATATATATATATATATTATAAAATTATAAATTGAATTTAACCATCAAAAATAGTTTAGTCAAATTATGTATATCATTAATGGTATACTTGAGTCGTGCTAAAAAAAATGGTGGTTTGATTTGAAAGTAAAATAATGTTTAGGTACGTATTTTAAATTTTAATATTCTTAATTTGTTTAATTAACAAAACAATATAAACATTAATGTATATGATTATCATTTTTTTTTTATCATTTTACTATATTGTAGGTTGGTTTTACTATTATTTTTTATTGTGTGATTTTTTTATATTTAATTTAAGATAATTAGAAGATTAGATAATTAATATTAAAAATAAATCTAAAATAAGATAAAATATTTGTTTATTTATTATAAACTTTAAAATATTTATATTCTCTAATAAAATAATATAGTTTTAATATATATATATATATATATATATATATATATATATATATATATATATATATATATATATATATATATATATATATATTTGTCCGTTTTACCATAATTATTTAATTATGTATTTTTTTCTATTTTACTATCAATTTTTACAATATAATATTTATTAATTAGTTGAATATTTATTAAATAATTTTTGAAAATCTTTAATTTTATATTGAAAATATATCTTTTAAAATTAGAATATAAAATATCTATGTTTCATTCAATGAAAGGAGGTGACTATGCTAGTGTTTCTAATATTGGTGTTTCATATATATAATTTAAAATATTTGTTGAAATAATTTAGTTATTATTTTCATATTATAAAATTATTTTTACAGGTACCATCAATTATTAGTTTGTAAAATTATTGACATATGTATATACTTTAATTACCTATTTTTGTTTAAATATGAATTTGGATGAAATAGGCTCTAGATGAATTGATATCATGATATTCAATGATCTAGATATGACTTAAATTCAAATAGAATAAAGTACCAAAGTTGAGATTTTAAAAAATAAATTAGATGGATTTGAATTAATGATTTGATTTCACATTGTGATTCTAGTGAATGTCCTGATATGGATGAGTTAAGTCAAAATATCTAAGTGAATTGGTTTTGAAATTGTAAATATATATATATATATATATTTTTTTTTAAATTTGTCAAGTTTATAAAAATAGAGATATCTCCAAAATTGAACTGAAATATAAAATCAAGAGTTCAAATATGAAATCTAGAAGGTTGGGAACAACTTTTGTATTTTAATTTTGCATATAGTTTGAAATTGGATCTTCAATTATGTCTCTTTGGTCGTGTTCTTCAAAATTTCTTATTTGATCATTTTTCTCGTGTTCTTATGCTTGATTGTATGATTTATTTGTAGAGAATCATTACATATATCATGTGTAAGCTTTTTGTTGAAAGAAATCCGATCAAATTAACCTAAAACAGAATTTTGCAAAAATCAGTTTGAAAATTGGATTTTTTTAAAATGTTGTGTTCTTGGTTTAAATCTGGATTTGTTGATCCACATTGTTGTTATATATGTTTATAAACATGTTTGAATCATTTCCATGAAACTGTAATCAAGTTTTGATCATGTTTGATCAAAATTGAAATTTGAGAAAAAAGCTTGAAAATTTGAATTTTAAAACTTTGTGTTCTTACTTTTAATCTGATTTTGTTGGCTCAATTAGTTGTATTACATGTTTGTATACATGATTAGATGATTTATAAGCAACTGTAATCATATTTTGATCATGTTTGATCAAATTGAAATTTTGGAAAAAAAGGTTAAAAATTTGGATTTTTGAAATTTCATGTTCTTGCTTCTAAGTTGGATTTGTTGATTCAATTAGTAGCTATACATGATTCTTAACATGTAAGGATAAATTCCAAGTAACTGTTTCACCCTTTTGATCATGTTTGATTAAATTTGGTTTTTGAAAAAAAGTTAGATTTTGATTCAATCTTCAAAAACAATTTTAATGATGTAATGATGTTCTTGTTTTGGTATGGATTAACTATATTAATCATTTCAAAGCTAATGGAACAAAAATCAGGCCTTGAAATGGCCTAATTTAAAAGATCCCAAAATTTGACCTAGAAATGGTATTTTAAAATTGATCCTCTTATAATTTTCAAAATCGTGATTTATGTTAGGACTTTTGTTCTTCATGATTATATGAACCTACTGCAACTTACGGATTGTGATTTGGACATCCCAATCAAAAGTTATGGCCTTCTGAAGTTTCGGACCAAAATAAGAACACCAGGCCCTGAAATTTTGCCTTCGGACCGAGAAAAACAGGCCAGGACCGAGCCGCGCGACCGAGGAAACTGCCCAGGACCGTGCCACCCGACCGAGAGAGTTGTCTTAGGGCCGATAAAACTAGCCTAGACCAAATTAACCTAGGACAAACCTTGCCACTTGACTTAGGATTGACCTTGACACCTAACCTAGGACCAACAATTAAGCCTAGCCTTATCTTAGCCTAGGCCAAACCCTAGCCCTATCCTAGGATCAAACCCCCATTTAGCCTAAGAACGTTATAGCCTTAGGCCTAAGTCCGAACCCTCACTCAAAATTGAACCTCTTCAACCTTACTAAGCCCAAATTGACAAAATCGGACTCGAACCTAGAGTTTAATCCTTAGACCCGTTTGGTTCCAATTTTCAAAAATCCAAAACTATTCTGAAACCAAGCCCCCATTTTCTAAAAAATGGTATTTCAAGGTCATAAAGTAACTCTCAAGATTCTCTAGGATGTTTCCCAAAGTAATTTTCTTTTGCTAGGTCTTGTTTGGTTATACTCTCTAACATATTTTTCTGATACTTTCAGGTTATGTTAAATCTGAACCCCAACGCAACAAGTACACACCTCCTTTAAATAATTTTGTACAATTATTTAAAGTCTATCCTCATTTAGAACCCCTGGACTACTAATTAAAGATAAGGAGTGTTATAATTAGATTTATAGAAGTCAGACTTTGTCTATTTTAGAAGGATTTTGAAAACCGTCCTTAGGTGGGCGTAGAGGACATAGCGCGGAAGCCCTTTCCCGAACGTAAACAGACAACGAACCACTTTATTTCAGAAACTCTGTTATAAATATGTTTGTGCACGTATCATTTTATTGATTTTCATAAAATCTCTTGGCAACTCTAATTTTCAAATGAATAATCTTTAAATTGATTATGTTTAATTAATTTAAATTGGGTCAGGTTAAATTGTTGTTTAGCCTCCTGAATTATTAATGTTTGAACAAAAGATTAATTATTTTACATAATTAATTTCTTACCGCTCCAAGTATTTTCAAATTTTTTTAAAAACTAATGTTTCGTTTTAAAATATGTCTAGCACGCAAACCAAGGTTGAAATTATTGAACCTCGAGCTGCCTCGCGGTAGTCCTTCTATATTGCCACGTGTCTCACAAGCACGTGATAAGCTATGAAACAGGACATAGACCGGGGGGATAAACGGTGTTACAAACACGATTTCAATTTTTTCAAATTTTCAAATCAAATTTGGGTTTTTCGATTTAAGTTGTATTGATCAAATCTTTTTCGGCAGAAATCTTATAAATCATCTAACTAAGAAAACAAAGAACCCTAAATATGATCACCCCGATCAAACTTGGAAAAATCCAATTTCAAATCACAAATCGAATTATAGTAGATTTGAAAGCTTGCCAATGATTGGAGAACACTCCAATGATGTGTAGGAAGCTTTCCCAAGCCTTGTATCGAAGCTTTGATCGCCGTAGAAGATTTAAAAAAAAATCCATTTCGCCGGAGTTCTTTTATTCTTTGGATTATGTTGTAATATTTGGTGATTGTTTGATGGATTGAAAGCTTAACACCTAGGGAGTAATTATACTCAACTAGGTCGGTTATCATAGACAAATTTGTATCGAATTTTGCTTCTGAAATCATGTCCTTTGAATTTAATTTCGTCTTTAGCAGCCTAGTTAGGAAGTAGGATTTGAATTTAAAGTTTAGGTGTAATGATGGAGAGGTAAAAATGTGCTTGTGGTTGAAATCTGGAGGGATAAGGATGACAGATGGCATAGATAAGTTTTCTAGAAGGTCACTAACGTTGATCGCGGCCTCCAGTGTTCGCGAAGAAGAAGAACAAAACATTGTCATTTTGATGAATCAAAACGTGCCGTTGGCGTTCCGTCAGCGTTTCGTTGACATTTAGGCGTCTGGGCTAATAGAGTTAACATCCTCGTTAATTATTCTGGTGTGAACCGGGCACGCGCGCGCTTGGCTATTGCCGGTAGGCATGACATCTTCTTGGGCGCTGAATGAAAATCCAGCGCTGATCCGATGACTATGAATCCTGTTGCGATATTAAAACATAATTTCGGCCACATAGGATTATTAATTTATATTTTTAATAAGAAGGTTATTTGAAATCGAATTTTTAACCCTTTCTTGTGTTTTTCTTCACCAAATTAATAAACAAAAATAATTTTGACAACATAATAAAAATAATGTTCATTTATTTTAGTTTTGAGTATTTTTAGGTATTTATTTAATTGTTTTAAGCAATAAATTATACATAATTTATGTTTACAATCATAACTAAATAATTTCAACCCCTTCTTGTGTTTAGTTTGCGTAAAATAAAATACAATATTTTAACTTTAAATTATTTTTAAATTTTTATTTAATTTTTATAATTAAATTTTAATTATTACTATAATTAGCTCAAATTTGATTTGTAATCTCTTTTTGAGTTATTTTAAATTTTAAATATTATTTTATTATTATTATAATTAATAATATTATTTATAAAGGAGGGTAGGTCAAATTTTCATGTGTTACAAATATATAATATTTAAAATTAATTATATGAAAATGACTATATTATTATTACTTATTTTAATTATAATTAAAATAATTAATAATAATAAATTAAAATTAATTATATGAAAATGACTATATTATTATTAATTATTTTAATTATAATTAAAATAATTAATAATAATATAATGATAATAATTATTTAAAATTAATTATATGAAAATGACTATATTATTATTAATTATTTTAATTATAATTAAAATAATTAATAATAATTTTATTTTATTAATTATATTTTATTTAAAATAATGCATTAATATTATTTAAATAATTGAAATAATTTTTTAAGAAATAAATTAAAACATTTTCTATATTATTATTAATTATTGTAGTTATTATTAAAATTTTATTTTATTTATTTTATTTTATTTTATTTTAAATAATTATAATACTGTTTTTTATAATTAAAATGATAATAGATATTTTTTATTATTAAGAATATATATATATATATATATATATAATATAATATAATTATAAGAAAAAAATAAATATGATGAGAGAAAATATGGATATAATGAGAGAAAGTGGATCTCATAATAAGAGAGAAAGTGGATCTTATAAATTTAGTTTAAATAAAAGAACGAGAATAAAATAATTTTGAAGAAAATGAAAAATATATTTTTTATAAATGATTTCTTGGTCGGAACTAATTAATTATTACTGTTAGCATGGATATTGTTTGGCTAAAAAAGAAATATTAATATTCTTTTATATTTATTTATGGTATACCATTCAAATTATAATGTTAATTAATTTTTATTATAATTATTTTATATTATTTATATATCTATTAATAATATTTTTTATTTTATTTTAGTATACTAAAAATAATTATAAAAAAATAGTAAAATTTTAAGATAATGTTATTTACAATAAATGATACATTCTTCGTACAAGATTAAGAACTTACTCAAATATAACAACTAAAAGAAAAGAAAAAGTAGTTGAAAATAATATTAATCTTTTAGAGAATGGACAAACAAATCCACCAAACTTCATTCTTTTATCATGGAATCATGGAATCGACAACAACACAAATACATTATATATATTTTTTTACTTGCTTAGAAAGTTCGTTCAAATGTACCCATAGGTGAAATATGACCCTTCATACCATTGATATGTTTTCAAATCCGAATCCTAACCGCGACAAACCCAACAACCAATTTGATTGCCTTGTTCCTCCCCCACTTTGTTTTCACATGAAATAATTAGTTAAATGTGTAAATCAAACAGAAATAAAAACAGACATAATCTGTTATATAAATAGATTTAAGACAAGATGAGACAGAAAAGAAAAAAAAAGAAACTTAAATGGAGAACTTGATTATAAAATTAGAATCGGTATCAATCATCCAGGTCAAAAATATACAAAAGTACATTAGCTACTTTCACTACTACATTCACCAATGTTCTTCAAAATATAAAAAAAAAGTAGTGAAATGATCTAGATACAACCAAATTCAACATTTGATCTAGATGCAATCAACTGTTTTTCAAAATGAACCAGTAATTACATTATGTTGGAATGTGCACAAAAGCCAATAAACAAAAAGCTAACCTAGACTAACGATTTCATACATAATTTACGGATTAGAAGATGGATGAAAAAATCCAAGCACAAAAGACAATCTCAAATTACTTAACAATGCGAATTTAAAAAATAGGACAACGGATTATGTATGTAACCCGCAAACACACTTAACCATTTAACCAGGAGTAGAATTTATCACCTGACGGGCTCGAACCCAGGAACTTAGGATTAATATCCACCTCTTATTGCCGCTAGACTAGAAGATTAGATTAAAAATGGGACAACAGATTAAGTATGTAGCCCGTAAATACACTTAACCATTTAACCAGGCGCATAACTTATCGCCTGACGAGCTCGAACCCAGGAACTTAGGGTTAGTATCCACCTCTTATTGCCGCTAGGTTAGAAAAGAGGATAAAAAAATGGGACAACAGATTAAGTATGTAGCCCGCAAACACACTTAACCATTTAACTAAGCGCATAATTTGCCGTCTGACGGGCTCGAACCCAAAAACAATGCAAATTTAACTTCCACTTTCACAGGGTTCTTACAACAAATTTTAAGAGCTTTACCAAAATCCATTTGAGGTATGTCTATGCTAATTAATTCATCAATAACATCCTGCATCTTTAAAACATTTAAAGATTCAGATTTTGGTTCCGCAATCAAAGCATTTGTCACAACAGTATATTGTGATTCCATCTGGTCACAAATGGACTCAAATTTGGAATTAAAGTTGTCCAATTTGTTTGGTCATAAAAAGACAAACATATTGTTTGTTCAACTAATAATAACTTCTTCAGTTTTCATCATTGTTGGGTGAGCGACCTATTTTATCTACATTAAAAAATTAAGAAAACTATTTCTTAAACCTAAGTTATAATAAATCCATTGCAATCATTAGACTTTATTAAACGACAACGTTATAAACTAATCAAACCAGTCATATTTATTAGCATTGAAGATATAAACTAAAAAATGCTTTCTCAACCTAAAAAAAGAGACAGTGAAAAGAGAATGAAAATTAAAGAAAACAAAAATGAGTTTTCTTTAATAATAGGAAGAAGGACAAATTTTAAGATCAATACCAAAACAAGATAATGACATGGGTTAGGAGTCATTACAATTAAAAGTATCTAGTTCAATTACCAGGCAAAGAAGTACCATGCACTCGTTTGCATTTGGAGAAAAAATATAAATACAAACAATTAATTTTTATTAGTGAAATGGTATCATATGAAGTAAACAATTTTATCTATGAACGATATTTATTGGTTCGGTGAGAAACTAACATATTTTTTTTAAAATAAATAGTTTCAATCCAAATAAGACACAATGTTAATAAATAGTTTCAATTCAAACATGATATGATTCAAACTAGAAATTCATGTGCAAAGACATCCAAAACTATAAGAAGAGATGAAAATGCTACAGGCTAATAGATTGTAGATTGAAGGTAAAGAAGTCAGTTAGCTTCATGACTAAGAGAAACTCACTACATAAGTCGTATGAGCTAGGGTTTAAAAAAGAACATTTTTTTTTTCAAAAAGTAATTGCCTACAACATCAGAGAACTGGAATAGGGCTAAGAAAAATGATATTCTGATGGAACGAACGGTCTAAAAAACCCTAATCCCAGCAAAATTCAAATGTAAATAATAAAGATCATTCTTTTAAATATTATTTCTTAGTTGAAGATATCATTAGTATATTATAGAGCAAAAATACTGAAAGAACTCTTCCAATATAGTTAGAAATGGACGATAGATATGAAGTTAACAATAGAAAATTTTTACCAACGAACTAATAAAACAGAGTGACCAGACCCATCATATAAATGAAAAAGTAAAAACAAAGAAACATATGTCTCATAAATTCACAAACTAAAAGCATGGGAAATTTACCAATTAGGTTACGACGTGGTTTGTATTGTGCTCGCGCCCAATGGTAGAAATAAGGGGAGAAATGATCAGCTGCAGAAGAGGATTGTAGTTCTAGAGAGTAAACTAGGGAAGTTGGAGGAATTAGAAGAGTTGGAGGTTTCAACGTTGAAAAGTACAAGAAAAGGGCCAAGACATGGTTGGATGAAGAAGACGAATGAAAGAAAGTATCATAACCCCCAAATTATAGAAGATTGAACGAATTCTTAGTAGAGGGTAATCATTTTACTATTCATGAATTATATACTTTTACTAAACATGACCTATCATTCATTTTCCCATCAATTATACCAAAACTCTCAAACAAGCATACCCTAAATTTAAATTTAGAGACGAATTAATGATTCCTTAGTATCCGATAATCAAATTAATATGGTGGAATCAAACCCATTAACCAACATTTCAATTTATTTTCTTTCTCATTTCTGAGTACAAAAACAACGTATCAAGTATGCCCAAAGTTATTTTTCGGAGGAAAATATCAGTCCAACATTGAGAATTTGTCTCTCAGTGATAGATGAGGAATGCTCGCCAATAACATTAACTAAACTAAGAAAGCTAAAAAAGAGAAAAGAGCCAAACTTACTCAGTCCAAATTTTACGCTAAATATGGCTTTATAAAACACAAAAAATGGTTATTTGGTGCGCTAAATATGACACTGTAAAGCACTAAACATGACCATATGAACAACAATGTGTTGAATATCTTTGACATGGTTGTTTGAAAAGCAATACCTAAAGTCTTAATTTTATCTCTGAATTCATTCTAAGTTAGTCCAAAAAGGTTAAACATGACTCTGTTTAACACTAAACATAACTCTGTTTAGCGCTAAACATGACTCTGTTTAACGTTAAACATGACTATGTTTAGCGCTAAACATGGGATTTTGAACAACAATTTACTAAATATGTTACTAAATGACTATTATCTTTCATTCATAAGAGCTAACTATTGACATGATGGTAGATTATAGTTCTAAAATCAGTAACTTTAAATTTATTCTAATTTAGTTTGGAAGGTTTAACATGGCTCAGTACAACGCTAAACATGGCTCTATTTAGCGTTAAATATGACTATGTTTAGCGCTAAATATGAGTTTCTGAACAACAATTTGTTGAATATGTCAATAAATGTCTATTATATTTCATTCATAAGAACTAATTATTGAAATGATTTTCTAGTAGATTATAGTTCTAAAATCAGTAACAAAAAATACATTTCAAGTTAGTTCGAAAGGCTTAACATGACTCTGCTCTGTTTAGCGCTAAACATTGCTTTGTTTAGCGTTAAACATGGGCCTCTAAATAACAGTTTAATGGATATGTTATTTAGAAACATTTAACATAACTCTATTTGGTACAAAATATGCATTTGTGAAACACTTAACATAGCATTGTAAGGCGTTAAACATGGTCTTCTGAACATAAGTTTAAAAAATATGGCTATCATGACCATTATCCTTCATAGACATACTAGAAACATTAAATCTAACTAAATCAATAGCAAAACAATGCTAGAAACAAACGACAAAAATAAAGTAGTACCAAAACAATACAACAAAGTAAAAGCCTTTAACAAAACAATAACACAACACTAAAATCTATCAGCCAAACTACATAAGTAATAAAAAAGGTATATTTCGGGTTCAATGGACGATTTGTTACGTTGTCTCTGTCGTATTTATGAACATTAAACTTAAAAAAGTTCGTTATCTATATAAAACAAATCTTTTATATAATTAAAGCTGAAAATCTACCATTTCGGCGAAAAATATATGCAATCTTTGAGTTCATGTAATGAATAAATTTAAGATTTTGAGGTTGAAGAAGATTTTTGTCGGAAAGAGTTAAGAGAGAGAAGAATCGACGACAACGAGCGGTAAATGAATTTAAACATGTTTTATTTTTTTTTATTTTACTCTCATGCACACATGACATGCCATAGTCACAAATTGTAAGATGCTATTGAAATTGAAGTAAATATCTCCTTTTGTTTATAAATTTATAATACATCTATAAAATAAACAAAACATTATCAATAACACTTATGCATTCGTCTATGTTTATGAAAACAATCTCTTTCTATAGTCATTAATGCAATTTCATTCATTGCCTTTTTCTCTTTAAATAACATTGTGTGTTTGGTAACTTTAGAATTGGAATTGAATTGGAATTGAATTGGAGGGTCCAATTTCAATTTTTATGTTTGGTAAACACTTTAATATTAAGAATTGAAATTAGAATTTCAATAGAATTCAATATAGTGTAATTTTATAGTTCTCAATTCCAATTTTTTTTATATATTTTTTCAACAAATAATTTATTTTTTTATTATTTAAAACACGATTAAAGTTTTCAATAGATAATATTTGTTTTTGGAATTTTTGATGTTAAAATATTGAATCGATGTTTTCTTAGTGAGTAAGTTTAACACGTTTTTCAAGTTTTTGACATGTTTAACACGTTTTTCACACATTAAATATGTTTATCACGTATATGTCACGTTTAACACGTTTAACATATTTTCATACATTTAACATGTTTTCACATTTTTAACACGTTTAACATGTTTGTTACATGTTAAACACGTTTTCGGAACGTTTAACGTATTTTGACACATTTAACACGTTTTTTACATTTTCACATTTTTTACACGTTTAACACATTTTTCACGTTTTTGACACGTTTAATATGTTTTTTACGTTTTGGAACGTTTAACAAGTTTTTCACATATTTAGCACGTTTAAAACGTTTTCGACACGTTTAACACGTTTTCACGTTTTATGACACGTTTAACACGTTTTCACATTTTGACACACTTAACACATTTTTTACATTTTTAACACGTTTTCACATTTTTGACACATTTAACACGTTTTTCACGTTTTTGACACCTTTCACCCGTTTTGACACCTTTTTCACGTTTTGGCACGTTTTTCACGTTTTATCACATTTAACAAGTTTTTCACATATTTGACACGTTTACCACGTTTTTGACACATTTAACAAGTTTTTTCACACATTAAACACGCTTATCATGTTTTTAACACGTTTACCATTTTTTGACACGTTTCTTACGTTTAATATTTTTCACGTTTTGACACATTTAATATATTTTTTACATATTTAACACGTTTTTGACACATTTAACACGTTTTTCACATTTTGACACGTTTAACACGTTTTGACATGTTTAACACGTTTTTGACACGTTTAACACGTTTGATAGATTTTGGCACATTTACCACATTTTGACATTTTAATACGTTTTGGCCCGTTTAACACACTTGTGTTGACACATTTAATATTTTAGGTCCGTTTAATTAATTAATTTATTTTTAAAAATTAATAGGGTTTGCGATATTCAAGACTTTATTTAGTATGAATGATTTAAATATTATTTAAATAATTCATATTAATCTCACATTTTATTTCTTTAACTAATTTAGTAATTAAAATATTAAAATAATATCAAAAAATCAAAATTAGGTTAACGGATCAAAAAACGTATAATAATGTCAAATACATATTAGATGGAGCAAAAAATAAATTAAACGTACCGAAAATTTTAAATGTTTTACAAGTATGTTACACGGGCTAAAATTTTAAATAGCTTAACACCTATTTTAACACCCACTTTTTAGCATATCATGAATCAGAGTGTTATTCAAGGTATCAAAATTACTTTTTCACTTTCTCTCACTTCCACATCATTTATACATAATTTCATTTTTTTTAACCACAAACAATATTATTCATCACTTGGTAAATCAAACATACAAATATTATTTAAAACGAAGAAGAAAACAAACACTTTAAACATTGGTAATTTGTTAAGTAGTGTTTTTAAAACTCTAATAGAGAGTTGTTCCAAATTTATTCCAAATGTCTGGGGGAATATTCATATGATGATATGAAGAAAGGTGATACAAATAAGGATGATAATATGGTGGAAAATTTTAGAAATTTTTTGGTGTCCAAATGACACAAACCAAGTTTCTATTTATAGATCTCTCGAAAAATAAAAATAATGATATATATATATATATTTGATCAATTATTATGCAAGTGTATTTAAAAAAGAAAACAAAAAAGTAACCACCAGCGCTGCCACTTGGCACGCTGTGATTGTGCCACATCAAATTTGGTCATGTATCAAAATATTTTAACACTTAATTTTGATACTCTGTTGCACCATTTGATATTATTTTAACACCCATTTGATACCTTATTTAACACCCTGATGTGGATAGTCTAACCCATTTAACTTTTTTTTTTTTATCAGATTTATTTTTTTTTTCAACTTCTTTCCTTTTTTTTTTTTTTTTTTTTTTTTTTTTACCTATTCTAGTCTTTAATAATAATTGAATATCTAAAATCTAAAATACCCAAAGTGGTAGGTTTGGAACTATTGGATATTACTCAATTTCTATACAAATTTATCATCTTTGACATGCTAAATGTATTTTTTTGTTATGGTCTTTTAAATAACCAGTTTTAGTAAATACAAAAAAATACTTGTAATATTCGTTATTAATAAAATGTTTCTTGAATTAATATTGCAAAAATACTTAAAAATATGAATAATTATGTGTAGAATATTAATCATAGTGTTTTATAATCAAAATAAGAAAATGGTAACTATTTTATTTTTAAATGAGATTATAAATATTAACCAAATAAATAAATATTTCATACTATTATAGCAGGTCACTAATTTATCCAATCTTAATAGAAGAAAAATTTATAAAAGATTATGATAACAATATTAAAAAAGTATATATATATATATATTTAATAAAAATAGAATATTAATATTTTTTGGATTATAATCAATTTAGAATTATATGAATTGAAAAAAATAAGTTTGTGTCCCTTTTTTATCTGTTTTAGTACCGTCCAGGTCAATAAGGGTATCCGTTTGTCCGGCCTAAATACGAGCCTCCATATTCTATTGGATCCGTGGTAACAAGGATCTCATTTCACATGTTAGGGTTTTTTTTAAATATTTTTTTTTTTTTTTTATAGAAAGGGAAATTTGACGAAATAACCCTGATAATAAGGTTATTTCCAAATTTAGCATAGCTAGAATAAATTTAACAAATATAACCTTTTGCTATTGGCAAAAGACATTTTTACCCTTTAATTAAAATATACCCTTTTTTATTTCTCAATCCATTTTCCCTCTCTCTCCATTTCAGTCTCCTCTTTCTCCCCCGACCCTCAAATCTCTCTTTTTCTTCTCACCTACGATTCAAGCGAACCCACAAAACAAAGAAGTCGATCGATCAACTCCCCGAGGTAACGCCGGAATACCTTTATCATTTCAGGTGAGTTATGCCCGTTTTTCCGTCGTTTTCCTTGTATGCATGCTGAAACGGAAAATGGTTTAGGATTTAGGGTTTGATTTAAGATTTTAGATGGCGGCTGAATGATTTTAAGGGTGGTTGAATGGTTTATGGTTTAATATCCATCTGTCGTAGGCGTCGCAGACGAAAATGCATATGTCGTCTGCGAAAATACATCTGTCGCAGGCGAATATGCATCTGTCGCCTGCGAATATGCATCTGTCGCCTGCGAAAATTGCGCATCTGTCGCCTGCGAAAATTGCGCATCTGTCGCCTGCGAAAATTGCGCATCTGTCGCCTACGAAAATTGCAATAGAAGTTCCAAAGGTTCTTTCGTTCGCGCAGTCGCAGTTTAGGATCAATAGAAGCCGCCGGAAAGAACAGAGTTGCGCGGCAAGGTAGTATAGGCCATTTCCGCCGGCAAATGAACACAAAACCGTCTTTTTTCCGCTCAATCAATACCCTAATCCTCCAGAGTTAGACCCTCTGGTATGGCTTTATTCTACAGACTTTCCAAGACATTCAAATCACAAGCCTTGCTTCCATCATTATACCCATTTTCTTCTGGATCCGGAACCAACTCAATTGAAATATATGTTTGATTTGTACCCAGCTTCCGCCCTTTTAACATCTGTCAAGACTGGTCAAGGACTTGAGACAGTTCTTCCTGCTGTCATAGAACGGATCCCTCCTCCCTTTGGGAAGTCTAGTATTCCATTACGTATGTTTTTACTCGACTCTTATTATGATGAATACAAGGGAGTTATTTTCCATGTGGCAGTTGTTGATGGAATTTTGCAAAAGAGGGATGATATTACATTTGCAGCAAGTGGTAATTCCTATGAAGCTTCAGAGATGGGGATCATGCACCCCTGGATTCTATTAACAGGGCAAGTGGGATATGTTGTAATCGGTATGCGATCAACCAAAGAGGCTCGTGTGGGTGATACTGTTTATCGGAAGCACTTCATTGTCGATGCCCTTCCTGGTACTTTAAACTCAATTTACTTTGAATTGTCTAATTCCCTTATGTACTGGAACTTGATGTTTAATTCTTAGGTTTCAAGCCTGCAAAGCACATGGTGTTTACTCAGCTGATGGATCAGACTTTGAGGAACTTAACCTGGCTATAGAGAGACTAACATGCAATGATGCTAGCGTCCAAGTGAATAGAGAAAGTAGTATTGCACTTGGTCTTGGTTTTAGGTTAGGACAAGTCAAGTGATGGGAGTGTCTCGTTTGTAAGAGGTACTTGGTGAATACAAATGAACTGATTATTATTGTCTGGTTCCACTTTCAGGCGTGGTTTCTTAGGCTTGATTACATAGATGTTTTTCATCAGCGCCTTGAACAGGTCTTAATTACCTCAGTTTTACAATTTTGCGTTATAAGTTATTGTTACTGCAATTTTTCTTATGAGCCTAAGTACATAATGTAATTTATTTAAATGCTAAGCATCATTTTCTTCCATCATTTTATTGAATGTAGGAGTATGAAGTTCATGTCATTTCCATTGTTCCCACTGTACCATATATCTTTGAATATTCAGATGGAAGGTATGTAAAATACACACTTTCATAGAGTTTCTATAACCGAGAGTGAATTTCTTTTAGGTTAACAAAAAAGTTTTATCTTTTAATTTCTTTCCTGTTTTTAGCAAACTAGAAGTCCAAAATCCTGCTATGTTACCATCAAACCCTAAATACTGCGTAGTATCTACTTGGGAGCCAACTGTCAGAGCGACAATTATTCTTCCTAGTGAGTAAGTTCCCATCTATATCTCTTTCGATATAATCAACTACCTCCTATTAGTTATTGTTCTCTGCTTTGTGTTTCATAGGTATGTGGGTCCTGTTATTACACTTCATATTACTTACTTGGTTGTTATATCATCATCTTTGAGGATGTATTATCATTGTTATTGTTTTTCCTTGTCTTTAATTAAAGATTTCGGCCATGAGAAAAAATGTGTTGGCAAAGTGTTATGGAGGGGATGCGTCGAGGAAGAAGAAGTTGTTGGAAAAGCAAAAAGAAGGAAAAAAGAGGATGAAACGAGTGGGCACTGTTGATATTCCTAAAGAGGCTTTTCAGGAAATTCTCAAGGTTTCTTGATGGATTCCTTGAGAAAAGAATGCTCATTGAACTACTTCATTCTTCCTTTTGTAACACAATAATGAATTAGAGTATTAAAGAAATGTTTTCTATTCTATTGGTCAATAGATATTAGTGTCCTTTCTATTGTATTATTTTCTATTTGGTATCTATTGTAGATCATGTCACTCACTTATTGAGTTAAATCAACTTTCTGGGCTAGTTTGATTCTAGTTTAATGACATTCAATTTTTGTTTAAGAAAAAGAAAGAAATTGTTATTAGAATTGTGTATGAGCAAAGTTACAAAGGGAAGAAACTATTGATTATACAATTCCATCTAACTCCACAAAAGTTCGTATAATCCAATAAGCAAAATTCTAAAGAAGAACTCCGGTCACTATTTTATCTTATCTCTCCGGTCAGCCTTCGAGGGCATTACCGGACCACCTTTAGAGACAGAGAACGACGCCGTAAGTTGTCCTGCTTTTCTATCCAGCCCGTTCATATCTATCCCCGTATCACCGTACTTCTTTAGGGAAGTAGGGTTCACTTTCCTTGAAGAAAACAAAAAAGAAAAAATGATACTTTATCTTACAAAACACAAAGGACAATAACAACAAAAACCAACACATGCAGATGCAATTTTCGTAGGCGACAGATGCGCAATTTTCGCAGGCGATAGATGCGCAATTTTCGCAGGCGACAGATGCGCAATTTTCGCAGGCGACATATGCGCAATTTTCGCAGGCGACAGATGCATATTCGCCTGCGATAGATGCATTTTCGTCCGCGACGCCTACGACAGATAGATATTAAACCCTAAATCATTCAACCACCCCTAAAATCATTCAGCCGTCATCTAAAATCTTAAACCAAAGCCTAAATCCTAAACCATTTTCCGTTTCAGCATGCATACAAGAAAAACAACGGAAAAACGGGTATAACTCACCTGAAATGATGAAGGCATTCCGGAGTTACCTTGGGGAGTTGATCGATCGACTTCCTTCGTTTCGTTGCTTTGCTTTGATCGTAGGGGAGAAACTGAAATGAGAGAAATGGTCGGGAGAGAAACTGGAATGAGGAGAGAGAGAGGGAAAAAGGATTGAGGGAGATAACTAAAACCCATTTTTTTAATTAAGGGTAAAAGTGTCTTTTACCCATGGTAAAAGGTTATCTTTGCAAAATTTATCGTGCCTATGCTAAATTTGAAAATATCCCTATTATCAGGGTTATTTCGTCAAATTTCCCTATAGAAAAATGATTGGCGCAGAGTAACGAGGGAGGGAATGACAAAAGGTAATTGCTAAAAAAAAAAAATTAAAATAAAATTTTCACATGTTTTTTTCCTCATATTTTTTTTTTCTTTTTTCCATTAATTAAGTGATACCATGTCATTCTCTATTCTATTCCCTTTTCCAAATTACCCTATCAATTCCTTTTTTAAATTGCTATCTAGAATAATTTATATCCAATCACAATAAATTTTATAATTGATTTAAAAATAAAGAAATAAAATGTTAAAAATAACATATTTGGTTAATGAGATTAAGAATAAGATTTTTGGAATAATTACCAAATAATAGAGAATAACAAAAATCACTCAAAATAGTTGGATTTAAGAAATTCATTCCTAACTTTTTAATATTTTTATATTTATAATTAAAATTCATTAATCAAGTGATTCCGAAATCCGAAACTTTATGGCATATTCCCAAACTTAATATTTAATATTTCTCATATTTGTAACAAACTAAATATTAATATTGGTAATCGTACATAAAAGTCCGATTTATCAACCAAACATTAATATTTATTTTAAACACTTTAAACGGCTCAGGACAAACATTTTGGTATTTAATGAGTATTTAATTTTGTATGGTTGTGTAATTAAAAATGAGTATTATATTTGAGCATTTTAAGTTTAAAATTCAATGTAACATAATAGTGATGTTTGAAAATGTTACTTTTATTTTGTATATATTTCTTTAAATTTGGTTTTACAATGAAAACTAATTTATAATGTATTTTTTGGGTTATTATTTGATACTTTTACTAATTAAAATATAGAATAAATAAATAAATAAAATTAATTATATAAATAATAAATATGTAATGAGAATATATAAAATTATTTAATTAATTATTTGAATTTATTTTATTAGAGTATAAGGTAGGAATAATTTTAAATTTTAATATATAATTATATATTATAAAATAATTAATACAAATATAATTATTAATGTATATATATAATTATTTATTAAAAAAATAAAAAATATAAGAGATAAAAAAATTAAATTAAGAAAAATAATTAAAATAATGGTGTATAAAAGACATGAAATATTAAAAAAAAACAGTTAATATAAAAAGAGATAAATAATTAAAAAAAAATAATTTATTTTAATTTAAATATATTACAAATTAAGTTTTAATAGGTTTAAATATATATATATATAGTATAATTTTTAAAAATAATTATATAATATGTAATTATATAGATTATAAAAATAATTAATACAAATAAAATTATTGATATATATAATATTTATTAAAAAAATTCTAATAGAGAAAAAATATAAAATAAAAAAATAATTAAAATAATAGCGTATCTAATAAATATAAATATAAAAATACGACAAATAATAAATTTTTTAAATATATCATCTACTAATTTTTAAGTTCTATTTAATTACACAATTCATTAGTTTTTATAATATATATATATTTTATTAAACAAGAGACTTTTTATATTCCGACATAAATATTTATTATATCTCACGTATATATCTAAATTGGTCACATAAAATACTTAAAAATAGTCAGAATATTAGATTTGATAAAATAAAAGTAAGTTGAACTCATTCTAAATATATTAATTAATATATATTCTAAATATATTAATTAATATATATGGTATATTAACTATTTTATTTTTAGGAAGGTTTGATAAAATAAAAGTTAGTTGAAATCTTTCCAAATATAATAGTATATTAATTATTTTGTTTAATGTTTTTATTCAATAAAAAAATGGTTATTCATTTATTATATTTGATTTTGAATATATAAATTATAAAAAAACCCAAATATTAGATAAATATTCGGAGTAGAAATTTAGAATAAGTTAAATATTTTTATAGAATTGTTTTTAAAAGAATTAAAGAAAACCCAAATATTAGATAAAATATCGGATTAGAATAAGTTAAATATTTTTATAGATTATGTTTTTAAAAGAATTAACGCCCAAAATATTTGAGTATCTTAACTTCCTAATCTTCTACCATATATACGCCCGATTCGCTTCATCTTCGTCTTCATCTTCTTCATCATCTCGCCGCAACAAGAAAAACAGGTTTTAGGGTTCTTCCGTAAGAGGGTATACACATACATAATAACAAACTGATGAAGCTATCTGGGGATGAAAGCGCATTATCAAAAGACATGAATTCAATGGAGAAGATATCATCGACTTTAAAAATCATGGGTACCCAGAGAAACAGCACTTCCAAAAATATTCTTATGCTAAATCTTGCCTGGGAGGATCTTGAAGAGCATTTAGAGTCTTCAAAGAAGGCATTTGAGGAAGCAGCCCTTGAATTTCAGGTACGTGAAGATGATTTGAATGCGATTTGGGATACTCTTGCAGAACGTGTTGAAGAAGTTGAGGTGTTAAGGAAGGATTTGGAGACCCGTTGTGAAGAACAAATCCGTAGGGAGGTAGAATTTTCTCTCTTACATGAGGAGGAAATTGGGTATTTGAAGAGGAGAGAAGAGCAGATGGAAAGTAGGTATGCTGATATTAAAAGGGTTGTTGAAGAGAGACTTGATGATGCTTATTTGAAAGAGGAAAGGTTGGGTTTAGAGGTAGACTTTAGGATGGTTGAGTTAGATTGTGTACAAGAACTAACGGGAAGAAGATCTAGAGAAATAGATGAGAAGCAGGTTATTCATGAAGCCCGGTTTACTGATTTGGAAACTATACAATTCCAAATAGATAAACAATTCGAGGATTTTCATGCTACGGAGCAAAAGTATGAATTACGATTGAATGAATTGCTGCAGAGGGAAAAGCGCGCCAAAGAACTTGAGAAACTGAATGGGGAGAAAGAAAAGGCAATCGAATTGAAAGATAAAGAACTTGATTATAAGAGAAAGAATATTGATTCTATTCAAGTGTCTTTTGATCAATCTCTTAAGGAATTCCATTTGAAAGAGAAGCAATTTAAGTTGGACAAGGAAGAGTTAGATCTGCGCTTCAAAGAGCTTGAACTTGAAAGGGAGAAACTTGCTGAGAAGTCAAAAGAAATCGAACAGACTCGTGAATCCTTACAACAACATGCTAAGATTGTTAAAGAAGAAAGGATGGAATTATTACCAATCAGTGGTTCAGCTGCAGATATTAATTTAACTGTAACTATGGATGGGAAGAATCTGCAGTTATTGTTAAATGATAATGCAAACAATCAAGATTCTATGCATACGGACGTCATTAAATTTCTTCGAATGTCAAGAGACCCTGCTACGGTCATTCTAGATGCGATGAAAGGGTTTTATCCTCCTCATTTGACAATGGGAGATAAAAGGTTTGAAACTAGTGTGGTGATGAAGACTTGCGTTCTTCTTTTGCAGCAGTTGAGGAGAATCTCTCCTCAAATTGAACTTATAGTACAGGAAAGGGCACTCCAACTTGCAAAAGAGTGGATGAATAAAATTAGTCATACAACTCATGATTCTTTGGCAGCATTGGGTTTATTGAATCTCTTAGCTTCCTATGATTTAGCCTCTTCTTTTGATCCGAATGATGTTATAAGATTATTGGAACTCGTTGCTCATAACGATGAAGTTTATGAACTGTGTGGTGTGCCATGTTTTGCAGATATGATTCCTGGTATGCATTTTTTACTGTCTTAATCATTCGAATAGTATATCAATTGTTTTCTGAACTTGATTAATTCTCCTTTTCTCTTGTTTGTGTGGCAGCTTTCGTAAAAAGATTGATTGAGAAAACGAAATATCTTGTAGCTGTTAGATTTATTTGCAAGTTAAATCTCGTTGACAAGTTTCCACCCGAGCCTCTTCTGAGAAAACATTTAAATCTCTGGGAAAATACTGCAGATCGTAACGAGGCCTTAAAAGTTAGAATGACTTCTATAGAGGAAGTTAGCAAATGCTGTACGGAGTTCAAACTTCAGTCTTCATTCCCTCTTAGCGAGCTTAAAAGAAGTTTTGAAAAGCTGTCAGAGAACAATGAGATCAGAAAACAAGATGATGCCAATGTGGAATGCGATCCTTTGGTTGACACAGAAACGAGTGTTATGACTAGCATCCTTGCTAACATGGATGCAAAGTATTTATTACTATTTCTAAGTGAACATTCGAGAGAGCTTGATATATTGCAAAAGGATGTTTCCAAGGTCTTTAAAATGTCATCTGATTCCGGGAGGATTATGATTGTCGCAATAATGGAGGATTTTCATGGTCATAAAATTCCTAGCTGTTCAATGAGGACTTATCTATTTGTTTTGGAGATATTAGCTGGTAATATCCCAATTGAGATCATCAAGTGTCCAGTTGTTGTAGAAGCAGCTATGAAAGTTGCAGAAAATTGGAAAGCAAAATTATCATGCAGGAAGGATCCTATTTACATATTGCGGTTTTTGCAACTAGTTTGCACTTATAAGATGACATCTAAATTTGATCAAGCCGAGCTTTATAATCTTTGTTGCTCTGTCGTAGATGAATGTGGTGGAGCTGTGCCGGATTTATCTGAAATCATTTCCTTGTCAGAAAAGTTTCCTGTCAGTAAGATCCTTAATGTTGATCAGAAAAACACCAACCAATCTGTAATACCCACAAAAGCTCCATGGAATTCACTTCCACATGGAACAGTTCCAAATCTGTTTCGATTAGCAGTTGATCCCGCTAGGCTGCTGTTAAACGCGATGCGGTTTTTATTTCTCTCAATTTCGAAGGATGATTTGAAAAGTGATGGATCCTGCACCATGGAAATTTGTATTCCTCTGCTCAAAGAATTGCTAAACGTCACAGTTGATATTGACATTGGTAGTATAAAATCTGAAGCTTTAAGTTTTGCTCTTAATTGGAAAGAAAAATTAGGATTCCGTAAAAGTGGGGAAGCTTTCTGCTTTCTGCTGTTTCTATCGATCTGCAAATTGGGTTCTTGTGTCCAGGATGAGGTTATCCATCTTCTCAACTTTTGTAAGAATGATTTTTCTGGTAATCTACTTCGCCACTTTGGCCTTGAAGAAAAAATGATCGAGTTTATCCAAAAGCTTTCGGCCCAAAAAGATCGTCTTTCTGAAGCTATCAGCTTAATTTTCGCTTTTCAACTAGTGGACAAGTTTCCACCAGTTACTTTACTTAAGAGTTACCTAGCTTGTGCAGAAGAAGCTGCCAGGAAAAGATGCTATCAAACAACTCGAGAAAAAGCTGTAGAGACAGAAAGAGATGTCCTGCTAACAGTTGTGAGATGCATTAAATTTCATAAACTTAAATCGTTGTTCCCTCCTGGTCCCCTTTATAGACGGTTGAAAGAGTTGGAACCGGTAAAGGCTGTTGCTAAAAAACGTCATCTACCACCTGATTCAGGACGGGAAGCTCGTAGGGTCAAGAAAGTTCGCAATGGCATTTCAGCATCACCATCAGCACCAGCATCTTCGAGTGCTTCTATGGGTCCTGTTCCAACACGTAATCTCCCACTGAATAATACAAAGTCTTCTTCTTCTTCTATGAGGCGGCGACGATATGGAGCAGGTATGTCTCATTTAAATCCCTCTATCCATTCAGATCCTAATCATAATAGTTATATTCAAAGTAATAGGTATCAATGAAAACATAAATGAGTAGTTAACCATTCTTTTGTACCTTTTATGGTTATGCTTATACCTGACTTAGTATATGATAGTTTATTGTTGATGCCTTTGTTTGTATAGTGTTCTCTTCTTACTGCTATAATTGTCCATAGTCGAGTCTTTATAAAGAGTTGTAACGACTAAATTACTTTCCCCTTCGAACAAGAAGCGGGGAAACAAGGATAGATACTGCTGGATTTACTACAGTTATCACTAAGAAACAAAATAAACTTAACCTATTGATCTAATAATGATAGTGAAAGAAGGAAACTTTGGAACTTCCTTAGAAGTAATCTTTATGAATCATATTATTGGTGACTTTATATGGATTATTGAAGTATGTATTTATTTGTAAGCTTTCTAATTTTGTTATCATGCTCTAAATGTAGCCCAATAACCAATCTAATTATCTAACTTTCTCTAATATAATTTACAAATAGTCATGTTAACTTTATAATTTATCAGCAGTTATTTTCTCACTTTAAATTTTTTATCTTCTTCATTGTCTCTCATCTAACCATAATTATTTTTCTCCAAATTAAAGGTGGATGACACCCTGAGCTGAATTAAGATCCGCGGAAAACAATAGGACCCGGGCCTCTCTAGTCACGCGAAGTCTCGAGGGGACCAAAGGAAACTTCTTACACTTGATGGATGGGAGACAATCTATTTTTGTCTTCACCTGTTCATATTCCACAAGATCAAGAGTTTACTAATGTTTTTTTTTGTTTACTATTACTTTTAACAAATTTATGGATTCACTAGTATTTTTTTTAATACCAAATCCATTATGAGATACTTAACATATTAATATATATAATACTTTTTGAAATGTTTATTAGTGTTTTTTTATTGTATTCACATTTATATCTTCTTCAAAAATGTTTCAAATTCTTATTTGTAGATTGAATTAGGTAGAAATGTGATTTTATTGATTTTTCATTTTTATTTACTATATTGAGAATCAGATTTAAAATAAATGAAAAAAAATATCAATAGGGGTCGGGGATAAATAGTACATGAATAAATACTTTAGTACCCAAATTGATTTTTATAGAAAAAATAAACTAACTCTATGCTTAAAAGAAAAATATTTCTATTAAAAATATTTTAAAAACCATAAACAGTTAACTCAATACATTGATGAAATTAAAAAAAAAAATATATATATATATATATATATATATTTCCATTGGTTAATTGCTTTAGTGCAAAATATTTAAAAAATAGAAAATAGTAGGAAAAATTGGGTTTGAGGAGTGCAATATTTTTCTTTTCTAACTCCAAAATGCTTACACAATATAACAATAATATTCTTGCATTAATTCTAAAGAGTTCTGTACAATAAAAAATACAAGATTTTAGACATATTTAATGTTTTAACCTTATCTATAAATTAATTGTTAAAATAGTTGCATATAAGGCTTAAGCTTCTATTTAACCTCTTTGATTAATCAAACTGTGTTTTATTCAAAATTGATCCATTTCACATGCAATGATGATTATATTGAGGATATAAAGGCGAAATCAATTTAATCCTTAAAACCAAATAAAAACTTTCAAACTGAATGTTCGACAATTCAATTTGTCAGTTTAATAATAATAGATCAGTTAAATAAAAAGTAGACTTAATTTAGTTATAACCTAGAGTTACATCTAAACAACTCTCTTAATAGTTAATTTCTAAAACATTTAAATATATGAAAAAATATATAGTAATATTAATAATAATAAAGTTTTTATTTTTGTAAAATCTAAATAAGTATATTATTATTATTATTATTATTATTGATATTTTAAAAATAAATTTTAGGTATTTTTTATTATTTAACCATGATTTTGTGAATTGATAAAATCAATCGAATCCTTCTTCTACCTTTAACTGATAAAAAAAAAAGATTTGAATATTTTCAAACCGATGTCTAACAATTTAGTTTGTATTTTGGTATACAAAAAGTGCTTACACCATTAATATGAAACCATTTTCCATGTTTCAATAATTAAGTTAGGTATTAATTCTGATTCTTTTTATCACATTCATTTTATGTTCAAATTAAGTTGATCTAAATTGAAATCTAAACTATTATATTAATATTAATTAGATTTGAATTGGATTGAATTATATTGTATTGAATATAACTGATTGAATTATATTGTATTGAATATGACTGAATACAATTTAATATTTTTTTATCTCATTGTTTAATATATATATATATATATATATATATATATATATATATATATATATATATATATCAAATTATGATTTAATATATTCACTCCACTTTATCTTCTTTTTATAAATAATATAAACAATTCAATTTAAAAAGAAAAAATCAATGTTAAACTTTTAAAAAAAATTATTATTATATTTTTTTTTATCTGCAAATTTATTTATTTTATCAATCTAATAGTAGTTTCAAATTTATTTTTACTTAAAATAACGCCTCTAGTTATGTTTTTAATTCAAATTATTTAATTACTAAATTTAAAAAATAAACTTTATTAAAATAATAATAATTATTGTGAACTAACTTACCAGATAAAAAAAAAGAAAAACATACTCAAATTTATTTCGATCAAATACAATCTACTCCTTATATATCTACATAAGTTTTAAATATATCTCTTTACAAAATTTTGTTTAAAAGTTCTTTATACATTTATTTTTATTTATATTTATTTTTATTGAATTTATTTAAACTCTTTCAAACCGTACAAATTAAAGAATATAGCTCCAAGTATGAATACTTTCTTATTTTATGACCGAAATTAAAATCTCTTGATAACTAATTTAAAATCATCGATCGCATAAGAGTTATGTTTATTAGATTTTGACAAATAAACTCATTTTATTTTTAAATCAATTACATTCATTCTCACTTTCAATTTTTTTTCCCACTAAGTGGATAGACATCATTTTAGTGTAAGTCATGTTTAACCGGTCGATTCAGACCTATTACGAATTTTGTATTACAATATCATATTTTATATTTCATAATCTCTATCATATTATTTATATTTTAATTATAAAACTATTAAATATTTTTCCCTCCTTCAACATTAATGTTTTTTTTATTGTATAAAGATTAGTTTTTGAGTATAACACAAACACACAATATCTGAATATGGAGAAGACAAATGAGTAACAACCCTGTTGTCATAGACGAATCTAGAATTTAGAGTTAGGGACGGGCTTGAAAAAAATTGTGGTGAGCTTAATAAAATTAACGATTTTTTTTGGGATAAAACGAATGAATTATTGCAAGTTATCATTTTTTAATAATTAGATAAACAAACAGTGAATTATATTAATTTTTTTAAGAAATTAGGGGTTGATTTCACTTTTTTTTTTGGTAAAAAAAATAATTTTTTTTTTCGGTATGGACTTTAGCCCACCCGAGCCCCTACATAGCTATGTTGAAAAAGTCATCTCAAGATGAATGTAAAATTTTTGCTTGCAATAGTATTT